>NC_139223.1:82622630-83222630 GCF_055691185.1 Crinia signifera
CGAGGGTCCATACCAGAAGGCACTGGGTCAGTATACTTTGGACCATATATTGGGAGTGCCGGCCAACACACAGCATATATATATATATATATATATATATATATATATTTATTTTTATTTTTTATTATTTATTTATACTGCTCAAAAAAATAAAGGGAACACTAACATAACACATCCTAGATCTGAATGAATGAAATATTCTTCTTAAATACTTTGTTCTTAACATAGTTGAATGTGCTGACAACAAAATCACAAAAAAATTATCAATGGAAATCAAATTTATTAACCCATGGAGGTCTGGATTTGGAGTCACACTCAAAATTAAAGTGGAAAAACACATTACAGGCTGATCCAACTTTGATGTAATGTCCTTAAAACAAGTCAAAATGACTTGGCTTAGTAGTGTGTGTGGCCTCCATGTGCCTGTATGACCTCCCTACAATGCCTGGGCATGCTCCTGATGAGTCGGCAGATGGTCTCCTGAGGGATCTCCTCCCAGACCTGGACTAAAGTATGCTCCAACTCCTGGACAGTCTGTGGTACAATGTGGCACTGGTGGATGAAGTGAGACATGATCTCCCAGATGTGCTCAATTGGATTCAGGTCTGGGGAATGGGCGGGCCAGTCCATAGCATCAATGCCTTCATCTTGCAGGACCTGCTGACACACTCCAGCCACATGAGGTCTAGCATTGTCTTGCAGGAGGAACCCCGGGGTGCACTGCACCAGCATGTTGTCTCACAATGAGTCTAAGGATCTCATCTCGGTACCTAATGGCAACCAGGCTACCTCTGGCGAGCACATGGAGGGCTGTGCAACCTCCCAAAGAAATGCTACCCCACACCATTACTGACTCATTGCCAAACCGGTCATGCTTGAGTGTGTTGCAGGCAGCAGAACGTTCTCCTTGGCGTCTCCAGACTCTGTCATGTCTGTCACATGTGCTCAGTGTGAACCTGCTTTCATCTGTGAAGAGCACAGGGAGCCAAAGGCAAATTTGCCAATCTTGGTATTCTCCGGCAAATGCCAAACTTCCTGCACGGTAAGCACAACCCCCACCTGTGGATGTCGGGCCCTCATACCACCCTCATGGAGTCTGTTCCTGACCATTTGAGTAGACACATGCACATTTGTGGCCTGCGGCTGGAGCTCATTTTGCAGGGCTCTGGCAGTGCTCCTCCTGTTCCTCCTTGCACAAAGGCAGAGGTAGCGGTCCTGCTGCTGGGTTGTTGCCCTCCTACAGCCTCCGCCACATCTCCTGATGCACTGGCCTGTCTCCTGGTAGCGCCTCCATGCTCTGGAGACTATGCTGACAGACACAGAAAACCTTCTTGCCACAGCTCGCATTGATGTGCCATCGCATTGATGAGCTGCACTACCTGAACCATTTGTGTGGGTTGTAGACTCCTTCTCTTGCTACCGCTAGAGTGAAAGCACTGCCAGCTTTCAAAAGTAACCAAAACATCACTCAGAAAGCATAGGAGTTTACAAGTGGTCTGTTGTCACCACCTGCAGAACAACTCCTTTATTGGGGGTGTCTTGCTAATTGCCTATAATTTCCACCTGTCTATTCCATTTGCTCAACCGCATGCAAAATTGATTGTCAATAAGTGTTGCTTTCTAAGTGGACAGTTTGATTTTATAGAAGTGTGATTGACTTGGAGTTACATTGTGTTGTTTAAGTGTTCTCTTTATTATTTTTTTGAGCAGTATATGCATATATATATATATATAGATATATAGATAGATAGATAGATAGATAATGGAGAAGGCCTGGCACTCCCGCAGCTGGGTCCGAATACCCTGGTGCCTTCCAGGACAGGTAGGTAGAGGAATGCAAGAGGCGGCACTCAAATGGGATTTTTCAAAAGTCTATTGTGGTAAAAGAAAGGACCAACGTTTCGGGGTCTTAATCACCCCTTTGTCAAGGTGCAAGTGGAGATCTCTATACATATATACAGACTTCTTTTAGGCGGCACTCTGATGTCTTTTAGAAGAATTTAAGACCACACAGGTTTCATTATCAAGATCTTTCGAGATTTATTCTCGTCATCATTCTCGAAAGATCTTGATGATGAAACCTGTGTGGTCTTAAATTCTTCTAAAAGACATCAGCGTGCTGCCTAAAAGAAGTGTATGTATGCCACCCCTGATGTGGAGTTGAGCTGAGGAGGGCACCTGGTGCACCATACATCCATTCAAGCAAAGGAGTGCCGGCTATTTTCTCATATATATATATATATATATATATATATATAGTATAGCTTGGAAGGAAGGCACTGGCTGATCCTAATACAATACAAGTTGAGATATTAATAGGATATAGGGTAGAAGACGAGAAGGCTTCTTACAATCTTAAATCAGCATAGAAAACATTGGTCAGATATAAAATCGATTAATGTTTTATTATACAGTACAATTATATATTACATTGCATTCAACTTTTTCCTTTAAAACTAATTTTATTCACAATTGAATAATAAGATTGAATTTGATGCACAATCAGCTTATGTTGACTAAAATGATATATGGCATGCCTATATTTAGTGTGTGACTGTGGCTGTATCTGCATACAATACGGAATTACAGTGTTACGAGGAAACGGAATGTTACAGTGTTTTCCATGAAGTTAACTAAAAAATGTGCTGATTTCACTAAAATAAACCCTTTAGTGACACAAATGTCTCAGTTCTAAACTGGATGTTTTGTAGAGTTGGCATTGGGCTCACTAGCCATGTATGAAATTGCTTTTTGTGAACAATCATGTAAGGAAATACTGTAGCAGTTCTGTGACTTTGAGACTTTCATAAACAACATAGGATAAGTTATACAAGTAAGCGGAGAGGACAATATAAAGTGATGATACATGTAAGAAATGATTAGTGGTGGATATATGAGGTTGTGTATTTCTCATTTTACTTAATAGGCCAAACAAATAATTATTTTGCACAAGTTTTTCCTTATTATGTGAAAATAGTATCCTAGAGAAATTGATGATGGCAATAGTTGGAACTATTAAAACATTCAGTATTTGTCTTTATTTAAAAAAAAACTTTTTTATTAATGTTTTTGGGTGTCATCAGGATGGGTAACATCCAAAATACAAAGCCTGTACCCCCCATGTTATGCCAAAGGCTGTAAATGCCCCATGCCCACTAGAGGCTACAAAAACAGGCAATAGCCTCTCCATTGGAGACTGCTTGATGAACCAAGGGAGGGCATTGCCAGTGAACCCAGGAGTCTGAAGTTACATAAACTGTCTGCTACTTCTGGCTCCTTGGATCACCTGCTTTGAGCTCCAGGACAATTGGAAGTCCTGGGAACCACTATCTCTGTGTTCAGTTGAGCATTGCCTGTTCAGCCAAGTGTGGCAACCAGCAGGTGTCAGCAGCAGTCAAGTGAGGAACATTTATGAAGGCAGTAATTGAAAGTAAGTCCATGCTGGGACAGTGGGTGGTCATAGTTGGGGTTAGGGAGACCAAAGTGAGGCATGTGATAAGGGGCTACGGCTCCTGATGATGAACTACCCTTCTATTTGCAAATATCTGCTAAGAACTGTTGTGTGACCTGGGAATGCTGGTAACTACTGGCATCAGATGTGAACTGCCTGTCTGTGGGAAAGCTCTGCCATTCTTTATCAATTATAGCAATTTAATCAAAGTAATTTCAGCAAATATTATACTGAAAGTTAGATTTGGAGTTGTTGTACCACATGATGGCACACAACATTATATTCTACACACATTAAATGCCTACATACATACATACATACATGCATACATACATACTGTACATACATACATACATACATACATACATACATACATACATAGAGATGCTTGCATAAATAGTATGAAAATATACAGTACAACTGAATATATCCCTCTTACTACTATATATATATATATATATATATATATATATATATATATATATATATATATATATATATATATATATATATATATGTGTGTGTGTGTGTACATGACTTTGTTACAAAAGTGTCAAAACATTTAAAGCATGGATAAAGTATATCTAATATACTTTCATTTTAAGGTGTCACAGCACCTCAGGATCATGAAAAGGGTTTCAATTATACAATGCACAAGCCTTTCATACTTTTTTGATTGGTAAATGTGTAATGAAAACCATTTGGTGTCCCTGTATGCAAAGATGGCATCACAGTGTATATAAATACACATCATGTGCAATGGGATGCTCATAGATGTAATTACTGTAGATATAAAGATCTTTACACCAACTCTTCAACTTGATTCTCTGCAACCTTTAATTACCCATATAACAGATGAGTCCATCTTTTTCTTAAGGGGAAGGACTGGCATGACTAGATGTATGCCAGGTCCCAGATTTGTCCTAAATGTAAATATGTGCATAAAAAGTATTAAGTAATGGAGTTCCTAAATGGAGAATCTAAATGTTTAATTGTAAGGTACAGATAATGGGGCCTTGAGGAATGTTATAGAAAAAAGTGTACACTTCACAGCAGCTGAAATAATTTTTATTTCATTTACAAAGGCCAGTTGGGTTAATTGGAAGATACAAAATAATATTTTCTTGACTAAAGGTGCGTACAAACTGTGCAATTTTTTGACCAATTTCGTTTAATATTGGCCAAAATATCTTTCTGTGTGTACACTGAAAGACATTGATGACCAATTTCCCTTGAACCCAGTGTCCTGGACGAAAGATGTTTATGAAAGATCTTGACAAAAGACTAAAGACAAAAGATATCCAAATTGACCTGCATTCACAGTTGAAGAAAAACCTTGATGAACAACTGGCGGGTATGCGCATCATCATTCGTCACGTACACACTGTAAGTTATTTTGACCAATATCGTTCAGAAGCCCCAAAATGAACAAAATTGGTCAAAAAAATTGGTCAAAAAATTGTACAGTGTGTATGCACCTTTAATGTGATTTTGCTTTGGGATCTAATCAGTGATGGTTACAGAAGAGGGGCTGCAGCACAGTCCAAAATTCAAATACAGTAGGGGAGCCACACCAACTGCCCGGCCTATGATGTCTGTGTTTGTGGTGGTAGTTTGTGTTGCTCCCCTATTTTAATTGTGGACTGAGCTGCAGCCCCTCCTCTTGAGCCCACACATGATCTAATAAACTGTTTTCTGCTAAAGTGACATCAATCTAATTTTGTAAGTCACCCTTGTGTGTTCAATGGGAACATAAGCATTCATGCAGTAGGTTTTCAGACCAATGTACACTCAAGTGCATGCTCCAGGCACATATCACACTACAGAATGCAGGCAGGTATGCATGTTTGCCTTACTTTGCATTCAGCAAATACACCATATGCATGCATATGATGTAAATTAAAAGTGCTTCTGTAACCTCTGTTAAGTAACCTATTATTCCCTGCTTATATTTTAGACTAGGAGGAAGGGAGTCATTTATAGGCATACTACAGTACCTGAGAATGTGGAAACATAGATGGGTGATACAAGTGTAATACAGTAGGTCTTATGTAATAAAGTGTGGTACAGGTCGAGTATCCGAATATCCATTATCCAAATTATTCCGAAATACGGACATTCCAGAAAGTGAAATTTTTTTTTTTTTTTTGCTAAAAACTCACTGGGGACATATGTAACAGCATCACTGGGGACATGATATGTAACTGGCACTATATATGTGCAAGACAATGACTGCTTGGCATTCAAATTCAGTGCTGAGATAGTACATACATTTTGTTGCACGTTTTGAAACCTTGTTTTTTGAACAATTAAAATATGTTTGTGTGTATTTTATGTGGTAATAAAATATATTTGTGTGTATATTATGTGTTTATACAGCATAAATGCAAGATACTTCAAAATACATCATTGATATATTAAAATATTCCGAAATACGGAATAATCCGTTATCCAAAATTCTCCTGGTCCCGAGCATTTTGGATACGGGATACTCAACCTGTATGTTAATATCAGATCCCTGTAATTTCAGGCCAGAAAATGCAGTAACACCTTGTATCAATGTATAAAGAATTGACCTCTGAGTTAATACATTATGAGAACAAATTAAGCAAGCTTTGGAAAAGGTTACCAAGTGACACATGGAGAAATGGATATGATATAGTCATTTATGCCATTTATGATATAGCCATTTATGTTTTAGAATGGACAGAATTGATCACAATACACACTCTCTAAAAAAAGGCAAATAGCATTAATTCATATAAACATACAATAGGATTTTGAATCAATAACATGAGAACATCACTTGCCAAATTATTTAGTCCCACGGTACATTTCACCAAAATGTGTGAAAGAGTAATAAAGAGTAAGAAAAAGGGGACAGAGATGGAGGACAGGGAGAATAAATAGAGAGCTACATTGTAATAGTTTTACCACATTCTAACAATATACTGTAACTAGGCAGGTAGATGAATAAAACTGAAAATTAGACAAATTGAGGTTAGCATTAGACATCTCAGAAGATATTTATTTTATGTATTAACAGTTATAGTGCACATACAGATGTAGCCGGCATTATCTAGTAAGTAAATAATCTCACCGATATTAGGTTGTCATGGGTAGCGTGCCTGCAAACAGGCCCATGCGATTAGTCCCACCCATGGCCTATAGATAATGCTTTGTCCAATCACAAGTGTTTCCAAATCATTTGTATTTCAGGGTATATAAAGGCTGCTACATCTGTATATTCCACAACATTTTACAGAGAATATTTAGTTATTCGTATCAGTCCATGTCCCAGTGAAGCTTACACTCTGCATTTTCTACCCCATAAATGCATAAACTCAATAAACCAAACTGTACCCGATGCTTTTGGTTTGTGGTAGCAAACTGGAGGACATGGAGGAACCCCATTCAACCATGAATACATAAGAATGCCACACAGTTGGTGCTTTGGTGCTGGTGTGAGGCAGTAAGAGAAACCATTATGTCACCATGCTTACCACATTTAGCAATCATGTTTATTGCTACTGTATCTTTTTTATGGACAGCTTCTGCAGAGAGACTGCAGTAATAACACTTTAAAACATTTTCAGGTATATTTTTAGCTTGCTTTTCATTTTGAAACAGCATTTGACACATTTATTTGGAGATATTTGATCTAACATATTTACAAAAAATACCTATATTATGTTTATTTTATAAATTTCTCACTTTAGTTCTTTTAGCTTCTCATATTGTACCCCATCTACACTATACATAGTAGAATCCATTGAAGCCACAACCATTTTCTATAGAATGGTGAGTCTAAAGCAGTATTTTGAGGCAATGCCATCACTTGCCAGGTGTGGGGGGTGCGGCCCACACCCAGCTGTCCCTCTCAAATGGGATGACACTAAAGTTCCTGCTCTTCTACAGCATCTGCGTTCACAGATAAAAGCCAACACTGCACAGAGCCCCATCTGACCCCCAGTGTGCTTCTTCAGGCACAAGCTCCATAACTGTGGCTGGCAAGCAGGCAGAGGATGCTGTACAGATAAGATTAACACGCAATCAGTGCAGACAGGCAATGTACTTTGGGCCAGATGCACTAAGCTTGAAAAGTGATAAACTGGAGAGTGATAAACCACCAGCCAATCAACTCCTAACTTTAATGTCACAGGTTGTATTTAATAAATGACAGGTAGGATCTGATTGGTTGGTGGTTTTATCCATTTTATCACTTTACAAGGTTTAGTACATCTCACCCTTTGTCGGCCTCTATGCCACCATTCATATAGGGCATGGGTCTTCAAACTGTGGCACTCCAGATGTTGTGAAACTACATGTTCCAACATGCATTGCCACATTTTTTCCTATAAGAGCATGCCAAAACTGTCAGGGCATGCTGGGACATGTAGTTCCACAACATCTGGAGGGCCACAGTTTGAAGACCCATGATATAGGGTTATGAGCACAACCTGTACTGCCAAACTAGGCTCAGTTGCAAAGTATTGGCTTTATATACAGTAATTATTGTGGATGACAATGGCAAATTTAATCTTTAACTGTTAGCAAAAAGTGTCACAGAGTAGTGAGAGTTCCAACAAATGTTTCTGTGGGATGTTGTGGGATAAGTGTTCATGTGTGAAAATGCTATCTACAGCTGGTAGTGTTTTCTATAAATATACAGTACACGCATAAGCACCTATTTAACACATATATATTGATGGATTAAGCTTTTAGTAGACTGTTTCTATTGCTAGTGTAGCTTTATCTTTTTCTTGAGTCATCAAGGCATTATAAAATACCAACTCAGTATCTATGGGAAAAATAATTTGTTTAAAATGTGGAGTGTAACATTTATCAGTAACAAAAAATGTATACAAATCACATTAAGTATTCAAGGGCTTTGAATAAAGATATTTTTTTCTTGATAGAAAAACTCTGCACAGGAGTAAATTGGAGCAATACAGAGGGTAATTGCTTGAGAGCATATTAGATTATATTACAAACTTTCACTTCAATAACAGGAAAATACCTATTGCAGCAAATGTTCTATTTTTATTCCACAAACATGAACTCATTTTCTGTGATGAGAGATGTAATTATCACAAGCGGATAAGGTACAAATGCAAAACCATTGATTATCGCTATAAAGAAAGCAATAATTCTATTTAAGCATACAATACTTAACCTAAGCTTTTCCGTCTACTGAATGATTTTCTGCATAAAAAAATAAATAAATGTATAAAGTGATGTTTTGTATTTTCATATTATATTACTCCAATGGTTTTTTTATATTTTGACTTTTTCTGCAATTTGGAAAATAATAGGGGTATTCGCAAGGTTTTAAGTACAAAGCAGTAGTGTTTGATGCTTACATATACAGAAGATGTGTGTCCTGGATATGAAGGATTAAAATGTTGCTGCTTTAAAAACTGGATAAAATGTGGTGTCTATCAATTTTGCCTGTACACCTGGACCTGTATATCTTCAGATAGTTAACTGATAGCCATCTTGTTTTCAACTTTCAATAATCACACATTCAGGGCCTTATTCTAGTTCACTCTTTCTGCCAAAATCCTTCTTAGCTGGACAAAACCATGTGCACTGCAGGTGGGGCAGATGTAACATGTGGAGAGAATTAGATTTGGGTGGGGTTTTAGGTACTTGTTTCCTAGCATGGCCACAACGATCATAATCGCGGTCATCGGGGGTAAAATCGGGGCCATCGCGGGCATCGCATGCGCAAAAAATCGGGTGCGATGGGCCAGACGCGATGCCCGTGATTTCCCCATAGAGAACAACGTTAAATGCCTCAATTTACCCGCGATGACCATGATTTCCCATAGGAAACAATGGGAAATGGCTCAATTTACCCAAATTATCATAGGAACAATGGTAAATGGGCCAAAAACACCCGTGAACATTGAAATGTCCCCCCAAAAGTAGTTTACGCCACCACGTGATCAACGTGAACCCGAAGCGTGGCGAGCGCAGCGAGCCCGCGAGGGGCGGCGGTACGCGTCCTCCGACCTTTTCATACCCCTACTATCCACTAGGGCGTGGAGTGAGAATAGAATAGTGTGGCGAGCGCAGCGAGCCACCGAGCCCGAAGCGTGGCGAGCGGACGCGGTTACCTGTGAAGCCCGCGAAGCCCTTCACAGGTAAACGCGTCCCTTCGCGGGCTTCACAGGTAACCGCGTCCGCTCGCCACGCTTCGGGCTCGGTGGCTCGCTGCGCTCGCCACACTATTCTATTCTCACTCCACGCCCTAGTGGATAGTAGGGGTATGAAAAGGTCGGAGGACGCGTACCGCCGACCCTCGCGGGCTCGCTGCGCTCGCCACGCTTCGGGTTCACGGTTATCGCGGGGTGGCGTGAACTACTTTTGGGGGGACATTTCACTGGTCAGGGTTTTTTTTTGGGCTTTCTGGCCCATTTACCATTCTTCCCTATGATGATTTGGGTAAATTGACCCATTTAACATTGTTTCCTATGGGAAATCGGGGTCATCGCGGGTAAATTGAGGCATTTAACATTGTTCTCTATAGGGAAATCGCGGCCATCGCGGGTGGACCATTTAAGCTAGAATAACCCCCTTAGTAACTTGCCTTTGTTACACATGATCCTTTAAAAGGCTCAGATAATAAATGTCCACCTGACAGCAGCCATGATAAATTATTTTCATTTTTTATTTATGTACTATATTTTCCCTCTGGTTTAAGATTGATTTTCTTCATGTAAATGTACTATAATCAAACACATTCAATACAATGTACCTCTCAACTGTCCTGCAGGATGGTCCTGCTATTTGGGTGGCAATGTCCTGTGGGGGGCAGTTGGGGGGATATCACTGCTGCAGGAGGAGGGAGGAAGTGTGAGGGGGCCGGGAGCGGCCAAGCAGCTATGGAAGTGCTGGGCACCTCCCCCAGAAATGATGAAAACTGGTGACATAGGGCTAGGCCATGCCCCCCCTGCAAGAAGCCACAACCACCCACATGGTAGCATCACCCTCTTTTTGGGCCGGTCACGCTTTTGGCAGGACAGACCCCGACACTGGAGATTCAGTTGTTGGGATATATAAATAAATAAATACACTACTAGTAGGTGAACTGCAAACATTACAAACATCCCAATGTAAGAAAACTTTATACTCTGCTGTACTTCACAGATTCCCAAAGAAGCAAAATGTCAGCATACTCAATATTAAGATTCTAATAGCATTTTCTAAAATTAAACATATATATTATTAATTTTTTTAATTCTTATCTCCTAATTAATAATATGATGAGCAACTGTATTTGTTTTATACTGCCTTTTAGTAAATGATATATGATATATAGTAAAAAAAAAATGAAAGGAGAATCTACTGTATGTGGGACTTGTATCAAATGAATTTAAAAAATACTAGTTTAGGTCTTTATTATAGTCACTTTCTTTACTACAATACAAAGTAGACAATCCAGAGGGTTCATGCTTTATAAAATAATTAGTTTAATTTTATCACAGGCATAACATAAGTAAGAAAATGCTTAAGAATTATATGCAATACATCATATAAACAATTGGTGATAAGATTTATTTTGTAAGAAGTGTATTAATATTAATAAGTGTTAATATGTAATGCTTCTCTTTGAGCAAAATATTCCTAAATAACAACAACAAATGTATCTTAAGAGGATTTAGAAATAGGAATGACTCACCTTTGAACCCCGCTCATTAAAAATTATTTCAACATCTAAGATTTTACCGAATTGCTGCAGGAGAAATATAAAATAAAATAAATACGATAGTATGTTAAAATAACGCAAACAGAATTCATACAAAAAAGAAACTGATGCCACTCATGCCCATTTGTTGTACCAAATTTGCACCTATTAAATGCATTTCTAGGAGCCGTGGGAGCTAATTAGACACACACACATGGTCAATGGGATCATGCCAAACACCAGGCTTGTCACACATTGCAAGTCGCACGATTGGCGCAGCAATGATTTTTACATCTGTCCATTAGCTGGTTTCAATTGAATAATCATTTTTGAAGTATGTTATATATAGATACCACTTCTATGTATTTTGGACTGCAACAACATGTCTGACACACATTGACATTTCAATAGATTCAAACTAAAATGTAGTAAGTATTTTAGTTTGCAAATATTTTTAGAATCTTTGTTGTTACTTTGACAGCAAAACAATAGCTTGGAGGCCTTTTATTTGCACCAACCTTTCCAAACGACCTTATTACAAAAAGACATTATTTAGTCATCAGTGCTGTTAGTTTAGATGGGTTCCTTTTTAACAAACTAATTATTGTGCCATCATTAGTCTAAATGAGCCAGTGTTCTCAGCAGGATGCAGTTCTAAATGATTTTTCACAGGGCAATAGGTAAGTTAAGGTTACACGCATAAGTGAAACTACAAATTTAGGTTCTACAGTATTTCTATTTTTTAATTTGGAGGGATATTTAAAAATGAAAACAGATTATTGTGAAAATATAGTTAATGTTTAAACTTTTTGAAAACAATGCGAATAGATTTTCAATAATCTTATTTGCATATCGTGAAGAATCATATCAGCTTTTCTGCAAGTACTTACATATAATATGTGAAAAATGACACTATGGGCCTCAAAGTGGGAAGTAAGTCAGGTGCACATTGCTCAAAAGAAATGTATATGGAACAAATTGTCATAAATACATGAGTGTGTGCACCTGGTTCACTACAAGTCATCAATAGTATGCACTTTCTCCTTCTCTATGCTAGGTGCAACAGTTCTGACTCTAAACAGACATATTTTCATAGCCCGGATTTCAGTGGACAGGCCCACATTGAACGTTACCTATTCAAGAGGATCTTATTGCAAACTAGTTTTGCATCTTTAATCATAAGCTAAATGGCAATGTAATTGATAGGATTATGACACTGCCTGACCTATAGTTGCAAGTATCTTTTTTTACAGCATGCGCAGTGCAAATTAACCAAAAATATACCTCTGCAAAAAGGGTCAAAATTTAATTTTGCATAAAAGAATTAAGTTTATGAAAGATTGCATTGACAGACAAGAAGCTGTACCCAATGACCATTTAGGATGACATGAATTAGAAGAACTGTTATGGGAAAATAGAAAACTAAAGTATCAGGTATATATTGCAAGTACTTCAAGCTTGGGCATGAGTAATAATGTTTACCATGTGTATATATATATAGCAATTTATTATAATCTAAAAATATATATTTTAATGTACTGCAATACAAACTACACTTAGTATGAAACATGAGTACTCATATTTATTTGTTGTCATAAAATATAAAGCTGTAATAGAATAATACATTTAAATGCTTTAAAAAGTGATGGTGTTTGCCAAATCACTACAATTATTCTAAGCTTTACTGAGTTTAGTTGGAGTCTATTGGAATTAAATCTAGAGTGCTCATAGTTGGATTTTCTAGGACATTCATGAGATTTAATCTTGTACCTAATGAAATCTTTACGACTTGATTTAGAAGTAGTTGTCAACCTTATGTGCATGTGTAAAACTCCATCAGTCAACTGCTATAATATATCAACTTAGCACCAACAAGTTAGGAACTGTTTATGGGGCTGCTTCATAATGAATCTTGAAGCTGAATGATAATGGGGAATTCATTAATTTACACTGACACTTTACATACTAGTAATAGGAAAGTAATGTATTGGCATCTAAAGAAGCAATGTTTGTCTTTCTGGTGTCTTATTCTCTTGAAAATGTAGTTCTTCAATTGTAGAACAAAAAGTTGGTTACAAGTAGTGTAATGTATTAACGATTTACACATGTGGAGGTATAGACATAATATCGATGCTAAATGTTGTTACTTGCACATTTACATTATCATTAGATTATTAGATAATACATAAAAGATGAAATATTCATTTGGAAACTTACCCCAAACATTTGTCTTAGGTCTGGATCTCTAAATCTGAAGGGAATATTTGAAACATGGAGTCTCTTCGGCTGTGTTTTGTTTTCTGTGTTTTCGGAAGACTGTGACTGTTGTTGGCCGTCAGTCTGTGCTGAGTCATCTGTTTGCTGCAATGCAAAGCAAATTCCTTTAAGATAACTAGGATACTGTACATCAATGCACAGTATGTTACTGCCACAATTACTTGATATATCTCTGAAGTTTACATTAAGGTATACAAGTTGAAAATGTCATAATTTTAGCAATGATATTAATACATAATGAAATAACTATGTAATTAAAAGCATAATCTATTACTGTAACTAAATGAAAGTTAAATTAAATCTTATATCAAAATGTACATGTTCATTATATGCATGTTCTCTTTATACAGTATATATACACAATTTTAGAACTTAACATTATCTTACTGTTTTAAATTAGTCAAAAAAAAATTCTATATATAATGGTGGCAAAAATCCAGTTTTGAGATTAGGCACATTATTCTGAGAAACCTGATCAATCTTAAAAAGAGATTAGAAGCATTTACATAAGTGCTAAATTACACAATTACACACAGTATCAAGTTTTAGTGTAGACAGTCTGACAGGTTTATACTGTATCTCTTCTGCAAACATTTGTATCTAATATAAAGTTACTGTTGATCTGATCTGAAATAATTACAACACAAACTCATATTTTACTTTCAGTTTTTCTTTTTTTTTATCAATCTTTTATCAACATTTACCAGATGGCAATACACTCAAAATTTAATTTTAGGACACTACATTTTTGTGATAAATGCTAATCTGTAATAGATTCCATTGGAAAGTAGATGGATTCGCTATTGTAATTATATACCTTAAATATTTATTATTAAAACATATATTTTGTAGGCACCAAGGCACCTAACAGTTGAAGGATTAGAGGGAATAGGTTCCTATTATTATCTTCATTTCTTTCCCGCTTGTGTCAAGTTGTTGACATGTCACTATTATCCAGTACAATTTTTTGAATTTCCACAAAAGACTCCTCAAGCGTTTACTCACAAAATTTCACAGAGCGGTGTTGGATATATGGCATCACAATAGATTTTTATTATTTAAAAAAAAAAAAAAACTTCATACAAACTACCTTAAACTTGCAGATTCAACTAAAGTAAACAAATTTTGTATTTGTGCTTCTCATATTTAAATAAAAAGAAGTATCCTGCTTTTCCTCATGACCCACACAAGTTAGAACGTATAAGAGATTAGTAAATAGTGCTGGAGAATGATAACTAAACAGAGACACAAGACAATGCTGCTTCTAGCTCTAATTGCATTAAATTAAAAAAGAATGTCCATAATCTTTTGCTTAAACGAATGTACACAGATACATTAGACAGTTTCTGGAGAGACTGTCCAACAGAAGACACTTTACTCCACATTTGGTGGGCCTGTCCCAAACTATAAAATTTTGGGTGAGATGTATTTGATTTATTATCCAACACTCTTTAAATCCCCATTTAAATTTAGACTACTCTCCGCAACTCAAAACCAAAATAAATGACTACATAAAATAGTTACAGCAACCACATTTCAACTGAAGCAACTGGGAGAACAATGAGTTGTTTTTTTTAAAGCAGCAATCATTTACACTGCAAAACCAGTTTGATTTTGCAGTATAAATGATTGCCGCTTTAAAAAAAATGGAGATTTCTTATCAAATCTCTCACTTTCTGAATCTTTCATCCTATTAAATCGCACCCACTGTCTCAATATCACTTTAATTGATGATTTCTAGAAATGTATATATTTACTACATAAATCTCATCACTAGAATCATTAATACATCATCTAAATAATTGTATAAAATATGTAGCCCTTGATTTTTGTAACATAACTATCATTCTGCTTTCAAGCTAGAATAAAATACCCTATTTGTCATATATAATCCCACCCAACTAAATGTATCAGTCTGTTCTTCTATCTCCTACTGTATTTCTTTTTTCACATTTGCTCTCTTCTTCCTCAATGCCCATATTAGTTGGCTGAACTGTTCCTCTCCCCCATTGTGATATATCTGGTCACACATTGGACATCTATGGTTTCAATCAGTTATGTACTGTACTTCTCATGTGATGCATGAGCAGACTGTTCTGACTCATGTCCCTGAAGTGGAGATGGGCAGAGAAAGCTCTCCCCACTGCCGTGTTGACGGGGACTGCGTGTGTGTGAGACGCTCACGCGTCCCCATCAGATAATGCACCTCTCTGCCAGCTCTCGGCAGCGCAAGGAATCTGGCAATTCCCAGTGCTGACTGATAGGTGCTATCTGTACAAGGCCCCTGAGGACTAAGGGACCCACTGCTTCCCCTGTTACTCTCTTTCTGTCAACCACTGTATTTACCTTTCACACACTGACTCCCCTTGCCTCTCTTTGTCACCATCTGGCTCTCCCTATCAACCACTGCCGTGTTTCATATTGTATTTTGGGTTGGGGTGGAGTAGGGGAGCCCAAATTATATTTTTGTACCTAGACTCACCACCCACAAGCTCCACCATTGGCCACAGGTGTCTTAATTAGCACCTCAGTCAATTTATTTTTACCAACTATTCTGATCCATGGATATACCTAAAACCTGGACCATGGCAAACCCTTAATGATCATGTTTGAGAAGCTCTGGGTTAGTCAGTTACCACAGTGTCCAATTCAGAGCTGCTTTTTCCAGAACAGATGGCCATTGCCTTTAATTGAACAGCTGTAGTAGGGGGATGAACCTGCTCTACGTGTATGTTATGGTGCCCTGAAAGTATAAGCTGCTCATTTTTTAAACATGCTGGAGATTAGCCAATAGAAATCAAATAGATTACGTTATTTACAATATTTAAATGAATATGATCTGTAAATTAGTAAACATGAAGTTTTTCATATAGAATGTCCTAGTAATATAGTTTTTCTTTTAAAAAAGCATTGCTTAATTATATTAGTCTAAATTGATTGTTAGACCTTTTCTTTCTAAGCGCCAAGTTCTGCAGTATACTAATGAAAGACACTTTAATGTAACAAAATCTGCTACACTGCTAACTATGCACTAAATACCTTTGAGAGGTGAAAGCATATATTAAAGCAACCCCAGAGTTGCCAGTCTGGGCTTTAACTCTTTTTATGACTAGTTTGTGTGATTTACAAAATTAAATGGACTGACTTCCATTTGCAATACAGATAAATAAATTGTAAAAAAAATAATAATAATAAAGTAATAAAGCCATTTAAAAAACATAAATGGAACTCACAAAATATATAGTGTTTTTGATGCACTCTATACTGGCTTACTTTGGCAACAAGGGGTATCAAGGTTTTTCTAAGCTTTGTAAACAGTGATCCCATATTTTTGGAGCTATTCAATTCTCGAACCTCTAATACTGATCCATAAGCACATTGTAATACATCACTGAAATCTGAAACCTTCATTTCCTCAAATTTGTGTTAAATCCTGCACAGCACTATAGACTATAACCATAAGAGGAATGAAAGGCATTTTTACTATGCATGAAATGTTTTAATCCCCTTCTCCAAAGAGCATTGACCCTTTAAAATATATGCAGGGGACAGCGTTGAAGTTCTATGTGGGCCACCACCTCTCATTCAGCAGCTGACTTTGTGCCAGAGTCTACTGCGCATGTTCAGGGCTCTGGGAATATGGTGCCCATGCTTTTGGGTAAGTATAATTATATGGATGTCACCCTGAGCACAGTGGCCTTTGTGAACCACACGCCTTGTACCCATTGTACATATGTTAATGATTAGAGGTTAAAAAAAGTCTTATGGGTAAACTGCAGATATCAACTTTAGTGAGTTTAATAATATTTATATTAGCTATTCAGAGAGTGGAAGGAAAAACCAAGTTAGAATGGCAAAAGCTTTAGCAAGCTGTTATTGCAGATGATTCCTTAGGAGTGCATACAAGTCCTGATATCACAGTTTAGTAAATAGGTTGAAGTTGGCATACATTGGTATACATTAAACTCATTACATATCTGTAATGTGTAACTAAATGTACTCACTGCCCATCTGTTCATTTACTTTCTGATACTCTTTTCCTGTCAGCAGTCCAAAGTAGCTTTTTCCAGTTTTAATTGAGATGAGAGAAACAATATTTTCTTACTACAGATTGGCAACTGTATTTTATATTTCAAAAAGCCAGCTCTTGCAAATATATACTGTAGGAGTCACTTAAAATCAGAAGAACACAAGGAAAAATACTGGGGCTGAATTACAATATGGAATGGCAGAGGGGAAGGGCACAATACCGTACAGCTTACGTTTGCACACAAAGATGACATATACACATGAGCATGTGATGCCCAGAATTTGGGTGAATGAAAGAGACTTTTTGATTTCTAAATAAGCTAAATGAGTGTTGACTGGTGAAGTACTGCACAGATGTTTCCTCATACACAGTCGCTCCAAACAGGGCAGGCGACGGGGGGGTCAAGGGGGAATCTCGTACTGGGCTCTGACCAGTTGAGGGGCCCCAAGGCTTTGAGGAGCTGTAAGCATGGCTGCCTAGTCACCTGTCTGTCTACCTGTAATAATGAGTTTATTAACATCACAAAGAGGACCAAACCACACGATGCACAATGCTGTGCCCTCCCTTTTATATTGCCTTGTAAATATTAATTATCTGTTTATTTCTAATAATATAACAATATCTTCAATATGCTATGTAATAAAAATGTACATGCAGTGTTGGGGGGGCCCAGATATATCAGTATTCTGGGACCCAAGATTTCTGTTGCCGGCCCTGGCTCCAAATAATCCTTCTCTGCGCCAGCTTTACATGGAGCATCATTCGGCACCTTTTTCTCTCTAAAGTGCATCTTAGAGACAGGATGAGAAAAACCTTTACTGATTCCCTAGTGGTTAAAGTCTCACACCAGAGTCTCTGGATTGAGGAATCACATTTGGTGTGTCCACATTATAAGAGGGGACAATTAGATTCAGAATGCACCACATTTTGCATGCAGGGCATTCCCACACTCATCACAAGTGCTACAGGATTTAGTAATGCCACATTCTTGAATAAAATTGCAAAGAACAACTCTCCCAATTAGAGCTGACATTTGCCATGATGGGAGTTCTGGGATTATGCAATTCCATAACTGGTGGGGGGGGGGGGGGCTAGGGGTCACGCGACCTTGGCGCTGGACTAGGGGGAAATCCCCTACACCTTTTTATCTAATTTTTCTTTTAAATCGAGTCGTCCATCAGTGGAGACCCGGCCAGCTACTGTGGGGATATCCAGTGCTGCTGTTTCCTCATCATAAAGTTTGGCTGTGCGGGGCTGTGGCATGGGGAGGTAGGAGGGGGTAACACATAAAGATGGTATGCCACATGATAACACCACTGCTGTTTTGACCAGCGGGGCCCAGAAAGCAGCACATAGTTTGGCCCTGCACCCTGTGCATGCCTCTCATCTAATCAATACTGGTTCTGGCTTTCACACTAGGGAAGTGGAGTCTCATAAAGGGGGTGAAGCTACACAGCACTCACTGCCAAGCAGCCCAGGGCCATTCCCCAGCAGCATGGAGAGAGAGTAGGGAACTTCTACTGTACATGTCATGATTGTACAGTATCTACCCTTCCTGCGTACGATGCAAGGCAATAGGAAGCTACTGCCATCACTATGCTTACTGTTGATGTTGAATTTTTACTGGTGAGGCTGCACCCCTTCAGCTCCTATGTAAAAACCATCACTGGTACAACTGTTCCATCATAAAATTGTCTACAGAACGTGCGGGCCACTTGTACTTCCACAATCCTCAGAATTTTCCAGAGCCAGTAATAGTAAATGACTGCTTAGGCTTCCTGTGACTTATAGTTCCTCAAATCCAGGTGCTTGTACTTATTTATCTGCTTCTTGGAACATTCTCCCTTTAATTGTAATCCTTAGTGTATTTTAATGGGCTTTCCGTACCTATTCAAATCTTTTGTCCATCAAACTAATTGGAAATCTCACTGGTTTTTATGCAAACTCAATTGTCTTAAACTATTTTAAATTATTTTTGAAGATTTCCATTGCAATGTTGCAAATTGTTCTTTAATAGATTCCCCTCTTCTACACTTAACAATGCAAAAATAAATGATATTCATGATAGGGTGATGTACTTAATTTTTTTGCATGAAGTTTTAAAAAGTGGTTGTTTACATGGCAACTGCAAAATTGTTATGTAAATCACAAGAAATACTAGAATTTGTCAAAAACAACTTTTGAAAGCTCTTTCCTGCAGTGTAAACTTGTTTTTAGAGTGAGAAGCTTTGCAGTCTCCAATCACAGTAGTGGAACACATGCCCTTGGTCACCACTGTACAAGCCCGAGTTCTCCCACTTCAATATAATTATTGACATACAGTAGCAGTGAATTTATAGTACGTTGCTTTAGTCTTCTTTACTACACTGTACATTTCTTGCATGTTATCTACCTAATCATATAGAAAGTATTGTGTTTTTATACTTTTACTATTCATACTTATATGTATAAATGCTTCAGCTGTATTGCCTTTATTTTATACTGTACACATCTTCTAAGAAATAAACATACTTGCAATATCTGGTAAAGTTATATGTGTTGTATATCTTTTGGTGTTTTGCCGTCAATTACTTTTGTAGCTCTTGAAGTGTAACATATCATTTGTCATTTTCATCAAAAAGGTCATGTCCACTTATTTTCTGCATGACTCTTTACAGATTTACTAGTGTTCTTTTGAGATTAACTTTCTAATTTAAAAACCCAGACAAACAAGTATTTATATTAGAATGTTATTGATGAGCAATGTCTGGGGAGCTATGGCTGTAGTGTCAGCCAGTCATCGTGCAGCCACTGTGACAAGAAAATCACTTACTCATAAGCATATAGAGTGCTCATGAAATTGCTCAGCTCGTTGAACTGCCTATTGTTTAATAATAAAAAACAGTGATATAATATATGTAACTTATATTTTAATATCACAATACTGCACCAGTATGTGTAAAATTGCAGTGGCTTTCAGCTTCTTTTGTCATTACTGTTTTGATGTTGCAAGAGGAATTTGTACTGTATATTGTTAATGAAACCTAGTCAATGGATAAACGAACACTATACTGGCTATACAGTATTTGCTCATTATAGAAATGCAATGAGATGAATGACAAGTTATCTATAATAAATCTATGATCATCGGGGAAAACATTTCTTATTGTAAACAATTTCCCCCCAAAAATTACTGGATTCATTTTTTTGTGCAATAAATCATTGGTTTAGAAGAATAATGCTATTGTTATCAACTTTTTTTTTTAAATCATAGGGGAAATGTATCAAAACTTGGAGAGAGTAAAAGTGTACGGAAATTAAGTACCAACCAATCAACCTGTCTTTTTTCAAAACAAAGGTCCTGATTCAGACCCATTCGCTAGGCTGTGTATACTCACAGCCAAGCAAACAGTTAATCATCTCCCAACATCCCACCAAATGCAACCCCCTCACCGAATCCCCTTACTAGCATGTGAAGGGATGTGTACTTGAACACATCCCCTCGCATGCAGCCAAAGGGGAGAGAAATCATACATTGGTCGGTAAACATTGAATGATTTTTTCTTCCCTTTGGTAATAAAAGTCAGTCAAAACTGACTTTTAATTCCACTGCTGAACACTGAATATGGGGTGGGCACTGACGTCACTTGACGTCAGCCACCTGCCCCAAGCAGGCAATCCAAGCCTGTATGCACAGGGTAAGCCCATTGTTTTTATGTTTTTTTTATAGTCATTCCCCTGTTTCAGCCCCCTGTCCACCCTCGTCTGCACCCTCTGGAGTGAACATCCTGGTGAGTGTGAAACTCACCAAAGCCATTTGCTCCCGGGGTTTGTACATGCACATAAATGTGCATGCACAAATCTTAACATTGGGGGAGGGGCCAAATTCTGCCTGCTACGAGCGGGTCTGAAATGCCCCCAAAATATGTAAATTAAAAAAAGTTGATTGCTTTCTTGCTTGCTTAATTGATAAATACCTTCTATCCCTCCTTTTTATCTCCCTAGAAGGTTTGATACATCTCCCCATAGTTTTACTTGTGTTGATATGGATCAAACTTTAGCAATCTGCTCTGCTTATTTAAAAAAAGAAGTGATGCACTGAATTCCTTAAAGGAAATAACAAAATTGAGATGTAGTTTATGGAACACACTTTTAAGGGAGAATCCAATTATTTATGACTAGTTAAAAGCTCATCTAAATGACGGCTTATCTGCTCCCTTCTCCAATCTCTCTTGACTGCTCCCTCTATCCATATCCAAGTTCATTTTGGTTTCACTTTCTGTCAAGGAGTAAATTGGTCCATCAAATGGCCTCTAGTGGTCACTGGTGGTACTTCAACTAAAAAAAGGTACCAAACACTCAGTGACCATCTTCGTCTGCATACTCATCTCCATCATTGGCCTCAAGCCTCTAGTTGTATGTTGATTGAGTCCTCACTACTTATATTTAAGCTGTAATGTGTATTGGACTGTGGCGCTCTTTATTTGTACTCCTATTTTTGTTATTTTGTTATTCAATGTAATGCCAAGTTTTGTCTCCCTGTATTGTTCCTTTGTACGGCGCTGCGAAACACTTGTAACCTTATAAATAAAATTATAATACTAAAATAATAATAAAAAAGGGAGGAGGATTTAGCCTTTTATATAGTGATCTGATGCCACAATATGTGATTGTGAACATTACTGTAGCACAACATTGCTATGTTTTCTACACATCTCTATGACAACTTAAATAAGTATACTAACCAAATGAAAAAGACTAACAATATATGAGTTCTAGACCGAATAATAACCTGAAAGTAATTTTACAACTGCTCCATTTTGTTGCCATATGATTAAGAAAGATGACAGCAAAGTAAGGGGAGTGCTTGCCATCAAATGTACTGTCTATGCAGTTATTACTGTACTTTGTCACACTGGCCTTATTATGCTGTTAAACAGGTGAATGTACAGTATGCTTAAGTTTACATATCCAAGATCATTAGATCTTAGGGCTTTAATTGCTGGTGTGTGAGCAGGGCAGAAGGCACAGGGGGCAGCATCATCACTGTGAAGTGGCGCCTGAATATGGCTTCAGGGTGCTCTTCCTGGTGCTGACAGCCCCCATCCCCCTCATAACATCATTATGTCACATATTCAAAGTGGGGAGGACAGTCACAATACAGCAGATCACCCTGCACTACCGCTGAATCTTCTGATACTTCTATAAAGCATGCAGTCTTCATTAGTGTTAACACATTGTATGTTATATAGGAGGTGCAATCAAAACACCCTACTATCTAGTGCCAGGGGACATTGAGCATTAACTGGCATTAATATGTGTTAATATGGATTGCAATTGTGTTTTTATGTAATAGGGTGAGATGCATTAAAAAAAAGCTGTGTTGGGAAGAACTGATTCTTTGTTGTATCCTTGTGATGTATCTCTGGCATTTAGGGGGTTATTCTGGTTGACTCATTTGGATGCAAATTCACACCTTTGCGAGTCAACCAAACCCCACCTTGAGAATGGTGTTCAGCCGCCATCCATTCGCAAGGTGGATTCACATGCAAAGATGGGTGCGTGCACCAAGCGAACAGATTGACGCACGCACCCAGCTCATGAACATGCTCAGAAATATGCATACGCAACAAAAAAACATTGGTCCCCATGTGAACGAGCGGCCACAGGCAATGGACCTTAATAAGGTCTATAGTGTATCTGTACAATAGGTGTCTGGCACTGAGGGTACACGTGTGTTGTTTGTATACTTTTTGGAACTTAAATACAGACAGATTTAAACGAAACCAAGCCCACTGTTTTGCATAGCCACATATATAGTTTTTATATTCTTCTTCAGTACAGTAGGTATACTGTCATGCTACAGAAGCAAAGTAAAGCATTACCTACATTTTTGCTCACTATAAAAAATTTCCAAGAAAAAATGTCAAAACTTAAGCTGATCATACACTAGTCCAATTTGCACTCTTTTCACCCAATTCTAAAAAGAAATTGGGTTAATAGTTGCCAAATCACAGGTGTTTGATATCTGATCAGATGCGTCTCGTGGCCCCATGTGCATTGAATCGGAGTTAGAGATCAGGCATACTTGCACGTCGGACCTCCGACTGAGACAATTGCCCAGCAGTGTGATATATCGCATGCAATCCTGCCACCCAGCGGGGATCGGCTAAGAGTTCTCCAGGGGAAGAGTTGCAGCAGTGTGTGGGGGTCTTTAGACTATGCATTGGTAAACAGATACATATATATATATATATATATATATATATATATATATATACACACATATACTCTAAGTGCAAATAATGTCACAATCTAAAATTCGTAATAACATATCATACCCAGGCAAAAAAATAAATGAAGAGAGAATGTACAGCTTATACTCACATATAGTTACAAAAACATGTTGGTTCTTGTTATGTTTGGTGCATTGTAACTGTGTAATTTACAAATATATATTAAATTTACACTAAGAATTTTCATTGCAGAACCCGACACTAGGGGTTACATTGCCTCAATATGTTCTACATTAATGCATAGAGGATAATATGGTGAAATGTTCTCTATTCATCCAAAAGCCTACTTACTGTAGTCTAGATTGAAGAACTGAATTCATGTTTGATTCTGTTTCTTGTTTACAATATTTAAAACGATTTAGCCCTTTTTAAGTATTTTTCTCAAAATTAGTGGAACATCCCCAGGCATGTGAAAGTTGCTCCTTTGACTTCAAGCACATGGCTTTTCCCAAAAATATTACTTTCCAAAAATGTAATTGATAACATCTGAGTAGGGCATATGTTTTTCCTTTTAAAACAGTGATTGACAAAGCTGTGCTAATGAGACACCAGGATGCTCCTTATTTAGGTCAAAAATGTATGAAGTACAGCGGAAAATTACTTTGATGTTTTATTCAGGTAAGGAAAATGAAACAATGTTTGAATAGTAAGTATAGAACACTCTTTAAAAATAATAAACAAAATAATGGTGATACTGCACACTGTATATTTCTTAGCAGATCAAGTGCTGAAAAGCCAATTTAATCCTTCATAAAGAGGGCTCTAAATGTGACCACTCCTGGGAGACTCTTAGGATACATAACTGTTTAAATTGAGTGCTGTCTGAGAACAGCATTGTGCTCTGTATACCCCAAGGAGAAAGAGGAATCTCCCTTGAGTAGATGCACTGCTCTAAAGTGGATAGGGTGATGCTTCAAACTTTGTGTTTGGGAGGATTAAGATCCCACACAGTTTGGTCAAAAATACAGTATCCTGGTGGAAATTATTGCTTAATAAGTAATGGATATTATTTAACCCTTTGAATACCAATGGAATTTGTCAAAATAGGGGTTAAAATTGCTAAGCAAACCTTTTTGATAAACCCTTTGAGTGCCAACGTTGCGGTTAGAGATCTTAAAAATGTTAAAAATGCCAGCGACGTTCACAGCGGCTGTTCTTTTTTTTGTGTGTAATATTTAACTAAAATTCAATTAATTTACTTGGTTGTATTTGTATTTATTTATACTAAAAGAACAGTCACTGTGAGCTATGCTGGCACTTTTAACGAACATTTTCAGTATCACTCACAGCAACTTTGGCGATCAAAGGGTTAATGCATTTTAATATTTAATGAAAGTATAGAAACAAATAATCTGCAATTTTCCAGCAGTTTGGGAGCAAATTGCAGACTAACTTAGTCTCACCAGCCAACTGGATCCATGACTGGATGAAATGACTGGATGAAATTTAGTGCGTGCATGGCCATTTTTAGTAATGAATATACCTGTACATCTATACAAAGATACAGATGCATGCACTGTTAGAAACACTCCTCTAAATCACACTGGAGTCTTTGTACTAATCAACTGAGAGAGATAAAGTGGAGAGAGATAAAGTACTAAACCACCTACAAGCTCTTAACTGTCTTTATTAAAACCCGTTGTAACATGCTAGTTAGGAGCTGATTCTTTATCTCTATCAAAGGCTTAGTAAACAGACACCAGAAAGTGGACAAAGATAAGGACCCAATCAATCATCTCCTAACAGCCAATTTACACACTGTGTTTGATAAAGGATATATAGGATCTGGTTGGTACTTTACATCTGTCCTTTGTATGTCTCTTCTGCTCAGTACATAGACCCATATGTCTCCCCAAGGTTTCTACCCTTTTACACCACCGCAAAACCCTGGGTCTTCGGCGGGTCAGACCCGGGACAGCGGCGGTGTAAATGGGACACGCCGTGTTCCTTTACATGGGACTTTTACCCAGGTCCTGACCTGAGTAGAACACGGCTAGGACCTGGGTAGAGGGCGGTGTAAATGGGTACGCCAGGTCATCCAACCCGGCTCTCATTTAAATCAATGGGGACTTGTAACCTGCAGATCACAGCATCTGCAGGTTGGACGGGGGCACAGACAGCCTGTGCTGCTGTCTCGTATACTCTGCTGACAGCAATGGCGGCAGCGGAGTAGGTGAATGGATGCCTATGTGCGGCATCCATTCACCTCCCAGACGACGGCTGGGGGGTGTACGGGGGCAGGGGGCAGCCCAGCAACTTACCTTGCTGCTTGGCTGCCCCCAGCACGGCGATCAGTGGTCCCAGCGGGGTTGACCGCGGTCCCGACGCTTGGAGATTATATGTCATCTCCAAGCGCCACCTCCGTCTACACTGCGGGTGGGCACCGCAGTGTAAATGGTGTAAATCCCGGATCTGACCCGGCTTGGATGCTTTATGGCAGTGGAATTTGCTCAAAAGTGTTCACTACCATTAAAGTGAATCCAGCAGCACATCAGTCTTTACAGTAAGCTCTTTATAAACCCAAAAAACTACTCCTTAAAGAAAATCAGCCAAGTAATCAATAAAATGTATATCATTACAAAACACAACTCTAATGTGCCTTCTTTGCAATCATACATGATTATTTGCTCCTAACTTATTTAACCTATAACCTACTACTATGGCTTATTTCCCCACACCCTATTTATATATTCCATTTTTACATTTTTAAAGTTGTTGGGTTTCAACCCCAAAAAATTTAATAGTGTTATAATGATGTTATTGCTATTATTTTAATTGATATGCTTTCTGTGTTTATTTCAGTAAATCATAGGCCACCATACAATACACCACATTCTGCTCAATCCCTTATCTTCTGATCTACTGATCAAAAATGCTGCTCAGCAGGCATTAATTACCGGTATTTTATCAGGGAAGTGGGGAAGTTGTTCCTGTTAAAAATGCCCAATTTGCCGATCTCAGTTATTTTTAAGTTCCAGGATCAGGGAAATCAGGGAATTTCCCCAATCCATTGCAGATGTATTGGGCCTATTACCCACACATTCATTGTGTGTGTGTGTGTGTGTGTGCGTGTGTGTGTGTCTGTGTGTGTCTGTGTGTGTATACTGTATATATTAAAAAACAACAAATTGCAACAGAAAAAAGAATAATACAATTCAAATTAAGTCTTCATGTTTGGATAGGAATATATTCTGCATTCTGAATGGCTTATAGAACAGATATACAAAGTGTCTCCAGAAACTGTAATAATATTGAAATTAAAAATGTAACAATATTTTTCCGATGACCGCACTATATTTTTCTTGTGAATTTTCTATGAATGATAGCAGTCTAATTAGTGCACTTACAGAAGCAAGGTTGACAAAATATACTTTTACCTAATGTTTAAGTGTCATTAACAGTATTTTGCTTATTAAATACATATCTGTAATCCAATGTAGTCATATATAAATTATTGGTTTACATATTCATTATGATTAGCTGCTCTTCGTGTCCTTTAGTTGCTCTATAAATTACTGGTCTACAAGCACACCATGACTCTCTGCAATTAATAACACATTTATGCTCTCTGTATCAACTCTGAACAACACCGTGACCTGCTTTAGCATTTATTTTTAAGGCCTTTGGCACATAATTAAATGTTTACCTTGGTTTTCCATCGGCCTTTCATCTCACTTTCTATATTCAATAAATTCTAAAAAGACGCATTTCAAGAGACGTAAGTGATTAAGCAAATGTTTTCCAATTTCTCTAGTGAGAATTTTCTTTTGATTTCTGTATTGATTTTTACAGTACTTTTTACTGTTTATTAACTGTTGTACTTTTATAATTCTGCATCTACATTTCTAATAAGGCCAATGAAAATCTGATCTAAAGAGGTTATTAGACTAAATATATTATATTATAATAATGTTCCAAAAAATGCACAATGCTGGAAATAAATTCTGTAAATACAATAAAACACATTTATTTTTAACATTAACATAGCTTAGTATAAGTGTATACTTATTATGCCAGACAGTGTATAGGGTTTCCAATAAAGAATAATACGTAATAAGAGCAAACATTAAATGATATGGGACTAAGTCGCCCATTCATCATTACATAATTATCACTAGAGAAAATTATGTTTTAAACTTGCTGTGTTAAAAATAGTTTTCCGCGGCATTCATCACATCTCATTGCCTAAAGTATCACTTCCGAAAAACTGGCTCTTTTTGTTGAGTCAGCTTTTTGGAAGAGATATACTTTTACCTCTACACTTGCAATGTGAATGGGGATTTCCTGGGGATGTCATCTTTATTCAAAACTGTCGTTAAGCCCACCCCCACATAATGTCATCATTGATGCTGTGCCCCCCCCCCCCATGCCTTCTCGGCATCCTTTCTCTGGTGTCCACTGCATCATCTCTTCTCGGAATGGGATCATTGGGTCGACCTAAAGATGGTCGACAGTCATTATGTCAACACCACTAGGTCAACATACTGGATGGTCGACAGGTGTCTAGGTCGACATGTCACAAGGTCGACAGGTGGTTAAGTTGACACAAACATTAGGTCGACATGGTCTAGGTCAACATTCAAGAGGTCGACACGGTATTTTTCACTGTTTTTTACCCGAATGTCGACACAGCCGACATGGACACAGTTTTAAGTGCACCCTTGCATGGTTTGCCATGCTTCAGGCGCACTATTTTATTCTCACACCATGCCCTAGTGGATGGTAGGGCATGAAATACCACCTGTCGGCACATGTCGGCTCAAAAAACAGTGAAAAACTAAATGTCGACCTTTTTACTGTCGACCTAGACCATGTTGACCTAATGCTTGTGTCAACTTAACCACCTGTTGACCTTGTGACATGTCGACCTAGACACCTGTCGACCTTCCAGTATGTCGACCTAGTGGTGTCAACCTAAAGACTGTCAACCATCTTTAGGTTGGCCAACCGACTGTATCCCTATTCTCCTCACAACATTTTTGCAACTGTACTGTTTTGTCACAACTCCGGCAACCCCTGGGTTGTCAGCCAGCAGCCCTTTACCTCCCCCAACTCTTTCATTGGAAAGAGGATGTCCTGCCCCATGACATGTCAACTGAAAATAATAGTTTGGTCCTGCCCACAGCTCTCATACAGAAGATGTGTTATCCAATGCACATACGCAAGAACAATGATGGCAATATCAACGATGTCACTACACTGAAGAGTTACCAGTCATTGATGGTAACCATACCTATGGCCATCCCTATTCAGCTCATGGAAGTATGCAGACATATAATGGAAAGATGTGAATAATATAAATGGCAGCCTATAAAGATTACCGGGCGCTGTATGCCATTTCATGATGGTACACAGTAAGAACACCAAGTTCTAAAAAAAGGTTTGTAAAATTATTATATAGCTTAACAAATAACCAGATCTAAGATAAGAAACAAAAAATCAGATGATGCAGATTTTCTCACTGTGGGATCTGATCATCTAAAGAGGTATACATCTGATCACCTAAGGGGATATACATGTCCATGCAGTATTTGGATGACCACATACATTGTCTAGACAGTCTGTGGAACATTTCCCTCTTACATGTCAGATTTAGGTAATTTGTTTGAACAAAATATTTACTACACATTCCAAAATGTAAACTCCATGCTGCCTGGCTGTCCACACAGACTGCATGGCAATACACAGCACCAAGTCAAGGCAAGCAAGTAATGTATACAGTACACTATGGGATAAAAGAAGTATAAACATCTGCAGAGACAAAATACTTTGCATGTGAATCGTAAGGCATTATAGCTCGGGAAGTTTCTCCATCTCTGCACTGTGACATCGAGCTAATAATATGGATTGTTTAATTTTTGTAATATGTTGCATGAATAGCAGACTCCAACATGCAGCATTACAGTAAGTGGCTTAATGTAGCCAATAAGAAGAGTGAATAAAAGTTTTTTTATGGACACATAGATACAATATTTGTATAACTACACTTGCCAAAATTTAATTTTGAATATACAAACATTGTTGGTCATGCTCGTTCAGAATGAGCCATGTCCATTACATAGGAGTGTATTCAATGCGGCCAGCGAGGGGGTTAAATGGCGGGGATAGTCGAAAACAAGCGATCCTCGCAGTTTAACCACCGCACCTGCCACTCATCCTATTGAACGCGCCAGGGTAAACCTCACTGTCCTCCAAACAGCGAGGGTTGTTGCTATTGCAGGGAGCAAGTTGCATTTAGCCTTGAGCCTCACTCTTTTAGAGGCCACATACACTGTTTCCCCCCTCTCTCCAAAAACCTAGCAATGGGGAAACGGCGTGTGCAGGGGGGGTCAGTTGAATACTGACCCTGCGAGCTGTGACAGCGAGCAGGCAGCACTGCGAGCCATCACAGCTCGCAGAAAGCATTGAATACACCCCATATTCTGCAGTGCTTTACAGAGAATATTTGGCCATTCACACCAATCCCTGCTCCAATAAAGTTTACAATATATATTTCCTTACACATGTACATACACATACATTCATGCTAGTGTGTGTTTGTATTCAATTAACCCACCAGTATATTGATTGTGGGAGGAAACCGGAGTACCCAGAGGAAAACCATGGGAAGAATATACAAGCTCCATACAGTTAGTGCCATAGTGGGAAACAAACCCATGACCTCAAAGCTGTGAGAACTAACTATTACCACATCAAAATACCCAAAGTATTTGAGTATTGGAGGAATACCGTAGCTCTCATAATAAACATAAGTACAGTATATATTCCAAACACAAAAAACCTTGCGGTTTCACATGTCCCATTAAGGCTTCTTACACATGATCTGGCATTTCTGAAACCTGTTGTAACTCTTCCACTCAAACGCCAAAAAGCAATGAAATTACGATCATTAAGGCTGACGCCTTAATGGACGTGTTCCTTGCGCAATACAGATATGGTACGCCATCACAGCCTGTGGGTAAGTGCAGATTCAGCACTCTCACAGAGTGAGATTGCTGTCACTCACACAATGGTGGAGCTGCTAATTCACAGATTTGTGTGCTCATTGGAATACACACATGCAGTCTATGCAACTGAAGGTCTGAGCAGTAAACAGAGCCAAGAGGATGAGGTAAAAGTGGTGTTGATTGGGTAGGAGGCAGTGTGGTGCAGATGGGGAGGAATAGAAATGCGTAGATGGTAGGAAGGCTAAGCAGCACTGATGGGGGACTAACGAAGCAGATGGGTGGAAAACAGTGGCACAGATTGGGGAAGATAAGACAGAGTGATGCGATTGGGTGGGAAACAGAGAAGCAGTTGGAGGAAAGAGCACTGATGGGGAGAGGGTTCGGAGCAAAGGGGATAAAGGGAAAACAGAGCAGTACAGATGGAGAGGGGAGACAGCAGTACAGATGGAAGGACACTGTCATGGATGAGGCAGGCAGAGCAGCCTGGATGGAGGGGGAGACAGAGTATCACTAATAGAGGTGAAGCCAGTGGCACAGATAGAAGGAAACAGTGGCATCTGTGTGGAAAGACAGGGCAGGGCAGATGGGAAAAGACACATTGGTGCAGATGAGGGAATACACACAGCAGTAGGTATCGGGGAAGACAGAGCAGCCTGAAGGCGTATAGGAGAAGAAAGTGTAGATGCATAGTAGTTGGGAGTATTCTAGTTTTTGCAATTATGAAAGATGTTTCTGGTAACTGTATGTGAATACTAAATGAAATGGATATATGTAGTGAGTGTGAAAGATGTTGGACCCTCAGTGGGATAGTTCTAGTAATAGTATTTATTCTAGCACTTGCCATCTTTGAAAGCCCATACAGTTCCTCTACCCTGTCTGGGGTGTTGCTGTTTGCTGTAGTGTTTCTAGCACAGGTCTGGTTTGCAGTGCTGATATACACATCACACTGTGCTAGAAGCACTACAGCAGACAGCTACACCCCAGGCAGGGAAGAGGAAATGCATTGGTTTTCAAAGATGGCGGGTGCTAGAATGAACACTATAGTAACTCAGTGGTATAGACAGTGTTAGATGATTGGGGGTACCTATTAGGATGAGTGCGCCACATAACTGTTCAGACCTTCAGTTGCATAGACTGCATGTGTGTATTCCAATGAGCACACAAATCTGTGAATTAGCAGCTCCACCATTGTGTGAGTGACAGCAATCTCACTCTGTGAGAGTGCTGAATCTGCACTTACCCACAGGCTGTGATGGCGTACCATATCTGTATTGCGCAAGGAACACGTCCATTAAGGCGTCAGCCTTAATGATCGTAATTTCATTGCTTTTTGGCGTTTGAGTGGAAGAGTTACAACAGGTTTCAGAAATGCCAGATCATGTGTAAGAAGCCTTAATGGGACATGTGAAACCGCAAGGTTTTTTGTGTTTGGAATTTCATAGCTTTTTTTCAATTTATTTTTTTAAATTCAGAAATGTAAAATTGTACTGTAAGAATAAACATTGGATTTTTAAAAATGTTTAACAATAACACACCCTTGTCAACATTTTGGCTTTGTGCAATGATCAAATTAGTTTTTTAGTTACAATCAAATTCTAATAAGAGGAATGTGACCTATTTTAGTGTAAAAAAAGGAGGGAGGTAGTGAGTCACACCATACCTCTGGTGTTATATTGAATAAAACAGTTAATAGCCAAGGAAAGCCGCATATGATAACAAGAAAACCAGCTTGTAAGAAATGAAACAAAACAATTGGAAAGCCGTCACAACATTAGCAATTATACCTTTGATTAAAGTAAAAAATTAAATGTAATATAAGTCCCCCTTTTCAATAATAACACAAGTCTCAGTTCAATTGAAATATCAAAAATATTTTATAAACACATAATATATACAAAAATATACATAAATCACATGTAATTAATGGTAAAACAATGTAACTTAAGGTGCTGGCGTCCCAATTTATTAAAAGAAATGAACATAGGAGCAGCAGACCTCACTTGAAGCTCAGGCGATGGAGCCGTCAGAAAACAGCTGGGTGTATGTATGGTTAGGGTTATAGGCTGCGGTGTGTGTGTATGGTTAGGGTTATAGGCTGCAGTGTGTATGGTTAGGGTTATAGGCTGTGGTGTGTGTGTATGGTTAGAGTTATAGGCTGGGTGTGTGTATGGTTATGGTTATAGGCTGGGGTATGTGTGTATGGTTAGGGTTATAGGCTGCGGTGTGTGTGTATGGTTAGGGTTATAGGCTGCGGTGTGTGTGTATGGTTAGGGTTATAGGCTGCGGTGTGTGTGTATGCTTAGGGTTATAGACTGCGGGGAGGGTGTGTGTGTGTGTGTATGGTTAGGGTTATAGGCTGTGGGGTGTGTGTGTGGATAGTGTTATAGGCTGCAGTGTGTGTATGGTTAGGGTTATAGGCTGCGGTTTGTGTGTATGGTTAGGGTAATAGGCTGCGGTGTGTGTGGTTAGGGTTATAAGCTGCGGGGTGTACGTGTATGGTTAGGGTTATAGCCTGCGGGATGTGTGTGTGTGTATGGTTAGGGTTAAAGGCTGCGGGATGTGTGTGTGTGTGTGTATGGTTAGGGTTATAAGCTAAGTGTATGGTTAGAGTTATAGGCTGTGGGGGGGGGGGGTGTATGTTTAGGGTAATAGGCTGCAGGGTTATAGGCTGCAGGGGGTGTGCATGGTTAGGGTTATAGGCTGCAGGGTGTGTGCATGGTTAGGGTTATAGGCTGCAGGGTGTGTGCATGGTTAGGGTTATAGGCTGCAGGATGTGTGCATGGTTAGGGTTATAGGCTGCAGGGTGTGTGCATGGTTAGGGTTAAAGGCTGCAGGGTGTGTGCATGGTTAGGGTTAAAGGCTGCAGGGTGTGTGCATGGTTAGGGTTATAGGCTGCACGGTGTGTGCATGGTTAGGGTTATAGGCTCCAGAGTGTGTGCATGGTTAGGGTTATAGGCTGCAGAGTGTGTGCATGGTTACGGTTATAGGCTGCGAAGGGGAGGTGAATGTTTAGGGTTATAGGCTGCGGAGGGGAGGTGTATGTTTAGGGTTATAGGCTGCGGGGTGTGTGTGTGTGCGCATGGTTAGGGTTATAGGCTGCGGGGTGAGTGTGCGCATGGTTAGGGTTATAGGCTGCGGGATGTGTGTGTGTGTGCATGGGTAGGGTTATAGGCTGCGGGGTGTGTATGTGTGCGCATGGTTAGGGTTATAGGCTGCGGTGTCCCGCTACACAGGGCGAGCGGCATGTGGTGTCCTACTACACAGGGGAAGCAGGCTGGGTTATCCTACTATACAGGGGGAGCGGCCTGGGGTATCCTTCTATACAGGGGGAGCGGCCTGGGATGTCCTACTACACAGGGGAAGCAGGCTGAGGTGTACTACTACACAGGGTGAGCGGCCTGGGGGTCCTACTACACAGGGGGAGCGGCCTGGAGGGTCCTATTACAAAGGGGGAGCGGCCTGGGGGGTCCTACTACACAGGGGGAGCGGCCTGGGGGGTCCTACTACACAGGGGGAGTGGCCTGGGGTGTCCTACTACACAGGGGGAGCGGCCTGAGGTTTCCTACGACACAGGGGGAGGAGCGGCATGAGGTTTCCTACGACACAGGGGGAGGAGCGGCATGAGGTTTCCTACGACACAGGGGGAGCTTCCTGGGGTGTCCTACGATACAGGGGGAGCGGCATGAGGTGTCCTACTACACAGGGGGGGCGGCCTGGGGTGTCCTACTACACAGGAGGAGCGGCCTTGGGTGTCCTACTACACAGGGGGAGCGGCCTGGGGTGTCCTACTACACAGGGGGAGGGGCCTGGGGTGTTCTACTACACAGGGGGAGGGGCCTGGGGTATCCTACTACACAGGGGGAGCGGCCTGGGGTGTCCTCTGATACAGGTGGAGAGGCCTGGGGTGTCCTACTACACAGGGAGAGACGCCTGGGGTGTCCTACTACACAGGGGGAGAGGCCTTTGGTGTTCTTCTACACAGGGGGAGAGGCCTGGGGTGTCCTACTACACAGGGGGAGAGGCCTGGGGTGTCCTACTACACAGGGGGAGCGGCCTGGGGTGTCCTACTACACAGGGGGAGCAGCCTGGGGTGTCCTACTACACAGGGGGAGCAGACTAGGGTGTCCTACTACACAGGGGGAGAGGCCTGGGGTGTCCTACTACACAGGGGGAGAGGCCTGGGGTGTCCTATTACACAGGGGGAGCGGCCTGGGGTGTCCTACTACAAAGGAGAGCTGCATGGGGTGTCCTACGACACAGGGGGAGCGCCTGGGGTGTCCTACGATACAGGGGGAGCGGCCTGGGGTGTCCTACTACACAGGGGGAGCGGCCTGGGGTGTCCTAATACAAAGGGAGAGCGGCCTGGGGTGTCCTACTACAACGGGGGGAGCGTCCTGGGGTGTCTTACTACACAGGGGGAGCAGCCTGGGGTGTCCTACTACACAGGGGGAGCGGCCTGGGGTGTCCTACTACACTGGGGGAGCGGCTTGGGGTGTCCTACTACACTGGGGGAGCGGCCTGGGGTGTCCTACTTCACAGGGGGAGCAGACTAAGGTGTCCTACTACACAGGGGGAGAGGCCTGGGGTGTCCTACTACACAGGGGGAGCGGCCTGGGGTGTCCTACTACAAAGGGGAGCGGCCTGGGGTGTCCTTACAACACAGGTGGAGCAGCCTGGGGTGTCCTACGACACAGGGGGAGCGGCCTGGGGTGTCCTACGACACAGGGGGGCGGCCTGGGGTGTCCTACGACACAGGGGGAGCGGCCTGGGGTTTCCTACGACACAGGGGGAGCGGCATGAGGTTTCCTACGACACAGGGGGAGCGGCATGAGGTTTCCTACGACACAGGGGGAGAGGCCTGGGGTGTCCTTCTACACAGGGGGAGAGGCTTGGGGTGTCCTACTACACAGGGGGAGCGGCCTGGGGTGTCCTACGAAGCGGCCTGGGGTGTCCTACGACACAGGGGGAGCGGCCTGGGGTGTCCTACGACACAGGGGGAGCGTCCTGGGGTGTCCTACGATACAGGGGGAGCGGCCTGAGGTGTCCTACTACACAGGGAGGAGGCCTGGGGTGTCCTACTACACAGGGGGAGTGGCCTGGGGTGTCCTACTACACAGGGGGAGCGGCCTGGGGTGTCCTACTACACAGGGGGAGTGGCCTGGGGTGTCCTACTACACAGGGGGAGCGGCCTGGGGTGTCCTACTACACAGGGGGAGCGGCCTGGGGTGTCCTACTACACAGGGGGAGCGGCCTGGGGTGTCCTCTGATACAGGTGGAGAGGCCTGGGGTGTCCTACTACACAGGGAGAGACGCCTGGGGTGTCCTACTACACAGGAGGAGAGGCCTTGGGTGTTCTTCTACACAGGGGGAGAGGCCTGGGGTGTCCTACTACACAGGGGGAGCGGCCTGGGGTGTCCTACGACACAGGGAGAGCAGCCTGGGGTGTCCTACGACACAGGAGGAGCGGCCTGGGGTTTCCTACGACACAGGGGAAGCGGCATGAGGTTTCCTATGACACAGGGGGAGAGGCCTGGGGTGTCCTACTACACAGGGGGAGAGGCCTGGGGTGTCCTACTACACAGGGGGAGTGGCCTGGGGTGTCCTACTACAAAGGGGAGCGGCCTGGGGTGTCCTTACAACACAGGTGGAGCAGCCTGGGGTGTCCTACGACACAGGGGGAGCGGCCTGGGGTGTCCTACGACACAGCGGGGCGGCCTGGGGTGTCCTACGACACAGGGGGGCGGCCTGGAGTGTCCTACGACACAGGGGGAGCGGCCTGGGGTTTCCTACGACACAGGGGGAGCGGCATGAGGTTTCCTACGACACAGGGGGAGCGGCATGAGGTTTCCTACGACACAGGGGGAGAGGCCTGGGGTGTCCTTCTACACAGGGGGAGAGGCATGGGGTGTCCTACTACACAGGGGGAGCGGCCTGGGGTGTCCTACGAAGCGGCCTGGGGTGTCCTACGACACAGGGGGAGCGGCCTGGGGTGTCCTACGACACAGGGGGAGCGTCCCGGGGTGTCCTACGATACAGGAGGAGCGGCCTGAGGTGTCCTACGATACAGGAGGAGCGGCCTGAGGTGTCCTACTACACAGGGAGGCGGCCTGGGGTGTCCTACTATACAGGGGGAGTGGCGTGGGGTGTCCTACTACACAGGGGGAGCGGCCTGGGGTGTCCTACTACACAGGGGGAGTGGCCTGGGGTGTCCTACTACACAGGGGGAGCGGCCTGGGGTGTCCTACTACACAGGGGGAGCGGCCTGGGGTGTCCTACTACACAGGGGGAGCGGCCTGGGGTGTCCTACTACACAGGGGGAGCGGCCTGGGGTGTCCTACTACACAGGGGGAGCGGCCTGGGGTGTCCTACTACACAGGGAGAGACGCCTGGGGTGTCCTACTACACAGGAGGAGAGGCCTTGGGTGTTCTTCTACACAGGGGAGAGGCCTGGGGTGTCCTACTACACAGGGTGAGAGGCCTGGGGTGTCCTACTACACAGGGGGAGCGGCCTGGGGTGTCCTACTACACAGGGGGAGCGGCATGGGGTGTCCTACTACACTGGGGAAGCGGCCTGGCGTGTCCTACTTCACAGGGGGAGAGGACTGGGGTGTCCTACTACACAGGGGGAGAGGACTGGGGTGTCCTACTACACAGGGGGAGCGGCCTGGGGTGTCCTACTACAAAGGGGATCGGCCTGGGGGGTCCTACGACACAGGGGGAGCGGCCTGGGGTGTCCTACGACACAGGGGGAGCGGCCTGGGGTGTCCTACGACACAGGGGGAGCGGCCTGGGGTTTCCTACGACACAGGGGAAGCGGCATGAGGTTTCCTATGACACAGGGGGAGAGGCCTGGGGTGTCAAACTACACAGGGGGAGGCCTGGGGTGTCCTACCACACAGGGGGGAGGCCTGGGGTGTCCTACTACACAGGGGGAGCGGCCTGGGGTGTCCTACTACACAGGGGAGCGGCCTGGGGTGTCCTACTACACATGGGGAGCGGCCTGGGGTGTCCTACTACACAGGGGGAGCGGGCTGGGGTGTCCTACTACACAGGGGGAGAGGGCTGGGGTGTCCTACTACACAGGGGGAGAGGGCTGGGGTGTCCTACTACACAGGGGGAGAGGGCTGGGGTGTCCTACTACACAGGGGGAGAGGGCTGGGGTGTCCTTCTACACAGGGGGAGCGGCCTGGGGTGTTCTACTACACAGGGGGAGCGGCCTGGGGTGTTCTACTACACAGGGGGAGCGGCCTGGGGTGTTCTACTACACAGGAGAGTGGCCTGGGGTGTCCTACTACACAGGTGGAGTGGCCTGTGGAGTCCTACGATACAGTTGGAGCGGCCAGGGGTATCCTACTACACAGCGGAAGCAGGCAGGGGGGTCCCACTACACAGGGGGAGCGGCCTGGGGTGTCCCACTACACAGGGGGAGTGGCCTGGGGTGTCCTACTACACAGGGGGATCAGCCTGGGGTGTCCTACTACACAGGGGGAGCAGCCTGGGGTGTCCTATGATACAGGTGGAGTGGCCTGAGGTGTCCTACTACACAGGGGGAGCCGCCTAGGGTATCCTACGATACGTAAGAAGCGGCCAGGGGTGTCCTACTACAAAGGGGAGCGGCCTGGGGTGTTCTACTACACAGGGGGAGCGGACTGGGGTGTCCTACGACACAGGGGGAGCGGCCTGGGGTGTCCTACGACACAGGGGGAGCGGCCTGGGGTGTCCTACGACACAGGGGGAGCGGCCTGGGGAGTCCTACGACACAGGGGGAGCGGCCTGGGGTGTCCTACGACACAGGGGGAGCGGCCTGGGGTTTCCTACGACACAGGGGGAGCGGCCTGGGGATTCCTATGACACAGGGGGAGCGGCATGAGATTTCCTACGACACAGGGGTAGCGGCCTGGGGTGTCCTACTACACAGGGGGAGAGGCCTGGGTGTCCTACTACACAGGAGAGGCCTGGGGTGTGTTACTACACAGGGGGAGAGGCCTGGGGTGTCCTACTACACAGGGGGAGCGGCCTGGGGTGTCCTACTACACAGGGGAGCGGCCTGTGGTGTTCTACTACACAGGGGGAGCGGCCTGGGGTGTCCTCTGATAAAGGTGGAGCGACCTGGGGTGTCCTACTACACAGGTGGAGCGGCCTGGGATTTCCTACGACACAGGGGGAGTGGCCTGGGGTGTCCTACCACACCGGGGGAGAGGCCTGGGGGGTCCTACTACACAGGGGGAGAGGCCTGGGGTGTCCTAGTACACAGGGGGAGCGGCCTGGGGTGTCCTACTAAACAATGGAGCAGCCTGGGGTGCCCTACTACACAGGGGGAGCGGCCTGGAGTGTCCTTTTACACAGGGGGAGTGGCCTGGGGTGTCCTACGACACAGGGGGAGCTGCCTGGGGTGTCCTACTACACAGGGGGAGCGGCCTGGGTAGTCCTACGACACAGGGGGAGCGGCCTGGGGTTCTTACGACACAGGGGGAGCGGCCTGGGGTGTCCTACGACACAGGGGGTGTGGCCTGGGGTGTCCTACGACACAGGGGGAGCGGCCTGGGGTGTCCTACGACACAGGGGGGAGGCCTGGGGTGTCCTACTACACAGGGGGAGCGGCCTGGGGTGTCCTACTACACAGGGGAGCGGCCTGGGGTGTCCTACTACACAGGGGAGCGGCCTGGGGTGTCCTACTACACAGGGGAGCGGCCTGGGGTGTCCTACTACAGAGGGGGAGCGGCCTGGGGTGTCCTACTACACAGGGGGAGCGGCCTGGGGTGTCCTACTACACAGGGGGAGCGGCCTGGGGTGTCCTTCTACACAGGGGGAACGGCCTGGGGTGTTCTACTACACAGGGGGAGCGGCCTGGGGTGTTCTACTACACAGGGGGAGCGGCCTGGGGTGTTCTACTACACAGGGGGAGCGGCCTGGGGTGTCCTACTACACAGGGGGAGCGGCCTGGGGTGTCCTACTACACAGGGGGAGCGGCCTGGGGTGTCCTACTACACAGGTGGAGCGGCCTGGGGAGTCCTACGATACAGTTGGAGCGGCCAGGGGTATCCTACTACACAGCGGAAGCAGGCAGGGGGGTCCCACTACACAGGGGGAGCGGCCTGGGGTGTCCCACTACACAGGGGGAGTGGCCTGGGGTGTCCTACTACACAGGGGGAGCAGCCTGGGGTGTCCTACTACACAGGGGGAGCAGCCTGGGGTGTCCTATGATACAGGTGGAGTGGCCTGAGGTGTCCTACTACACAGGGTGAGCCGCCTAGGGTATCCTACGATACGTAAGAAGCGGCCAGGGGTGTCCTACTACAAAGGGGAGCGGCCTGGGGTGTTGTACTACACAGGGGGAGCGGACTGGGGTGTCCTACGACACAGGTGGAGCGGCCTGGGGTGTCCTACGACACAGGGGGAGCGGCCTGGGGTGTCCTACGACACAGGGGGAGCGGCCTGGGGTGTCCTACGACACAGGGGGAGCGGCATGAGATTTCCTACGACACAGGGGTAGCGGCCTGGGGTGTCCTACTACACAGGGGGAGAGGCCTGGGTGTCCTACTACACAGGAGGAGAGGCCTAAGGGGTCCTACTACACAGGGGGAGAGGCCTGGGGTGTCCTACTACACAGGGGGAGCGGCCTGGGGTGTCCTACTACACAGGGGAGCGGCCTGTGGTGTTCTACTACACAGGGGGAGCGGCCTGGGGTGTCCTCTGATACAGGTGGAGCGACCTGGGTTGTCCTACTACACAGGTGGAGCGGCCTGGGGTTTCCTACGACACAGGGGGAGCGTCCCGGGGTGTCCTACGATACAGGAGGAGCGGCCTGAGGTGTCCTACGATACAGGAGGAGCGGCCTGAGGTGTCCTACTACACAGGGAGGCGGCCTGGGGTGTCCTACTATACAGGGGGAGTGGCCTGGGGTGTCCTACTACACAGGGGGAGCGGCCTGGGGTGTCCTACTACACAGGGGGAGTGGCCTGGGGTGTCCTACTACACAGGGGGAGCGGCCTGGGGTGTCCTACTACACAGGGGGAGCGGCCTGGGGTGTCCTACTACACAGGGGGAGCGGCCTGGGGTGTCCTACTACACAGGGGGAGCGGCCTGGGGTGTCCTACTACACAGGGAGAGACGCCTGGGGTGTCCTACTACACAGGAGGAGAGGCCTTGGGTGTTCTTCTACACAGGGAGAGAGGCCTGGGGTGTCCTACTACACAGGGTGAGAGGCCTGGGGTGTCCTACTACACAGGGGGAGCGGCCTGGGGTGTCCTACTACACAGGGGGAGCGGCATGGGGTGTCCTACTACACTGGGGAAGCGGCCTGGCGTGTCCTACTTCACAGGGGGAGAGGACTGGGGTGTCCTACTACACAGGGGGAGAGGACTGGGGTGTCCTACTACACAGGGGGAGCGGCCTGGGGTGTCCTACTACAAAGGGGATCGGCCTGGGGGGTCCTACGACACAGGGGGAGCGGCCTGGGGTGTCCTACGACACAGGGGGAGCGGCCTGGGGTGTCCTACGACACAGGGGGAGCGGCCTGGGGTTTCCTACGACACAGGGGAAGCGGCATGAGGTTTCCTATGACACAGGGGGAGAGGCCTGGGGTGTCAAACTACACAGGGGGAGGCCTGGGGTGTCCTACCACACAGGGGGGAGGCCTGGGGTGTCCTACTACACAGGGGGAGCGGCCTGGGGTGTCCTACTACACAGGGGAGCGGCCTGGGGTGTCCTACTACACAGGGGAGCGGCCTGGGGTGTCCTACTACACATGGGGAGCGGCCTGGGGTGTCCTACTACACAGGGGGAGCGGGCTGGGGTGTCCTACTACACAGGGGGAGAGGGCTGGGGTGTCCTACTACACAGGGGGAGAGGGCTGGGGTGTCCTACTACACAGGGGGAGAGGGCTGGGGTGTCCTTCTACACAGGGGGAGCGGCCTGGGGTGTTCTACTACACAGGGGGAGCGGCCTGGGGTGTTCTACTACACAGGGGGAGCGGCCTGGGGTGTTCTACTACACAGGGGGAGCGGCCTGGGGTGTTCTACTACACAGGGGGAGCGGCCTGGGGTGTCCTACTACACAGGAGAGTGGCCTGGGGTGTCCTACTACACAGGTGGAGTGGCCTGGGGAGTCCTACGATACATTTGGAGCGGCCAGGGGTATCCTACTACACAGCGGAAGCAGGCAGGGGGGTCCCACTACACAGGGGGAGCGGCCTGGGGTGTCCCACTACACAGGGGGAGTGGCCTGGGGTGTCCTACTACACAGGGGGATCAGCCTGGGGTGTCCTACTACACAGGGGGAGCAGCCTGGGGTGTCCTATGATACAGGTGGAGTGGCCTGAGGTGTCCTACTACACAGGGGGAGCCGCCTAGGGTATCCTACGATACGTAAGAAGCGGCCAGGGGTGTCCTACTACAAAGGGGAGCAGCCTGGGGTGTTCTACTACACAGGGGGAGCGGACTGGGGTGTCCTACGACACAGGGGGAGCGGCCTGGGGTGTCCTACGACACAGGGGGAGCGGCCTGGGGTGTCCTACAACACAGGGGGAGCGGCCTGGGGAGTCCTACGACACAGGGGGAGCGGCCTGGGGTGTCCTACGACACAGGGGGAGCGGCCTGGGGTTTCCTACGACACAGGGGGAGCGGCCTGGGGATTCCTATGACACAGGGGGAGCGGCATGAGATTTCCTACGACACAGGGGTAGCGGCCTGGGGTGTCCTACTACACAGGGGGAGAGGCCTGGGTGTCCTACTACACAGGAGAGGCCTGGGGTGTCCTACTACACAGGGGGAGAGGCCTGGGGTGTCCTACTACACAGGGGGAGCGGCCTGGGGTGTCCTACTACACAGGGGAGCGGCCTGTGGTGTTCTACTACACAGGGGGAGCGGCCTGGGGTGTCCTCTGATAAAGGTGGAGCGACCTGGGGTGTCCTACTACACAGGTGGAGCGGCCTGGGATTTCCTACGACACAGGGGGAGTGGCCTGGGGTGTCCTACCACACCGGGGGAGAGGCCTGGGGGGTCCTACTACACAGGGGGAGAGGCCTGGGGTGTCCTAGTACACAGGGGGAGCGGCCTGGGGTGTCCTACTAAACAATGGAGCAGCCTGGGGTGCCCTACTACACAGGGGGAGCGGCCTGGAGTGTCCTTTTACACAGGGGGAGTGGCCTGGGGTGTCCTACGACACAGGGGGAGCTGCCTGGGGTGTCCTACTACACAGGGGGAGCGGCCTGGGTAGTCCTACGACACAGGGGGAGCGGCCTGGGGTTCTTACGACACAGGGGGAGCGGCCTGGGGTGTCCTACGACACAGGGGGTGTGGCCTGGGGTGTCCTACGACACAGGGGGAACGGCCTGGGGTGTCCTACGACACAGGGGGAGGCCTGGGGTGTCCTACTACACAGGGGGAGCGGCCTGGGGTGTCCTACTACACAGGGGAGCGGCCTGGGGTGTCCTACTACACAGGGGAGCGGCCTGGGGTGTCCTACTACACAGGGGAGCGGCCTGGGGTGTCCTACTACAGAGGGGGAGCGGCCTGGGGTGTCCTACTACACAGGGGGAGCGGCCTGGGGTGTCCTACTACACAGGGGGAGCGGCCTGGGGTGTCCTTCTACACAGGGGGAACGGCCTGGGGTGTTCTACTACACAGGGGGAGCGGCCTGGGGTGTTCTACTACACAGGGGGAGCGGCCTGGGGTGTTCTACTACACAGGGGGAGCGGCCTGGGGTGTCCTACTACACAGGGGGAGCGGCCTGGGGTGTCCTACTACACAGGGGGAGCGGCCTGGGGTGTCCTACTACACAGGTGGAGCGGCCTGGGGAGTCCTACGATACAGTTGGAGCGGCCAGGGGTATCCTACTACACAGCGGAAGCAGGCAGGGGGGTCCCACTACACAGGGGGAGCGGCCTGGGGTGTCCCACTACACAGGGGGAGTGGCCTGGGGTGTCCTACTACACAGGGGGAGCAGCCTGGGGTGTCCTATGATACAGGTGGAGTGGCCTGAGGTGTCCTACTACACAGGGTGAGCCGCCTAGGGTATCCTACGATACGTAAGAAGCGGCCAGGGGTGTCCTACTACAAAGGGGAGCGGCCTGGGGTGTTCTACTACACAGGGGGAGCGGACTGGGGTGTCCTACGACACAGGTGGAGCGGCCTGGGGTGTCCTACGACACAGGGGGAGCGGCCTGGGGTGTCCTACGACACAGGGGGAGCGGCCTGGGGTGTCCTACGACACAGGGGGAGCGGCCTGGGGTGTCCTACGACACAGGGGGAGCGGCATGAGATTTCCTACGACACAGGGGTAGCGGCCTGGGGTGTCCTACTACACAGGGGGAGAGGCCTGGGTGTCCTACTACACAGGAGGAGAGGCCTAAGGGGTCCTACTACACAGGGGGAGAGGCCTGGGGTGTCCTACTACACAGGGGGAGCGTCCTGGGGTGTCCTACTACACAGGGGAGCGGCCTGTGGTGTTCTACTACACAGGGGGAGCGGCCTGGGGTGTCCTCTGATACAGGTGGAGCGACCTGGGTTGTCCTACTACACAGGTGGAGCGGCCTGGGGTTTCCTACGACACAGGGGGAGCGGCCTGGGGTGTCCTACCACACCGGGGGAGAGGCCTGGGGGGTCCTACTACACAGGGGGAGAGGCCTGGGGTGTCCTAGTACACAGGGGGAGCGGCCTGGGGTGTCCTAGTACACAGGGGGAGCGGCCTGGGGTGCCCTACTACACAGGGGGAGCGGCCTGGGGTGTCCTATTACACAGGGGGAGCGGCCTGGGGTGTCCTACGACACAGGGGAGCTGCCTGGGGTGTCCTACTACACAGGGGGAGTGGCCTGGGTAGTCCTACGACACAGGGGGAGCGGCCTGGGGTTCTTACGACACAGGGGGAGCGGCCTGGGGTGTCCTACGACACAGGGGGTGTGGCCTGGGGTGTCCTACGACACAGGAGGAGCCGCCTGGGGTGTCCTACGACACAGGGGGAGCGGCCTGGGGTGTCCTACGACACAGGGGGAGCGGCCTGGGATGTCCTACAATACACGGGGAGCGGCCTGAGGTGTCCTACTACACAGGGGAAGAGGCCTGGGGTGTCCTACTACACAGGGGGAGTGGCCACGGGTGTCCTACTACACAGGGGGAGCGGCCTGGGGTGTCCTACTACACTGGGGGAGCGGCCTGGGGTGTCCTACCACACAGAGTTAGCCGCCTGGGGTGTCCTACCACACAGGTGGAGCGGCCTGGGGTGTCATACTACACAGGAGGAGCGGCCTGGGGTGTCATACTACACAGGGGGAGCGGCCTGTGGTGTCCTACTACACAGGTGGAGCGGCCTGGGGTATCCTACTACACAGGGGTAGTGGCCTGGGATGTCCTACTACACAGGGGGAGCGGCCTGGGATGTCCTACTACACAAGGGGTGCGGCCTCGGTTGTCCTACTACACTGGGGGAGCGGCTTGGGGTGTCCTACCACACAGGGATAGCCGCCTGGGGTGTCCTACTACACAGGGGGAGCAGCCTGGGGTGTACTACTACACAGGGGGAGCGGCCTGGGGTGTACTACTACACAGGGGAGCAGCTTGGGGTGTCCTACTACACAGGGGGAGCGGTCTGTGGTGTCCTACTACACTGGGTGAGCGGCCTGGGGTGTCCTACTTCACAGGGGGAGCAGACTGGTGTGTCCTACTACACAAGGGGAGCGGCCTGGGGTGTCCTACGACACAGGGGTAGCGGCCTGGGGTGTCCTACGACACAGGGGGAGCGGCCTGGGGTGTCCTACAACACAGGGGGAGCGGCTTGGGTTGTCCTACTACACAGGGGGAGCGGCTTGGGTTGTCCTACTACACAGGGGGAGCGGCCTGTAGTGTCCTACTACACAGGGGGAGCGGCCTGGGGTATCCTACTACACAGGGGTAGTGGCCTGGGGTGTCCTACTACACAGGGGGAGCGGCCTGGGGTGTCCTACTACACAGGGGGAGCGGCATGGGTTGTCCTACTACACAGGGGGAGCGGCCTGGGTTGTCCTACTACACAGGGGGAGCGGCCTGGGATGTCCTACTACACAGGGGGAGCGGCCTGGGGTGTCCTACTACACAGTGGAAGCGGCCTGGGGTGTCTTACTACACAGTGGGAGCGGCCTGGGGTTTCCTACTACACAAGGGGAGCGGCCTGGGGTGTCCTACTACACAGGGGGTGCGGCCTGGGGTGTCCTACTACACAGGGGGTGCGGCCTCGGTTGTCCTACTACACTGGGGGAGCGGCTTGGGGTGTCCTACCACACAGGGATAGCCGCTTGGGGTGTCCTACTACACAGGGGGAGCAGCCTGGGGTGTACTACTACACAGGGGGAGCGGCCTGGGGTGTCATACTACACAGGGGGAGCAGCTTGGGGTGTCCTACTACACAGGGGGAGCGGTCTGTGGTGTCCTACTACACTGGGTTAGCGGCCTGGGGTGTCCTACTTCACAGGGGGAGCAGACTGGTGTGTCCTACTACACAAGGGGAGCGGCCTGGGGTGTCCTACGACACAGGGGGAGCGGCCTGGGGTGTCCTACGACACAGGGGGAGCGGCCTGGGGTGTCCTACGACACAGGGGGAGCGGCTTGGGTTGTCCTACTACACAGGGGGAGCGGCTTGGGTTGTCCTACTACACAGGGGGAGCGGCCTGTAGTGTCCTACTACACAGGGGGAGCGGCCTGGGGTATCCTACTACACAGGGGTAGTGGCCTGGGGTGTCCTACTACACAGGGGGAGCGGCCTCGGATGTCCTACTACACAGGGGGAGCGGCATGGGTTGTCCTACTACACAGGGGGAGCGGCCTGGGTTGTCCTACTACACAGGGGGAGCGGCCTGGGATGTCCTACTACACAGGGGGAGCGGCCTGGGGTGTCCTACTACACAGTGGAAGCGGCCTGGGGTGTCTTACTACACAGTGGGAGCGGCCTGGGGTTTCCTACTACACAAGGGGAGCGGCCTGGGGTGTCCTACTACACAGGGGGTGCGGCCTGGGGTGTCCTACTACACAGGTGGAGTGGCCTGGGGGGGTCCTACTACACAGGGGGAGCGGCCTGGGGGGGTCCTACTACATAGGGGGAGCGGCCTGGGGTGTCCTACTACACAGGGGAAGCAGGCTGGGGTGTCCTACTACACAGGGGGAGCGGCGTGGGGTGTCCTACTACACAGGGGGAGCAGCCTGGGTTGTCCCACTACACAGGGGGAGCGGCCTGGGGTGTCCCACTACACAGGGGGAGCGGCCTGGGGTGTCCCACTACACAGGGGGAGCGGCCTGGGGTGTCCCACTACACAGTGGAGCGGCCTGGGGTGTCCCACTACACAGGGGGAGCGGCCTGGGGTGACTCGCTACACATGGGGAGCAGCCTGGGGTGACTCGCTACACATGGGGAGCGGCCTGGGGTGTCCAACTACACAGGGGGAGCGGCCTTGGGTGTCCAACTACACAGGGGGAGCGGCCTGGGGTGTCCTACTACACTGGGGGAGCGGCCTGGGGTGTCCTACCACACAGAGTTAGCCGCCTGGGGTGTCCTACTACACAGGTGGAGCGGCCTGGGGTGTCCTACTACACAGGAAGAGCGGCCTGGGGTGTCATACTACACAGGGGGAGCGGCCTGTGGTGTCCTACTACACAGGAGGAGCGGCCTGGGGTGTCATACTACACAGGGGGAGCGGCCTGTGGTGTCATACTACACAGGTGGAGCGGCCTGGGGTATCCTACTACACAGGGGTAGTGGCCTGGGGTGTCCTACTACACAGGGGGAGCGGCCTGGGATGTCCTACTACACAGGGGGTGCGGCCTCGGTTGTCCTACTACACTGGGGGAGCGGCTTGGGGTGTCCTACCACACAGGGATAGCCGCCTGGGGTGTCCTACTACACAGGGGGAGCGGCCTGGGGTGTCCTACTACACAGGGGGAGCGGCCTGGGGTGTCATACTACACAGGTAGAGCGGCGTGGGGTGTCCCACTACACAGGGGGAGCGGCCTGGGGTGTCCCACTACACAGGGGGAGCGGCCTGGGGTGTCCCACTACACAGGGGGAGCGGCCTGGGGTGTCCCACTACACAGTGGAGCGGCCTGGGGTGTCCCACTACACAGGGGGAGCGACCTTGGGTGTCCCACTACACAGGGGGAGCGGCCTCGGGTTTCCCACTACACAGGGGGAGTGGCCTGGGGTGTCTCGCTACACATGGGGAGTGGCCTGGGGTGGCCAACTACACAGGGGGAGCGGCCTGGGGTGTCCCACTACACAGGGGGAGCGGCCCAGGGTGTCCTACGATACATAAGAAGCGGCCTGGAGTGTCATACTACCCAGGGGGGGGGGTGTCCCGCTACCCAGGGGGGAGCGGCCGGGGATGTCCCGCTACCCAGGGGGGAGCGGCCTGGGGTGTCCCGCTACCCATGGGGGAGTGGCCTGGGGTGTCCCGCTACCCAGGGGGGAGCGGCTAGGGGTGTCCTGCTATACAGTGGGGGGGGTGGGGGTGTATAGATAGTTAGGCTTGCGGGGGAGGGGTGTATAGATATTTAGGCTTGCGGGGGAGCAGGGGTGCGGGGGAGGGAGATGTATAGATATTTAGGCTGCGGGGGAATGGGGGTGTATAGATAGTTAGGCTTGCAGGGGAGGGGGTGTATAGTTAGAGTAAGGCTGTGGGCGATTGTGTGTGGTTAGTAGTTACTAACCTGGGCTTCAAAAGAGGCTGCTTTTGGGGACACGCCGGATCAATTTCATTTCCAGGTGCCATGCAGCCTTCTTCTCCATCCTCGGTTCTCCACCCTTTAGCCGCTGGGACTCGCGTTTCTTCTGGTTCAGTAGCAGGCACTGTGCTTCTCTCCGCTTCTGCTCCATTTCATCAGCCCACGCTGGCCTGACTCCTGTCCTACAGTCATGGCTCGACACAGCAGAGAGCAGACACCTGCGCAGGGAGGAAGAGATGCTGCGGAAAACATAGAGAGCTGCTCAGGGAATCCCGCGGTCAGCCTGCACACACATGCTGCCGCTGTCTTTAGATGGAATAAATTTGCCGACTTGTCTACACTGCTATCAGGAGTCCTTTTCTTTCATATATATATATATATATATATATATATATATATATATATATATATATATATATATATATATATATATATAGAAAAGGAAGAATCCGGCACTCTACCAGTAGTTAAAGCTGTACTTGCTCCGGTGCCTTCCCAGGTACAAAGACCCAATGTAGAACGATGGCAATAAGGCGTCACTCGGAGACTGCATGAAATAAAGCTTTGAAAATTTCATGCAGTCTCCGAGTGACGCCTTATTGCCATCGTTCTATATATATATATATATATATATATATACACATACACACACATATACACACAAGAAAAGTAGAAATAGAATTTTATATACTAAAAGAAGAGAGTAGAGCGCTCCATAGTGCAATATCATGAAGACTTTTACTTTTAAGAACAAAGAATTTCTTCAATAAAAGCAGGTATAAAGTGACGTACCACAATGAGCGGTATACCACCGCAAGATTTTCGCATAAAACGTGTTTACCCAACACAAATGTAGGAGAGGTTAAACTCAGGCTTTTTCAGCGTCTTGACACGGCTGGTGGATAGACTGCAACGCCAGACCTATATATATATATATATACATATACAAAAGAAAAGTAGAAATAGAGTTTGCCCCTGTGCCCTCCTGGGTCAACTCATGTACCCTTAAAATAGAAATACACCTACTGTGGTGAGACGTTGGGGTGATTCCACGGTGAGCGAGAGGGGCTGAGGTGATTGGGAGCAAGATGGGGGTCAGGTGATGAGGAGCGAGATGGGGGTGAGGTGCGAGATGGGAGTGAGGTGACTGGCAGCAAAATGGGGGTGAGGTGATGAGTGAGATGGGGGTGATTCGACAGGGAGCGAGATTGGGGTGAAGCTGAGTGAGATGGGGGTGAAGCTGAGCGAGATGGGGGCAGGGTTACCACCTTTGTGTTGAGCAATTCCCGGACAGTGACCCGCTCCTTGACACACCCACAGCCCACCCATTGACCCGCCCCCAGCCCTGCCCCTTGACCCGCCTTATGGGGTTTTTTTTACTTTTGCTTCAAATCTATACTAGATTACGTCACATCACACACTGTAATCTCCATTATACATTATGCCACACACTGATGCCGATTATACATTTTGCCACACATACACGAGTGGACAATTTAAAAAGAAAATAGGGACAAATGGACCAAGAGTTTACACCATAATGCCATAGTTTCAGATCGAGAGTGGGAGGAGAAAGGGCAGGCTGTTGCAGGGGTGGCGCAGGCATGCTCACAAGCAAGAGCGAAGTAAGCAGATTTGTGGGGGGATCGGCGGGCATGTGCAGGTGAGACAAGGAACTTAAGGAAGGCATGCTGTCACTTGCAGGAAAGGGGAGGCACACACAAGAGGGGTGGGGTGCAGGCTATTACTTACTGGGGGGGGGGGGTCAGCACTGCACCACACAAGTGAACTCACTGCGCCATCCGTGACCGTCGCGTGACACAGGCTGATACGTCACATGTCCGCAGGAGGAGCGACACACAGACTGTGTCCCTCCTCCTCCCAGCCAGCGCCGCCAGCGCACACTGAAGGAGGAGTGTTAGGACGGTCCGGTCCGCCCCACGGCGCCGGCTTCCACGGTATGTGGGCCCCATTTATCAACTAATATTTGCGGCTAAATCCCCAAATTTTTCGGGAGTTAACTGCAAATATTAAGTTTCACCGATCCCTGCTGCAGGGCAGTGCGGTAAGAGGGGTCGCATGCGCTGACCCCCCGGCTTCCGGGTTAGGGCTTCACAGGGATGGGCTCCTTTTGGAGCCCTGTCCCTGCGCCCTTAACAATGATACATTCCCCCGATATGGGCGTTAAAATTCCGCCCAGATCGCATTGTTAATGCGATCATGGTAAATGTGCCCCTGTGTTGACAGTGATTTTCAGGGGCGGATCCAGAAGAAAATGATAAGGGGGCACCATTATAGGGGATGGGATTGCAAAGGGAAAGGAGAGTACACAGAGAGAGGAGAGTACACAGAGGCCCTTATTCTGATCTCGGCGGTACGGCCCGCGTGCGGCCGTACCGCCGATGTTTTCACTCTGCACATGCGCAGAGGTCACTCTGCGCATGTGCAGGCGAAATCACCGCACAAAAAATGTATACGCCGCAAAGGGGGCGTATAGGGGCGTGAGGGGCTTAATAGCCTCATTACCCTATGCATACGCCCAGCGTTTCATGGGCGTTCCCATGCAAACGCGGGGCGTATGCATGGTAATGAGGCTATGACGCCAGTGATGGGGGCGGAAAGCTGACATCGCCGGATGTCAGCTCTCCGCCCCCATACAAGCTTTCACACGGACGATTGTCCGTGTGGTCTAAGCTTGCGGGAGCTGGTGGAGCGTGCGGCCCTGCCTTCGATGGTCGCCGACCATCGAATGCAGGGGGCAGCTCCCACCATGGTGGAGGCGTACGCCCCACCATTTTCATGCGGATCGCCAGCCGTCCGCGTACGGACGGCCGTGGCGATCCGTATTGTAGGCGGGGATTGGTTTGTGCGGCCGGAGCAACGTATGCGGCTCCGGCCGCACAGATCAGAATAAGGGCCAGAGAGAGGAGAGTAGAGTACAGAGGGAGAGGATTGCAGAGAGAGAGAAGAAGAGTACAGAGAAAGAGAGAGCAAGGAGATTGCAGAGACAAAGGAGAGTGCAGAGAGAGAAGGAGAGAGATAGAGTGCAGAGAGAGATAGAGTGCAGAGAGAGATAGAGAAGGAGAGAGCAGAGAGAAGGAGAGAGCAGAGAGAAGGAGAGAGCAGAGAGAAAGAGGGGAGAGAGAGAGAGAAGCAGAGTGCAAAGAGAGTGAGGAGAAAGAAGGAGAATAGCGAGGGAGATAGAGAGAAAGACAGGTATGTGTGTCCTCAACCCTGCACCCTCCCCTTCTTCCCTACAAGTACAAGTGTACCTAAGACAGCATGGTGGCAGCATGTTTTCCAGTGGTCTGTGTCAGGATATCAAGGAGGCAGCAGCGGCTGTGGTCCCATGGCTGAGGTTGCGGCAGGGTCACTGTTCTTGTGGAGCCTGAAGCAGCGGGTCCCATAGTGACAGAGGCAGCGGATCCCGCGGAGGAGGCTGCGATCATGGTGGGTCTAGTTGTGGTGGGCTGGAGGTCGAGGCAGTGGATCCCACGGAGGAGCGAGCCTGCGGCGTCTTTGCATTCCAATTTGTGCCGTGCGCCCGCTCCGGAGCCCGCGCCACGGCCAGGCTTTCAAATCTAGGCCGCGGCTTCCGGCTATAGTGTAGGCCGCAATCTGCAGACGGCCGCGAGCGGTCGCCCCGACTCTGCCGGCCGTATCCCCCACTTCAGGGCATCAAGAGGGGTTCCACTAGCCAAGTTCTGCCCGCAATTAGTGACCAGGGGACCAGGTATGAGCTTGTCACAGTGGGTGCTCGGAGGTCGCATATCCGTCGGCCATCTTGGTGCACCCGAGTGAAGCCACAGTGGCTTAGCCACTCGGTGTACTCCCCCTGGTGGTGGCTTTTGCGCATGCGCAACAAGTTGGAGCTCCTATCTTTATAATGGGGGACGTTTCACTAAATTATAAAAAAACTGTACCTATCTGAAAATCCTCAACCCCAAAAGGCACTCCACTGGGACAATATCTACCTAATAAAACAAACCCCAAGTCTCAATTGTTCTCCTACCCCGAGTTATGCCTTCCCAAAAAAAACCTCATAGACTAACATGGGTGACAAAGTGTCATTTCGCGAGTGTTAGAAAAAAACTGGCAGTTGGAAGTTTAGATCGCTCCCAATTGCTCATTTTTTTATATTTCGCCCTGAAATTTGGCACGCAGCACCGGTTGACAATTCTACACGTACGTGCCAAATTTCAGCTCAGTACGTCCAGTCACTTTTGAGGTGCAGTCCCTCAAACACCATGCCCCCATCCGAAAAGTTCCCTATGGGAAAAATCCGTTCGTTGGATTCAGCCTTAATATAAGGGCACTACCGTGCCCTTATAATTCTTCACCTCACAGCACAACTCATGTTATCAGCCTGGGTAACTCTTCTGTTGTATAGCCGGCAACCAACTGTAGGTTGCTGGCACGTGAACATTAAATAGTCTTTGTGTGTCGGAAAATGTAGCTGGCCACAATGGGCATGAATACACAGCATTAAAATGCAGATTTAAAGTGCAGTTTTCCCTAGGTAACATAAATGGGATAGCACAAGCCCATAACATAAACCTTAGTAATGAAACCTAACCTTCTGCCTCTGAGATGTAGAAGTTACATGCTGTAGATTTCTATAGTTATTGTCAAATGCTAGTTTTGGACACAAATCAACATTGTATTCAATCAATGTGTATTTTTAAATGTAGCCTTATCAAAATATGATCCTAAAGTGAGATCAGCTTTTACGATATAGGCAGTTTTCATTAAATGGCTGTATAGAATTTGCTAACTGGAAGCACAACTACAGCAAAGAGTCTTATCACTAATATTTAAATTTCAACCTCTCTAGAAAGCTGTTGAATATTTAGCATTGACTTCTAGCTTCTCTATGCAAAAGGCTTGTTATAATGATAAGTAAAAAGTTTTTTTTTTTTTTGAAAAGCCAGTTGTTCCTTCCCGATGCACCAATCAAGCTATTTCACAGGGAGAAAAGCATGTGAATTTCTTCTAGGCATTATATGATTAAGTTGACAATATTATGTGAGCAACGGTTGAGTACCCACTGTGCTGTACTTTTGACCAAATTGATTTGTGTAATGAACACTTGCTCTGTCTCTTCTCTAAGCTTGAATAGGGCTCTTGATTTAACCAGTAATGCTGGAAGCCAAGTGAATTTACAGCCCCACAGTCATTCTCACTCAATGTGAAGAGAGTAGCAGAAGCCGTACAGGAGCAAAGCATAATTCAATACATTCTGCTATAAGCAGAGAAAATAATATCACAGAGCTCTGCAATATACCTATTTGATTTGATTTGTAAACCTGATAAAAAAGCAATCGAGAAAAGTTCAGGGCACAAATATATATGAGTCTGGAGAAAAATATGAGTACATTGAATGTGTATAAAGCAGAGGAATACCATGCATATTAATTCGCATTCATGCATTATTCTCCAGTATCACTGATTTTCGAAGCTGAGTCTCAGAGACCTGGTACTTTTCTCTTTAAAATGAAGCAGTGTGTTCCCATCACCTGCGACTATGTCAATGCAGTATCTTCTGAATATTTACAAAGCATGGTAGGAATGAACTTAAATTGGATACACAGGTATATAGAAGTTTGCTGATAAAACATGTGTCTGAGTTTTATGAAAAACTATTTTATAAATATTATGAAGGTTGTTTACAAGATCTTTTCTCTTTTGTGTTGAGGTCAGTAGTAATCATTGATCACTTACAGTAGGTGAAGTGGAAAAATAAAATAAAAATGATACAGTAAGAAGATTAATTAATAGGTCTGTAATACCACTTTTACACCAAAAACAAGGTTCCAATCCGGAACGGATCTGGAATTTGCCCCATTCACACTGTGGTGCCGATGCGGAATATTCCCCGACCAGCGGGGGAATGGATGCTGCACATCAGCATTTATTCACCTCCTCCCTGGCTCTGCTGTGGTCTGCATAGTACAGCAGCATTGGTGTAAATGGGAGCTGGGTCCGATGACCCGGCATTGCCGTTTACACTGCCCAACCACCCAGGTCCTCCCCAGGTTACAACATGGCAAGGGCCTGGGTAGAATTCAAGGGAAAATTAACCCAGGTTTTTTTTCAGGTACCCAATTTACACCACAGCTGACCAGGGACAAAGAGGCAAAAACATGGGTTTTTGCAGTTGAAGTTCAAGTTATATTCAAGTTCAAGTAAAAGTTTATCCAAGTAATTGAGATTTATATATGGAAATACAGGTTCTATTTTACAATTAGGCATTTTCACTTTCACAATTATAATTTCTGAAATGTGAGAGTAGCAACATACTGTACTATAGTGGAAAAAGATGTACAGTTAACAAAGGAAAGGGCTTTACATAGTGCTGGACTTTGCATGAAAAGTGCTATTTGGGCACTCAAATATGTCACTTTTTTTGCTCACTAAAATAGGGCACTGTGAGCAGAAATGATGGTACCGGCAGCTGTTCATGCTCAAACCAAGCAATAATTTAATCTTTTTGTCGGCACAAAGATTTGAATTCTCCCCTCTGTCTGCATACTGTCCAATAGGAGTTAGAGTACTCTCACCACTTAATACAGAAAAAGGGGGATTATTACTGTGCACAAGCAATCGAAAACAATTACAATTGACCAGAATTCTTAAGAGAGGTGTGTCCAAGTTGCTATGGAAACCCTATCTATGCTATATATATTTATCATAAGTGATATAACATATCTGGTGGTGCTCCCATAGAGTTTAGGTTAAATATGAAGAAGTAGAAGAAAAGAAAAGAAGAGAATAAGAAGAAAAAGTAGTACTTCTACTTCATCATACTCTCACCACTTGCCAGGTTAGTGATCTAATGCAGTGTGGTTGGGATTGACTGACCTCAAAAATATGGTCTAAACTCAGAAAACTATCATTGTTGGACTTGCAGTATGCCTCAATCCTCTTATGTTTAAAAGTGGTCCTCAGCAGATATGTTTGGTATTTGCTGCAGATTTCCAGCATGGCAACTCCCAAAGAATTATATGGGGCTGTGATGTGCCTGTATGCACCAAGCTCTGCTTTTTATCAATAAGCAAGCCATTTGTTTCATATTTAGTCAAACATACGCTGTTACTTAAGCTACATTTTAAAGATACCTCTGGAATTAATTGAAGTGACAGATGAGTGCTAAGCGGATTCGGCCTTCTTCATGTTACAGTTAGTCACTGTGCTTATTGTGAAATGGCAAAACCTACCACCTGCTGTTGTCCAGGAACTTGTGGACAGTTTTTGAAAAAGAGTGTCTGCAATAATCATTGCACATGGGCCCTTAATCTGATTGAGTCAGATGGCTCCGAGTGCAGATGGACAGCCGATGGTTGGTGTTTGTGCATGTGCAGAGGCGTATCTGCACATGTGGGAACACCTCACATGTACAAACATGGCGTGAGGTCTGTGCAGAAAATTATCGTACGGAAACATCCGAGCAGGGGGTGAAGAGGGGCGTGAAGGGCTGTTTGGGCTCATTACCATATGCGTACGCCCCGCATTTCATGGGCATTCCCATGAAAATGCTGGGCGTACGTATGGTAATGTGGCCGTGACGCACGTGTGGGGGGCGGACAGCTGACATAGCCGGATGTCTGCTGCATGCCCATATCCCTGCTTTCATATGGAAAAATGTCCGAGTGGTCTGGAGCATTCATGCTGTCTGACCACTCGGTCCATCATTCGATGGTCGGCGACCATCGGAGAATGGGGGAGGTTCCCACAGATAAAGGAGGTGTTCACATGAAACATCCACTTGCAGTCCGTTCGGTCGGTGCTTTACCGAATTCGGACGGTGTGAGCGATCCATATGATAGGTGGGGCTAAGAACACTCGGTTCCTGTCCGAAATACGCATCCATGCGATTCAACTAGAATAAGGGCCACGGTGGCAAAATCTTGTTGCACTATTTACAGACATTTTGCCCATGGTAACTTGCCTCTAAATGTACTGGTGACATTTAACCATGTCTGTGAATATCATTATTGTCTGCGAGTCATTTCATTGTTATAGGAATCAAAATCTGTTTTTGATTTCTTACCTGCCTTGTTTCTCAATGCATTTGACTATAATGAAATCATTGTACAGTATCTTTGATTTATTGCTTTGTTTTGCATCCTGAAGCATGTTGGTGTAGAGTGAAATAATAACTATTATGACTGACATTTATATAGACTCTATTATAAGGTGTCAGCATGTAATTTACTGAGTAAATAGGGCATCAAGAACATCAGTACCTGCTGGCTGCGGTAAGGTCTTTTAGGGTTTTACATTGCATAGTTCAGTAACATTCTATGGAATTTCTTAATAATCTACTAATGGCGTTAATAGTATTATCTTTTTTTGTTACATAATAATTTAACTGTGCCAATATTATTTTATGCAGAAATGTTTTTTGTGAGGTGTAAGAAATATCGAAAGTGACATTGTCATCTGTTATATTTATCTTTAGTTACAGGCAACAAGAACATTTAAAGAACATTAGACAAAAAATACACGATGAAGTGCTGAAAAATAATCTTCTTTAACCCTATGAGTACCAACTTTGCTGGGAGAGATCCCCAAAATTTCTGCTAAAAATGCCAGCATCGCTCTTTTAGTATACATAAATACAATTACAGTCAAGCCAATTAATTGACGTTTAGTTAAATATTGCATCCAAACAAAGAACAGTCGCTGTAAGTGACGCTGGCATTTTTTTTAGAATATTTTGAGGATCTATCACAGCAGTGTTGGCACTCAAAGGTTTAATGGGGCCCATACATTAGTGATGCATTGCCCCAACATCCTTTACTGCCGACTCTGGGTTTGGGAAATCCAACATGTTGGTTTTCTCCAGTTTACCGATTCAAACAAACAAACAAAAAATTGGTATCAGTGAATAAGGCATTTTAAAAATGCATCATTTCCTCAATACCCAGAGTGATCACCAATTGGCCATGAATTGGCTGATTTCTGGTCGGCAGATTGGATTAGGGAATCAGAGTACTGAAGAATGGCCTGCATAGCTCTTCACAATAACAAATAATACATAAATACATTCAAAAATATGAGGAGGAACTGCTGTCTCTTAATACGGCTACAGTATAGCGAATGGATTACAAATCTCAGCATCGGTTCACAGCTATTCTACAGTTTATGGCTTTTAAACATCTTCTGGAAGATTGCGATTACTGCAGTTCAGTAGAGTACAGTCACCTGCATCTTAAAGTTTTCAATATTCTTACCACATAAACAAAAAAACTAAAAAGAAATGTTTCAGAGCTGCTGATGAAGTATACACTTAACATCTGTTTCTAAATTAGCACCATATTTTCTATTGTCACACAGTGAAATATTTGCCATCCTTACAAATTATTTTATGCCACTTTTACATAATGTTCTCATTCAAAAACATGAAAACCATCATTTGAAGGACAATAAATTAACAAGTAACCTGCTGTTCTGCTTTGAATCAAACTAATGCAGATTTCACTTTTGTTGTGCTCAGATTATACATGTTTCAGGCTAGACTGTATTAACCATGGATTGTCTATGTGTAATAACCATAAGTACATGTTACTGAATGCTGTAGACTAGACATGCAGGTGATAAACCACAGTGGGCTTTCTGTGTGTTGCACCTCTTAATGTGCTGATACTTTTTCCATTTTCAGTGTTGACCCACCTTTGGGTTTGTGTGTTAGCCTATTGAATTGAACTAAGGGAGGAGTTTACTTAATGATCAGTGTTGCCACATAGACTAATGCAGATAATACTGTAGACCATCAGACACTTGTAATAAGCTATATGTTGAGGCATAGGAAAAATCCTACATGTGTAATATCACAAACTACTGTAGCTAATCCCAATAATTGTTTGGATTGGAAATGGTGAATTGAGGACAATTTCCCCAATTGCCTGATCCAATTATGGGCAGAATAGGTATTTCCCCATAGGTTTTGGCCATTTACCTTGCTCTTTGTTTCAGTTTTCCTTCACTCCCACCCTTATTTGATCAGTTTCTGTTGAGTATGGAAGTAAATGACTTCTCATGACTTGATATATTCCTTCCTTCATTTCCTTCTGAAAATAGCTACACCACCTGCACAGGTGAATTGTGTTACAGGTTGAGTATCCCGTATCCGAGTATCCGTTATCCGAATTATTCCGAAAACCATACATTCCAGAAAGTGAAAAAAAAAATTTTTTTTTTGCTAAAAACTCACTGGGGACATTTGTAACAGCACTACTGAGGACATGATATGTAACTGGCACTATATGTGTGCAAGAAAATGATTGCTTGGCATTCAAATTCAATATCTGAGATAGTACACAAATTTTGTTTCATGTTTTGAAACCTTGTTTTTTTAAAAAATAAAATATATTTGAGTGTATTTTATGTGGTAATAAAATATATTTGTGTGTATTTTATGTGTTTATACAGCATACATGCAAGATACTTCAAAATACATAATTGAAATATTAAAATATTCCGAAATACGGAATAATCCGTTATCCAAAATTCTCCTGGTCCCGAGCATTTTGGATACGGGATACTCAACCTGTACTTTGTTATGTTTGTCTGTTTGATCCTTGCTTCTCTATTAATACTTTAAAGCCACAGCTATGTCAGTCTAATTCATTTGTCAGAAAGATTTTACATTATTTAAATGCCAGCACAGTTGCCTGTGTTTTATTTTATATTATTATCAGGGACCTGATTCATACCCTATGGCTGGGCTTCAAATTCACAGCCTGAGTGATGATCAAATGACCGTGCATGTGCATGGTAGGCCGCACACATGCATGGGGTCCTCCTGCAAATGATGCCAGTGTTGCTTGTCATTGCTGGCCATTCACAAGGTGATTCACAGCCATCGGCCATTTGTGAACGGCACAACATTTTTTGCCCCAGAAAACGCAGTCGGTGCCCAGCCGATGGGAGGAAGGGAACTATACAGTATCTATCTATCTATCTATCTATCTATCTATCTATCTATCTATCTATCTATCTATCTATCTATCTATCATCTATCTATCTATGGAGATTTCTGTGTGCAGTCCACTGCAAATTCTCTGATTAGCGATAAATGCAAAATTAGTGTCATAGTAGCATAGGCGTGCGCACAGGGGTGCCAGGGGTGCACATGCACCTTCTAATGACCGCCGGCACCCCCCACATGATTGCACGCAAAATGGATTTCATGGCCCGCAGCAGCAGCACCCAGTGCCCGGCGGTGATCTCCAGCCCACACGCCAACAAATAGATCACGGGGGCCGGGTGTTGCCGCTGCAGCAGACGGACCTGCAGCACTGGCTCGACTCCAGTCCATTAAAGTCAGACCCTGCCCCTATAGACATCACGGGCGGCACACTGCACAATGCGGTGATGTCACAGCCCACACCCCTGTCCTTCCACCCGCACACCCATACTCCCGCATGAGCCTCTCGGAGCCAGCGCAGCCCAGCAGTCCTTCACTCAGCACCTCCTCACCTCAGCATGCCTCGCCGAGCAGGAGCCAGTGTGAGTCGGAGGCAGCCAGTGTTCCACCAAGGAGGAAGCTTTATAATGTTTTGTTTGGTGAGACAAAAAATAGTAATAAAATAGTAAAGTAAAATAAATCTGATACTGACATAGCAGCACATTCAGTACTTCTAACTGACTTTACTGTGGTGGGCAGGAGCTGCTGCAGCAGTCACTGTCTGCTGCAGGCATCTGTTAGGGGAGATAGAGACAAGTGGGGAATATATAGTAACAACTGCTTGATACACTAAAGGCTTAATTGGTTGGTACTTTAAAGCCTCATTCACTGATCCCTGCCAACGCTGATATTGGGGGTAGGGAGGGGGCCAGTGCATACACACTTGGTGATGCTGACTGCAAGGGGGCCGAGTGCCGATGGCAGGTGGGAGCAACCGTCATGCTGCAGCATCAACATGACCGTCATTAATGAGGAATCAGTCCCCTGTCCGAACATGTTTGGGAGAGGGTTGTTAACGAAGTGCAGTGTACAAACTAGGCAATATTGGTCACAATATCGCTCAGAAAGCCCAATAGGTGGTGATAGACATGCCCATTAGGTGGCAATAGACATGACCCTCCAATTGTGCACCCACTAATAAAATGAGATGTGCACGCCTGTGATCTCTTTATATCTCTGTATAATGTAGCTATCATTCTTCCTGTATTTTATCATTGTTCCTTTTAGAGCAATAAGAAGTAATCTTGCTTACACTATAATGATGTATTTCTATTGGTCTAATACCAGCAAATTAATCCTCTAGAGACTACAAAGACAGTGGTGACAAAGCAAAACTCGCAAATCTCTTTTGAAAATACAGTTGGAGCCCCTGTCAACTTTGCTCCTTAGGTCTTGGCTCACCATGGCTAGCCATGGCTATCGTATTGTTCTCAGCAGCCATACAATGCATAGAACAATACAGTAGGGGATGAGCATAGTAATCATATTACTCACTTAATCCAATTAACAGGCTAAATGAGGAGGGCTCCATCTGTAGTTTTACAAATCAAAAGCAGATAACCTAATTAAAATAATAACAAATTAAGAGGCAGTTTGGAGTTTCTCCAAGGGGGGCCATCAATACTGTATATCAGTAGCGATTACACTATAAAATCTACCATAACACATTCTAAACTGAGTACATAGTACAGAGTTACAGACTATAGTGGCATGCACTTTTGCTCCATTACCTGAGTATACATTATTCATAAAACTTTCTTTATGAAATGCCTGCAGAAAAGTCTGTTTCCAAATGAATACAGGAAATATAGGTAATGGAGGCGTTTAGTAAATGGTTACCACAAGAGATATTGCAGAGATCTCCTGTTTTAAAGAAAAAACATATAAATGCCCCCCCCCCCCCCCCCACCACCACCACCACCACCACCAAACACACGCATTCATCAGAACTGTGGTCTTTTCCAAGTTACTGGCTCCAAGAAGCCTGTGATAGCTATGCTATTTATGAACAATTTTTTGGAAGTACCATTGAGCAGAAACAGGTTTTTTTTAGTTTTTACTGTTTGCTGGGACCAGTGCCAGCAACAGAAGTCAATGGGCCCAGTGTTCTCAATATGTACAAGCTGGTTGACCATCACATAATCACCCCTGTTTCTCCAGACCCATCCCAGTGTCTTCAGCACCATCCCCGTTTAACTCTTGAGCCTCACCTCATTTCTGTGTCTTCATCTCTAGGCTCATTCCTGTCTCTCCATCTTCTACAGTATTGTCTCCCCTAAGGCACAGGCACAGCCTATGCAACCACTCACCCTGTCTACCTGTCTACCTTCTGCTGCTCCTCTTTCCAGCTCCTCTACCTGCCCATAAGTGGCACTATATGACATCATGTACTGGAATGATCTCTGTGGCTTCCTAAGTGCCACAAATGGGTAAATTGACTAAGATGGGAGTTCTATTGAAGATGGGATGTTGTCCATGAAAAACCCATCAGATTCTATCTATTACTTTATTAGAAGGTGCTAATTAAATAAGAAGTATAATCTGACACCTCATCTTTAAACAAACTCCCATCTTGGTAAATGTACACCAAAGTCTCATGGCTCAGGCCAAGTGTCCTCTTAGTACATCCTGGTATAAGACCCCTGCTCATCAGAGTAAAATAGTAAATTGCACCAATATTTCATCTCTTATCGCTGCAAATTGTGGCAATAAGAGGTGCTAAGTACCTGGCAAAATTTACAAAGGATCTTAGATAGGACTCATACTTATTGTTTTATTTAAGGTATACCTGCAAAATAAATACATAAAACAATCGCTGACATTTCTACAACTTTTTGACAAGTTGTTCCGTAGTGTGCTTACAATTAAATTCCATTTTTGTTCAAATCAACATTGCATTATGAAAGCACAAAGCTCCCTAAGAGCCCTGAAGGTGCTAATGTATTATTGCTAATGCCATCTAAAGGAGTAAAGTATTTATAAGAAATACTTTTATTTTAATTTCAAAAGCTTTTAACTAGATATATACTGTAGTAAAGTATTTTAAAGTCAGGAAATCCATGCCGTTATTTCTATCTTGTGCCACCGTGAGTCACTTTATCGCTTTGTTTTCCAGTCTCCAGAATTAGATCCATAAGCCTGAGATCCTTCTAAATTTAGGGTTTTTTTGCAACATTGTAATAAGGACATCTTTTAAAACCGTATGTGAAATGTGCTATTAAGCCTTACGCATTAAAAAGTAAAAAAAAAAAAAAAACATACAAGAGGGTAGATGCAAATAACAGACCATCATTTCAAATATAATTTATTTTTTATGACTTACATGACATGTAAACTCTAAAGCTACAGATCAATGTGAAAGGTAGCTAAATATGCCTTATGTGTATACAGTGGCTTGAAAGAACAGGTACATATATTAACCGTATTACACTTATGGAATGGGTTACTAAAAGCATAAGTGCATTTGTCAATAAGAAATATTGAAAACCACAGAAATGTAATTCACTGTCTCAAATTCACCAGTCCAAGTTTGTGAATCACATTTCAATTCTATATTAACTGATGGCAGATAAAAACTACTTAGCCTTTCTAGTCTGCCCATATACACATATACACGCACACTTTTGCACACTAGGTTTAAATTTTTTTCCAGGAGCCCATTAACTTTCCAGTATATTTTTGGGATTGTGGTAAGAAACCAGAATACCTGGAGAAAGTCCACACAAACATGGAGAGAAAATATAAACTCCACACATGGCAATGTAGAAAATTTAACCCATTACCTCAGTGCTGTAAGACAGTAACACTAACCATTACACCATCTGTACTGCCTTAACAGTTTTGCAGAGTGGAATTACCTAGGCAGATAAGGATGGGGAGTGATCCACACTAACCTTTTTCAATATACGTTTTGGTATTTATTTTCTATTATTATTAGAAATTTAGATATTTACAGTGCACTCTGGAATCTGATAAAAAGGCTCTTGAATTGTTGTGTCAATAACAACAAATATTTAAATATTAATATTTAAATCATATTTTTTTTTATTATTATAAAAGGATGATTAGGGTATTCTTCATAGGTAAAATCAGGTTTAAAAATATAGTTAATAAAATAAGTGAAGTTAAAGCATTAACAGCCAATAACAATTTGATACAATATACAAGTAATACAGTCGACACCACGGCCACTACTGTAATGACATATTTTTGTAATTTTTTTTATTCACTGAATTCCTTGCTTTAACTTCACTTATTTTATAAAGATTCCAGAGTGCACTGTAAAAATCTTTCCCTTTCTTCATCTTCTTATTGGAAGTATCTAGGCACCTAAGCCACAAAGAAATAAAACAATTGAAATGTATATTTTTCATCCCTTTATCACATTTTTAAATCTCTATTTACGCTAGTAAGCAAATCTAAGTGCAAATTCTTACATTGCAAGTAATGTCTTTGTTCTGCCAAACTCCTCCTATTGGCTGGTTCAAATGTTGCCATCTTGCCCAACACATCCATGCATCCTGGTGGAAAATTAAGCACATAAATGCAAATTGATTCAAGTGATGTCACTAAGAAGTCATTCCATGGCATCCTATCAGTTTTGATCATTGTTATGGCCACCCCAAAGTGTTTAAGTCAACATATGCAATGGTTCTTAACCATTTTGATGACTGGCACCGATTTTATTCTGAAAATATACATCATCTTTTTTTATCAACAGAAAAACATACATTTATTGCAAAATACTTTTACATACATGTTTCTTAAAGTTCAACTTGAAATGTAAACATAGATTTAATCTTAGATAAATTATTTTAAATATACTAACCAAGTAACCCACTAGAACTGACTCTAAGTAGGAATGCCATATTCATCATACATTTTGGTGAGTTAAAACTCAAATCACTGGCAATGTGTAATGATTTCAGTCCCCTAAATGACATGAGTTTTATTGCAATCTGCAAGCAATTTAAGGCAGCCCATCAGCATTCTATGTGGTGTGTTATGAATCAGGGGTTTACATGCACATTAGGAAGCTGGAGCCATTGCCAGGTATCCCATTTCTTGGTACCCCTGTGAGGTGAGTACCAAGTATAAAATAACTAATGTGTGCACCTTCTTAATTTGACAGTATGTCATGAAGACAAATATGTAAAAGATAAAGCAGCATGTGATGCAGCAGTACTGTATATACAGCAATGGAGACATGAAGTATTCTCCGCATTGAGTGTCAGAGAGACTGTACTGTACTCTTCTTTACTTAGCCTATATACTGTACACGTGACATTTCTTGTTATATACACTATGGATGCCCTAAATCACTGGTGATCATTATATATATTTGCCATCTCTTGTTTATATCACTACCCTGATATTTCTGAACTTTCACAATTAGGCTATTTATAATGCTATAGTCCTAACTTTAAGTAAAACCTCAATTTACACATAGAAGGAATTATGTGAACAAACTAATACAATACAATAAATAGAGGATAGACCTAAAGTACCCTAAATAACTAAATACAGTCATTAGAGAAAGTTGGAAATATTTTATATTTGTATAATTAACACACACATTTGGTTTTATAATGGTCCTTTTATAAATGAGAAAAGTAAGCTATACCCAGTTGTTTATCACTCTCCACTTGAAGCTTAGTTAATTTGGCCCCTGGACAATCTCATCCTTGTGCACATCATAAACATACTACAATGGTGTTAGGAATGAGAAAAGACAGTACCTATTCATCCATAATTTATGGGAGACTCACAAATCTGGTGCTGAGGACAGCAGACAAACATTCTGCATCACACCTACTCCACCAGTGATGTAGATGAGGTGAGCCCATGGTAGAGTATATAGATTGTATGGATATATATTGCAAGATGGGGAGAAATGTGATTGGACAAATATTCTCTCTAAAGTGCTGTGAAATATGTATGTGCTGTGTAAATAACTGTTAATAAATAACAATTAAATAATGACATGATTTGCTGGAATTGCGTCATCATGGCCATGAATCATGTAGGACATTGCAGACTGCAAGGACATGATTTCATAATCACTGTGCCTTGCCCTCACCGCTCCCACCTGTACCACCCACTAATTGGATTTCTAGAGCATAGAAATGGAATATAATCATTGCAGGGAAGCAGGGTACCCTTACACAACTATATATCACTGTAATGATCAAAATCAGGCAGAACATTAATAGCATGCAAGAATCAAATTGCATTTGCACACCTTTGTCTTGCAACTTCCTTTTTCAGAAGCACATTTAAAATAGGAGATATTGGGAACTGCTGTATGTATGTACAACAGTTCATCCTCCAGTAGTTACGTTGGAAAACACAAGTGACACCGCCACATTTGTTTCTGGATTTCATTGGGTTTGACTAAAAAAAAAAACAATTTTCCAAGCTGGCAACATTTTTGCAATCTAAAAACAATCTTAATGAATACACCTTGACTAAAATGTGATTGTTAGCCTCTGTCTGCTAAAGTCAGCAACAAATGTACTGTAATTTCCAGTATCACATAGACGTATGGCTGCCACATATTCTCAGAGTGGGATATGTATCTAACCATCAAGAAAAACAAAGCGGGTAAGTGGGTGGAGAAGTGTGTTAGTGGAGAAGTTGTCCATGGCACCAATCAGCTATGAAGTACTGTAACATTTATCAAGTACATCCTATAAAATTAAAGGTTTATTGGTTGTCATGGGCAACTTCACAGATTTTACTGCTTCATACATCTCCCCCACAGACACAAGCTGACTGTTCTCAGCATGCCATATGAATACAGAGATGAGATGTTATATTTAATTTAGGACCCCTCTTTTATAACATTCTACAACAGGGTAGTATTTGGTAATGATTTGATATCACATTGTAAAATAAGTACTTTATCAATGCTTTCTTTGAACATCAGAGAATAGTTAGCCTTGTGGCCCAGTGATAAAGCAGATGTGTTTTGTTCTTAATTATTCTGATTATGGATTATAAGAATAGGAGAGGGAATTCCAGCATTAGGGAAGGGCATGGTCACACTAAGGGCGGTATTCAATGAGAATACCTGCGAGGTGCAGCAAATCCTTTTTAGGATTCGCTGCACATTCGCCACGTTCCGGAGCCGGCGGGCTCCGGTATTCAACGTGTCAGGGGCTCGCTGCCCCTGACTGGCGAATATGAGCTCCTGCGGCGATTGCCGCAGGGAGCCTGAGGACGGTGCCAGGCAGAGAGATGGTAGTCTCTCTGCCTGCCCCAGAATTTTGTGGGGGGTAGGTGGGCTCCCCGGGTGCCAGGCAGCACAGGCTGCCCCCCGGGGGTGCCATCAGGGGAGCGTATATTCACTACACACGATCGTAACGATCGGGTGCAGTGAATATATGAATATGTAATGAGCGGCTCGGCTCCGGCGCCCCCTGCTGGATGCTGTGGATGCTTAATTAAATATATATTCATGTGCTTACAGCACATGAATAAAAATAGCATGCCCCTCCTCAGAATAAAATTCCTGATTTTTTGACACCAAATGTAAAAAACAAAACACTTTATTTTAAAAGTTCACATTCCACTTCACCATAAAAAGATAGCGATTGCTACTCGGTGAATCATGGTGAAAAAAACCTTGAAATGTATTCGCCATGTGGTCATTGAATAGGGTGATTCACCGTTTTAGTCAGAAATTCGCCAAACAGCACAAATTCGCCATAAAAACATGGCGAATCAGGCTCATTGAATACCGCCCTAATTAGTGCATTCCAATGGCATTTAAGTAATAGGCTACCCATTAGTCCCCTACAGTCTCCTAGCTGAATAGCTGCCTGTTCCCCATGTCCGTGTCACTCAATAGAGTACATCTAGTATATATCTGTATGTGTCCTATATCTGTACTGTTTTACTTTTCTACCTATCCTTTACATAATAGAATGTGGATGCGGCCTACAATATGTGGGCCGCACAATTAGATGTCTACACATAAGATATTTGGAGCATAGACGTAACATTCTAGGAGGGGTAAAAACACATCCACTCTCCAATCATATAAGGAGGTGCCAGGGCAACTCTCTAAAAAACTTGGAAATAAAAGCTATTGAGCAAATAAACTGTACCAGTAGAGGAGGCGATAGATATAAAAAACTTTGCAGTAGGGAAGCTTACTGGATCTTTCGCCTCTGCTCAATGGTACCCAATGGACTCAATGATATGATAGAACTGAATAATGTATAGATTAACAAACCTGCTGTCTTTTCTTTATTTAGGGGGGAGGAAGGGAGAGGGGAGGAAGGGGGGGGGGGTATTAATATAAACAAATTATCGGATATAGGGAGATTATAGGGTGGGTGGGAGTGTTTCTTAACACAAAGTCTTTGGGTTATTGTCATTCACAACATTTTAGATTAAATTAGAATAAAATAAAATCCATTATTTCAAATTAACTGATTTTATTCATAGGGTTGGAGGGTGGGGGGCTTGAGAAAAATCCCTTTGGTTAAATATATATCACAATAACTCCAGAATAAACAATAATTGAAGTATCCCGAGAAAAAACTGATTCAAAAATTGATCCAAATATGTCTAGGAACATTCATTCTTTACGAAAATGAATTTATGCTGTGTTTGGTTGAAACATCTTTACGGTCCGATAGTGGGCCCGATTTCTATAATGATGAATTCGAATAATATTCTATAATAATATGTGTCTATGATGGTTTTTGCGACGTTTTAAACACTTATGAACTGTAGATAAATCGAAAACACACATATAGAAATCAAAATCTAAACACAATATTCATATTACTATATTATTATATTATTTTACTATATTTTGTTTTTGTATATATATCTTTTCGATGGATATACGCATGCATATGTATACATGCTCTTCAGAAGTCTTTTTGCCATTCCAAAGGAAAAATCTGTATGGAAAATAATCTATACATGTGTGGTATTATATGTATTAATTTTCTTCTAATCAAGGAGAAAAAGAGGAATATATATGTATATTTGTGTATTTCTTTGATTTTTGTCCTGGTGATTTACTGATATATATGTGTTTATGTGTGTTCTCCACATATATATCTTTATGTATGTGGATGTTTACTGTATATACACATGTATATGTTAATTTGTGTGTTCTCCTCTGCTATGTCCTGTTTTGCATTACTGATCTGGTTAATATTTATGGTCTGCAGTGCTGATAGTACTGCACCGACTAATTGAATGGTTCAATATATACAAAAAACCATGTCTCGCTCTATATATGGTTTTAGAAAAATTATATAATTTTAATTTGTTCTTGATTTTTTTATATATATATAATTATATGATATATATAATTATATATAATTATTATTATAATTATATATAATTATTATGATATATATATAATTGATGTTAAATGTTGTATGTTTAAATAAATCTCAGAATCTATACATATTTTTAAAAAATTCTATATGTTACCTGTAGCCGTCTAAAGAACATACTAGTCGCAGCAGAGCACAAAAGTGTATAAATAAGTGCCCTACGAGGCCGCCTCAGATTAAACTCTTTGAACTAATAAAAGCTAATTACGGAGTGTTTCTGACCTCTCCGTACAAACTTCCGTAACTATGGTTACATGTCAACGGAATCGAACACTGAGGCTTGAATAAGCCAGCACGAAAACGAGGCTTGGCCCGCTGTGATGCACTTACATGGAGACGCGCCGTGCACAGTGACGCGCCCGACACCACAACAAAGGTCCAATAATACTAAGCCGGATATGAAATCGCGGCAAATAGACCTGAAATCGAGGCGCGACCCGCTAGATGTACGCATGCGCCAATGCAAAAGAGCGGAAGTGACTGCTATAAAAGAACGTAGATGTAACTACAGGTTACACACCTCCTGAGGAAGCCGCTGACAGTCCAAGGCGGAGAAACGCGTAGAGGATAAGGATTGGGGAGAGAAGCTGTCGCCCCACAAAGCCACCATACCATCCCAGTTAGAACCGCACCAAACATTCAGCGGTCGGAGAGGTTTGGTTGGAGACTGCAGACTGGACCCCGTTTTGCCCATCCGGATACAAACTTAAGTATTTACTTGAATGATTGTGCACTTTCATAAACAAGTACCGGCTACTAACCAAGAGGCTAAAATCACTAACTTTTAAACACTACTAACCCCCATTTGAAAATTGCATGCTGCTAACCATTGACTGAGTTCAAAGGATCCTTTATATATTTCTTTGAGGGGAGAGTCCATTTTCATGTTTGTAAGTCTTGTCTGTCCCAATGTTGGCCACATTGATTTAAGTAATGTTGTGAAATTATTTTAATAAAAATTTGAATTTATATTGAACACAGCGCTGTACCATTTTCCTATTTTTTTCTTGTACTATCTCTTTAAGGGGTTTGGTAATCCCCCTTAGGTACCAGCTGCAGTGTTGAATATCAATCAGCGCTAAATATCACTTTTTCCCCTGTTTTTCTACCTATCTGACTGGTGTAATCACCATGTGGCGCTGCTGAATGGCTGCCTGGGTGCTGTACAGCTTAGTTAATATATGTTCCCCATGTCCGTGTCACTCAATAGAGTACATCTAGTATATATCTGTACGTGTCCTATATCTGTACTGTTTTACTTTTCTACCTATCTGGCTGGTGTAATCACCATGTGGTGCTGCTGAATGGCTGCCTGGGTGCTGCACAGCTCAGTAATTATATGTTGTCCATGTCCCTCATTAGAATGCAACTAGTGCATATCTGTATGTGTGATGTATATCTGTACTGCCATTGTTGCTCGTTCTGATAACCCTTTCTATTACAGTATGTGCATTATCTTTAATGTCTGTAAAGCGCCTTGAGTCCTGTTGGAGAAAGAGCGCTATATAAATAAAACGTACTTACTATTGTACAATGACTTTCTCATACATCACTGTTGCATCACACAGAGCAGTGGTGATTGTGGCATACAATACCTGACTAATTTGCATACTGATCAAGGTAACACACTCCTGATTATGACACCAGGATACAGGAATTACATAGGTACTATCCTAAAAACAGATGGTTGGGAAATATTCTTATTCAGTGTAACCATGCAGAACCTATGTGTTCTGAGTGTAATTCTGTTTTACCTTTATATGTGTATAGATAAACTCATAACATGACATCTCTTGTGTGTACAATTATACATTGAAATATAAGGGTGAATGTGTGTATAGGTGTATATGTGTTTATGCACATGAGCACCAGATAATCTGTATTTATAAATAGAATAACCCATCCCTTTCTGCCCTGTACCTGATATATAGGAAGGGATTTTATTTTTAAATAGCTGTTCTAAAAAAAAAATTGAGGAGGTATTTTAACATCTCAATGAATGTAAATGTAGTAAGGTCATATACGGAAATCCAGCAAAGGTTAAGTATGCTGACATTGTCATTTAGCATTGACCACAGCCCTGAACATGGAATACTACAGTATATTTCAACAAGAGAGATTTATACAGGGGTTGTGGAAAAAGTTACTTCCCTATACAAAATAAATGTCAAGAACAAAGTGAATAGCACCTTCTTAGCAAATCAATCCTGTCTAGAGTTCTTTTAATCTTCCAATATCTGTCTCCAGCTCAAGGCGAGCAAGTACCACTCTCTCCATCATTTTTCCCCTGTGAAGTTGGCTTATGTCATGTATGTGAAGATCTTTTGTTGCAGGAGTTGTGTTGACACAACCTACTGCTGAGTGGACTTGCCAGATCAGTTTCGTGCTGTGAAAAAAGTCTGATCGCTGTAGAAAGCTACTTTTAACAGAGAAATAAAAGGTCACTATTTCATGCCAGGCTTTCATTACTTGACCTATGACAAAAGAGCAACAGATTATCCAAAACCATGCTGGGTAGTTATTTGTGCCATGGCCTGCCAGTCATTTTTCCTGGGAATGGGAATTTACAATCTTCTTTGTAATATTGTCTTTTTAGTTTTAATTGCAAGTATAGCAGATGCATAGAAACACCATACATAACTATGCTTTACATCCCCAAAATCATGAATGGATAATAATGATGGCAAGAAGAGTTCATAAAACAAACAGGAGGGAAACAGGATAATGTCTATTGGTTATATTACTAATGTTCCCGTTCACAGAAATCAGAACTTATGCACTTAAACAGCTTTAAATAATACTATAATAAATGAACAAATATAGTTTAATCGTTGACAGACCTTTTGAACAGACTATAAACATTGCTTCTCATATAAAAGCTGGAGCAAATATCTTGTCATGATCTAGCAGGCTGTTCTCCATGTTTTACAACCCTTCACACTACATTAACCTTTTGTATTTATGACCTCATATAACAGTATTAATCATACAGAAGGCTAATTTTTAGTGCTGGAGATAAGCCACCAATGTTTAAAATATGCTTTTATTTCCTTGCCTCTTTACTCTAATAATTTTTTTTAATTGGATGGCACTTTGTACATGTTCCTTACCCTCAACCTATCAACCAGAGAGTGAGCGAGAGAGTAGGAGAGAGAAAGAACCGGAGAGAGAGAGGGAGAGAGAGAGAGAAAGAGAGAGAGAGATAATTAGTGGAAACGAGACTGTGAGAGATTTGAGAGAGAAAAAAGTTAGAGTGATACTGTAGAATGGGAGCAGTAGAGAGATAGAGAGAGAAAGACAATGGGTGAGAGAGAGAGAATGAGTGGGAATGAGACAGAGTGAGAGCTTTGAGAGAGAAAGAGAGGGAGGAAATGAGACAAGGGGAGAATTGAGAGAAGAGAGAGAAAATTAGAGTGAGAGTAAAGAAGAGATGGGGAAAGAAGAGAAAAGGAGAATTGATAGAGAATGATCATCTTAAATCTCTCATTCTCTCAATGAAAATGAGAAAGTGAGATATTTGAGAGAGAGAAAATAAGATAAAGAGAGAGAGGGAGAGAGAGAGAGAGAGAGAGAAGAAATGAGACAGAAGGAAAAAAGACAGAGATTGAGAGATAATATTTATGATGCCTGTTTGATGACAATTTTACATTCCCTATATATTTTGGAGCTGCACTTCCCATCAAGCAGAATAAGCCATAACAGGTCACTGCAGCTATTACCTTCTGCAGGAAAAAGCAAGATATATGACTCTTCATTTTGCATAGTCTAGACACTGAACTTTTGATTATGGTCAATTGCAGATTTGTTAGGTCAAAATCCATTAGCAGATTATGCAGACTATGCAGGCATTTTTTTCCAACCTCACAGGGGCACAGTACGTCCAAAACCAAGGGCTCCTTTAATTACCCACAGTGAGTGTAGCACAAGGTTTTAAAGGAACCTCACTGAACTGAATTTTCACCTTGTTACCTTAGAAAAAAACTTGCTACATCTCACATTACAATAAATTTAAAATCTGCTACACCCATGCTACACCCATGTATTATAGAGAACATTTAAAGTAAGAAAATGACAAATAAAATACTAGAACTATTTTATCTACAACATTAATCCATAGTTTTGTTATATTTTAATGCAATGTCAGTTGCAGCAAATAGCCACCCCTGTGAATGGGCTTTAGACACACAGAATTTTATATGAAAGAGAGTACTAGATATGGCAGGCATGTAAAGAAGTATCATTTTAGACATATAACAAAAGATCAAAGCAGACATGCCAGGAATAGCAGGTAACTGAGGAGCTTTGAAGATGAGGCGGGTGACTTTTGTCAATGATTTGTTGCTTAATGAAATGTCAACCAACCAGGCTTGTCACCTGGTTATGCTTTCCGTTACTTCTGCTGTACTGATGTTATGCAGAATATATACAGTATATTTATAGCCTGCAGAACAAGTCATGTGATTATGCAAGACAGATTTACAGATCTGCATAAATTAGTGGATTTGCATATATCTAGCAAATTAAATGTATTTCCGTGGGAGAGGAGAGGATCAAAGACACACTATAGGACAGTGCCTGTAGTTGACCTTCTAAACAAAAGGATAATTCGTTTATTGCAGTTACAAAGTGATCCTAAAATGTGTACATATATGTAAAACTTTTTGGCATAGAAAACCGTGCCTTAATAATAAAAAGAAAGTTTACATTTTCATTGTTATGGGATCATGATACATTTCCAAACACAATAGAAGCATATACTGTATTTGACAAAGAAAGGAAAACACAGATTATCTATTCCGTCTTTAAATACAGGAAGCTATAATATTTTAACACTGCCAAAAAGTAAAAACCAAAGTACATTGCTTCAGCTGATTTAAAAAAAAAAAAAAAAGTATACTCAGATATATAACAGCTAAAACACAATTTCTATTCATTCTATTTGTCAGAAAGGATTTTCCCTGTACAACAGAAAACTGCTGAGACTTGATAGTTGCATTCCTTCCACACTTGAAAGAAAATCCTGCATTGCAGCTCAAGACTCACAATATAAATGTGGATAAAAAAACACAAAGTACAAATCATGACGTATCTTTTAATGAATATTTAAACAGTTTCCATTTATAATGCACAAGTGAAATTGTCTAGGAACTTTTCAAAACAAACTTGAGACTTCAAAATTATATTCTTGGTGATAAACTTTCAAATGATTGATGGAAACACATTAAGATTATTCTCTTACCTAAGGCGTCTGTTTCAACCGAAAAAAATACATATAATATGAATTCAGCAGGCCCTTTTTTTGCAATACCATTTATGTGTCATAAATCAAGATTTCTTGACATTTCTACTTGTCATATTTGATACTTGTGGCTTTTCCTGTCGTATTGTTCAGTGAAATTGACTGGAAGTATTGCATTCAGTTTATGGCAGCATAAGGAAAATTGAAGCTTCACTTGAGTAGTGTGGTATGTTATATATAGGTTCCACTGTTCTTTCTATAGCATTCAAAAACAATAGAAGACAGTCTGTTTGTATGCAAATGTCTACTGGGAAGCCTGATAATTGTATCAGTTCTATAAAGTGTGTGATTGGCAGCAGTGAAAGGTTCAATCTGATGTAAGGCCTTCATTGCAGAGGTTGGTTTTCTTTGGGATTAATGTAATACTCATAAGAGAATGTTCAATTTCTAGAATTTGTGTTCCAAAATCATAAAAAAAGAAGAAAGAGTTCTCACTTGTAGGATGGATTGAAGTTCCCACAAGGCAACCTAAGCTAGTGCCTACAGAGTGTAACTGATAGAAAGAGCTTCCTGGGAAATACAACAGTATACAATATGTACAACTGCATACTATTGTCTATGTATTACAGAAATGTATCTTTGTTTTAAAGGGCTCCCCCAAGTAGTAGTCATAACCATTATACCCTTATTTTTTATGCTAAAATAGGTCATGATATGATGCAGTACTTACACAACATTATCACATTGGTAAGCTTATAATTGTTTATGACTGTAACACTAATACCATCAATGGATGGCACAAATGGTACAATACCGATGTCCAGCTTCAGAAAAGCCTTCAAGACTTTACTTAGAACCCATAGGTTGAAGCACAATGTGCATACTCAGACAGCATGACAGCCATTACACATTAGTCAGAAAGCTGTCACAACTCAACAGAATATGCCACAGAGCAGGGATGGACCATGCTGGACATGTAAGCCATGTTAAATGCTGGCATCATAATCCAGAAGTAGTACAGTGATATTAAATGAAATTTGCCACTCATATTTAAATGGAGCCCTACAACTTATAAATTCCAATTGACTCTGTAAACTGTAGAAGAAAATGGAAGCATCAGCTTTAGTCCGAACCCTGAGGTGCTTAAAGCCTTAAGACCACCTCATATTAGGGATTTGTTCAATTAGGTCACGGGTGTCAAACACAAGGCCCGCAGGCCAAATCCGGCCCGCCAGACCTCGTCATGTGGCCCGCGCAGCCGCCGCCAGCCTTCACCTTTTATTCTCGCTTCTTTTTTTGAGATCTTGGCCTGCAGTCTGCTGAGGAGATAGCACGCAGGGGCAGTGTGTCCCATGAGATGCATGAGAGCTACCAGAAGCTCTGTGACTCCTACATCATGCCGCACGTCTGACGGCTTGCACTACTACTGCATGGAGTAGCAGCCAATCAGGGCGTGCATCCAGATGGAGTTGTGGAACTTGTGTGACGTCACTCTCCCTTCAATCAGCTCATGTAGCCGGAGCTGCAGGGTTGGTGCTGGGAAATGCTGGGACTGGGATGTCACGCAGCTGGCGATCCGCGCTGGTAGTAGCAGATGGGAGCAATGGAAGTTTGTGATTGGTCGCTACTACTGCTGGATTCCATGTGGTAACCGTGTGTGCGAGGCGACTAACTGGAATAGGTTAGTAGTGTCAAGCTCGGGCTGGCCACTGTACATGGGGATCTGTCACTGAGGGTGACATTTACACACCAGGCCTTGCTCTCCTCCTAACTTGACTTCAAGGCCAAACAGTGTTCAGGTCGACTGAGCCACTTAAGACGTGTTAGGATAGCTATGTGACCATTTCCATCTTTCTCAAAATCCAAGCAGCTCATATTAGCCCAATAAGTCATTTTCAGGTCCCAAATCTCCCCTATCAGGAAGGAATATCTTTCCTGAGAACTTTCTCAAGTATTATCCAGGTAACTCCTCCCAAAATCATTTTTCAAAAAATTGTACATTTGAATATCTACTTGTCATTATTCTGACTATGTTTCTGCTTTATGTATTACATTATTACAAAAAAAAAACAGTAATAATTCAATGCAGTGACAATAATTTATGATAATAAAGAGTGGACACAGTCCTACAGATACAACCGGCCCTTTGAGGGTGACCAAACTGCTGATGTGGCCCCCGATGAATTTGAGTTTGACACCCCTGAATTAGGTGGTCTTAAAAGTACACTGAGCACTGAAATGTTTGCAATGACTTATTGGGCAATTCAATTGTTTTTCCCTATGGCCGTCACTAGACAGGGCAATTCAATTGATGATCCATTAGGGTGCAATTACCCACAAGCAGACAGAAATGTTGTGCCCACCGTTTTGGTTGTGTGTAGCCATTTCAGGAGCATGATCAGTGTGAAAACATTAGAATATCACCCACTAATCTCCCATCACTTTAGATAAAACAATTGAATTGCCCACATACTGTAGTGTATTAGTTACAGTATATTAATAACAATACACATGTAACACCCAGAAGCAATATGTCATATGGCCTTTACTTGAAGTATGGAGCAAGCCATTATTTTTGGAGCGCTTACTGTTGCACTGCTCTTTTAATTCTGCATTTACTGTAGCAATTAATTGGAAACCTTTAAGGGTGGAGAGGCTTAGAGATACAAACTTATATATGTTAAAAGATAAATTTACTAATTAAAGCAACCTATATTTTGTGAGTATTGGCCTTATTAATATCTGGAGTGAGAGAATCAGAAAAGTTATAATTATGTATAAGGGGTAATTCAGACCTGATCACATGGCTGCACATTTGCAGTGGACACCATTTAGTTAAGCCACCACCCCACTAGAGTGTAATCCCGCCTTACAAATTAATATGATCATTGTGCAAATGGAGGTGTGCAGCTACAGATCTATTCATAGCCAACAGAATATGTGCAAAACCCTTTGTAACAGGCGCACCATCAAATAATTATTACATTGAGCACAAGTCACCGCAGGCTCAGAGTAGCCAAGGACTTACTCAGCGGCATTCCCACTAAACAGCCGGTTTCCACCCCCTGGTATCTACTTCCTGTCAATCGCCTGCGCACAGCTTGTGATTAGAAAATGTAGAAGGCTTTCATTGCAGCATGGCCTTGTGCATGCATACTATGCGCTGTATGCATGTGCAGTGTATTGATAATCGGCCACTGTGCAAATTTCGGGGTCATGTGATCAGGTCAGAATTAGCACCAAGGTTCTTATTATACCACTCGTACAGCATGAATATTGTTATGTGCACAAACAGTAGAATGTCTTGTAATAATAATTCATTAAAATTTATGTTGATGCAGGAACTGGTGACAAATGGACTGAATCAGAGGTGTATGCAACTCCAATATTTTTGCAGTTTACTGATGTACAGATGGAGCGCCTGTCAGCCAGTCTTTAAAATGGCCAGATCTCCTTATCTCTCCTACATCCCTGTCAGCATGGCGGTGGGGAGTAGATTCCCTGCCCATCTCCACTTCAGATGGAAAAATGGGAAGGGTGAGTGAGGGATGCAGGCAGCTATGGGGGAGCAGTGGTGAGCCTTTGTATGCCAGCATCGGGCATCTGTTTACAATATACTGTGTCCACGTTTTTAGTATATCTACTGAGATCCACTCTATGCAAGGAAACAATGGCAAAAGGATTTTCGTCCACCTCTAAATTAGACACATGGGGTGAATCAAATGTTTAATTCTCCTGTCTAAAGTGACGGGAGATTGCGGGATTATATTCAAATGGGCGTTCTTATCACTCATGCTCATTAAGGTTAGGTTTAGCTGTGATTAGAGGCTAAACACAACCAATCTAATGGGCACAATGTGAAAAGTCCCATTTGCATGCTTGAATGACTTTTCGAATGGAGCTGCATTTGAATAGCTTTGTTGGGTACCCTCTATTGGCTGCTATCACATAAACATTTGAATCTGCCTCATAATCTCACAGAAATAAATAACTCTATAAAACCGATTTGCAACAAGATGCAACTGAAAGTCATCAGACACATACAAGTACGTACATAACATCAAAAAGTTGTAAAGCACAGTTCACTATACAGTAGGTTAACCAATAACACAACAACAGTCAATGCTAGCTCTCCATGACCTTCAGCCATAACAATGAATAATAAGTAAATATCCAATGAGAACTTCATACATAATGCCTTTGATATTTAATAGTTTCAGTAGAGCTAAAATCTGACTAAGTAATCACTACTATTTTTCACACATGGCGGTATCCACTTTATACTGTAATCCAAAATTAAGTAACCTGGAATTTTTAACATGAAAACATTGTCTTTAACTTCCACTTGTTGTTTTGCCCTGTCCGCTGCTATTAGAAATTTAAATAGTAAGATAATTATTATAAACAAATAGCTAGTATTCATAGCTCTTATAATTTGCCACAGTGGTGAGATGTGAATAAGTACATTATATATGTGGGCATGGCTGTATAAGTGGATGGGAGTGGGTTGCGCATGTTTATGAAAGAATAACAGCTGTAGATACAGACTGAGTTTAGTGAATAAATTCACAATTTCCTTTCCTGATAGATATGTGGATACTGTAAGTGCTGATAATAGTACATGTAGTATATTTTACCCCTACTATAAATTATACGGGTAGAGCATGATACTGTACATAGTCATATTCCTGATTTCTGAGGACACTTAAAATACATCATAGTTATATCTATAATGGGCTCATGGCATGCAGGTACACAGGTACACCCAGGGGCAGATTGGGAACTAAAAATGGCCCAGGAAAAATTACTTGATGTGGCCTCACATGGGCGGCATCAAAACAAATGTAGACGTGGCCAACACCAAAATAGGTGGGATTCATACATCACTGCACCTGTATGCAAGTAGTTGGCAGTCTATTTGCCCATAGACCTTTAAGCTGCTGTAACAAATCACAAACCTCCACATTTCAACTAATACCCCACCTCCCCCCACTGGGTACTGGCACCAAAATCAGGCAGACAAACAACTTATTGCCCTAATTCCCCAAATATCATGCAGATCATAACCTCTCTACCAGTGGAGCCAAGAAAAGCCCTATAAATTCTTACACCCCAGATAGCACCCACTCCTGTCCATTTAACAAATGTCACAGTGGATACAGATGGGCACCAGCTCCAGATGAGTATTTGCAGTTTTAGGTACTCTGACCTGTGAAATGCTAAGGATGTTTTTGTGGGAGACTGGGGGGCGGGGGACATGACAACTCTGGTCAGTGTCACATCTTTAAGAAAAATCACTGGCTGAGAGGTGGCCTCACTAATACGTCAGCCTGCTGGGGATCTGTTGCCAATCTGCCACTGGGTACATCCCTGTGCCATAGTCTTTGCGCATATACCATATGAATATTATGGGGAATCTATATAAAAATCGATGTGTGTATGTATGTGTGTGTGTATGTTCCCTATGGACTCCAAAATGGCACAACCGATTTTGATGACATTTTCAGGCAATCTTCAGATTAACCCAGCTGGTGATCCTGTGAAGTTTGGTAGCGATTGGATCAACTGATTATTTTTTTTTTTTTTTAGCAATTTTCACCAAAGTTGTGCAATGGAACCAGATGCACCATCAACAAATTGTCACCAAATTTAATTGAGGCAACAATCATCAGTGGCAAATTTAAAGGCAAAGATGTACTGATTCCACACATACCAATGATTTCCAATGATTTACCATTCAAATTCAAGCGGCTCCAATTCCCTTTGCGTCTTGCCTTTGCTATTACCATCAGCAAAGCACAAGGCCAATTGTTGACTATTGCTAACTTAAATTTGGAAAATTCTTGTTTTTCACACGGCCAGTTGTATGTGACTTGCTCCCGAGTTGGCACACTGAAAAATGTATACGTTTTTACTCCAAGTAAAAAACAAAAAACATTGTCTATCCGTTGGCCTTAAGATGAATTAATAAAAAAAAAATATATATATATATATACAGTATATATATATATATATGTACTGTATTTTTGCTAACTACTATTGTATTGAGAATGTTATTTTGCTTAATTAAGTAGAAGTCAGTGTAAATAAAACAATAAAATATTATTTTAAACCGCTAATATATCCTGTAAGGGTTTCAGTCCTTTTTTACGCTCATGAACATTGCTGTGAAATTTACAAACAAATGCATTAACATGCAGAACATGTTTTTTTGTTGTTCTTTTGTGAAGCCAATGAAACATTTACCTTTACTTTGATTTTACTGCTTGTTTTTGCAGTACGTTCTAAGCAAATGTCAAAGGAGAGCTGCTAGTTTGTTTGTCTGGTTGAGTTCTCTATAAATGTATGTTTTCGTCAAAGCTCTAATTTCCCAGAGAGCAAAATTGTGGTTTTAAAAGTGCAGGCTCAAATAACTAAATATATACTTATTTCCTGAATCACAGCTATTGTAGCAAATAGCCGAGCTATAATTTTTGGTCTTAGTATAACATTATACAGAGTTGAGAACATACAATACAATATATACAGCCACTACAAACATGAAATCAACAATTTGCCCCTGTAATTGTTTCTATGGACTCATTCTGGTAACACACAGCGATGCGAAATTCACAGCACTGTGTGTCTTTTTAAGCCCGCCCATCGCTTGCAATGCCGCCTGCCCCCCTTCGCAGGGCGAATTCGCCCGCACGGCTGCCAATGGATGTTTTGCATAAACCTGTGGGGTGACACCCACATCATTCGATGGTTGCTGACCCTCAAATGATGTGGTGCATACATGCAAAAATAAGACACTCTCAGGTGTCTTAGTTTTGCGTGTGTCCTGTATGAGGCTGTGAATGGATGTTTTGCATATACATCCATTCGCAGCCTGTGGGGTGATACCCACATCATTCGATGGTCGCCAACCATCGAATGATGTGGTGCATACACACAAAAGTAAGACACTCTCATGTGTCTTAGTTTTGCGTGTGTCCTGTATGAGGACAGGGCAGGCAGCTGACATCTGGTGATGTCAGCTGCCTGCCCCCAGGACCCGCGCCATCAGGGCATTACCATGGGAATGCACAGAATATTTATGGGAATGCCCATGAAACACTGGGTGTTCCCTCGGGAGCACCCCCCGGCCCAACACCCCCCGTCTGTAGTGTTGTTTGCGAGCGCACGGCAAACACTCTGTTCTAGGTGGTCCCCAACAAATCTTCACAAAACTACAACTGAAGCTGAATTAGGCCCATTGTTAGATGACCCAAATTAGTAGGCAAAGTATTCATTCTACCTCACAAGAATTGTTTCCCGTTTTTTAGATCCTTTACATCTGCTGTCAATACCACTGCTCCCCGTTATTTTCAGGAGCACCAACTGTTCTTCATAGAACAGCAGACAAGACAGCTGGAATCTCTTGGGTGGCAGCAGTGGCATCTCAACAGGACGTGAGGGGTGGCACAGGGCACCTGCACTCAGATGGCCTGAGAGGTCAACAGTCACCTGCAAGACTCGACAGAGGCTACGTGTGACCAATCCCAGTGGCAGGTGGCCAGGTAACAGCTGCAGCCCTTACTGGAGTGGTAGCATGTGGCATGAAAATAGCTGCAGGAGATGCAGTCCAGCCAAGAAAAAACACAGACATTTATGACCCTGCAAAGAGAGCCTGTGACCAGTATGAGTTCTCAAGGTGGTAGGAGAAGTTTCAGCAATTAACATACAGAATGCCTAATGGAATATCCATATACATAAAGGCACTGAAACATTGCATTATCTGCCACATTGTCACATTCTTCTACATAGAGGCCCTTATTCTGGTTCTCCCGCAAAAGCAAATTTCTTCTCAAATTGACAAAACCCTGTGTACTGCAGGGAGGGGGGGGGGGGGCAGATGTATCTTGTGCAGAGATAATTAGATTTGCGTGGGATTTTACTTCAAAGTGAGATCTATATTGCAGTGTAAAAATAAAGCAGTGAGTATTTTCCCTGCACAGAAACAAAATAACTCACCCAAATCTAACACTCTCTGCACGTTACATCTACCCCTCCTGCAGTGCACATGGTTTTGTCCATTTGAGAAGGAATTTGCCTTTACGAGTGAACCAGAATAACCCCCAGAGTGTTGAACCACCAGGAAAGTATATAGATTAAATAGTGACATCTCAAAAAATCAATGATAAATAGAAAGCACATGTATTAAAAAATGAACACTTGTTATGACTAGACACCAAGAATGGTCTTCAGCTTATCTGGCATCCCATGAGTCTCCAAGCTTTAAACATTAGTGAAAACAATTGAAAGTATATATATATATATATATATATATATATATATATATATATATATATATATATATATATATATATATATATATAGTCAATGGAGTCGGCCCGGCACTCTCCCTCTGGTATGCCGGCACTCCACTTCTCGATATAAAGATAGCTGCACCTGGTGCCTTCCTTCAGCAGGTGCAATCAATTGTAATTCTTCACGCCCAGTTTTTGGAATCCAGCAGTGCACACACTCTCCTCTGGGTCTATATCAGTGGTAGCCAACCCTAGCCCTCGAGAGCTACCAACAGTTCACATTTTCCAGACAACCTAGCTGCTGCACAGCTGCACTCATTAATCACAGACACATTTTAAAAGATCCACAGATGGAGCTAATTAGCTCACTTGTGATTCTGTGAGGAGACCTGCAAAACATGCACTGTTGGTAGCTCTCGAGGACTAGGGTTGGCTACCCCAGGTCTATATAATTGACAGAGATTTTGGTCACAGAATTACCTGAGCTAATTTGTGAGCCTTCGAGAATCCTGCATTGGTGGTTTATTCATATAAAATGATTGTTCTCATTGGACCATCTTATTTTTTTTGATGATTTGTTTTGATGATCTACACCTCTGACAGCAAATTAGTGTACATCTCTCAATCAAACTGATTTATTGCTGTCCCTAATGCTAATGAAGTCATGCTATTGTCGAAACGCTTCGGGCTGCCTACACAAACTTGTTGATCACCACTGTCAATATGCTGAAAAGGATTCCCTATTACTGTACCTTTTGATTTTATTGAAAGTTGGGTACTTGTTTAGTTTCTCTACGCTACATTTGAAGCTACGCTAATAGTGTAGCCCAATGGCTGCCTAACTTGTGTAGTTTCACGGTGGCAGCCTAAGCTACGCTAATAGTATTGCCGGGAACTGCATCTCTGTCCCCGGCATCCCTGGAAGCCTAGTCAGCGCCTCTCTCATACCGCCGGTGCCAGCATATTCCCTTGTCTTTTTCAGATGAAGGAGCGTCTCAGACGCGCCTGCATTGAGACGGTCCTGCGTCTCATTAGCTATTGCGGCAGGGTACATCAACCCTGCGGACAGGGTTTGAGGTTCTGTAGCGCGTGTGTCTCCTTTCCAAAGTGGGGGTGCGGACGCAAGTGCATCTCATTCACAATGAAGGAGGCATTTTCCAGTGCTCCATGTTACATATTGGCAAATGCCTCCTTTTGAAACCCCCACTATCCACGGCAGCCCGAAGCGTGGCACGTGGTACGTGTCCTCTCAACCTTTTCATACTGCCACTATCCACATCAGCGTGCAGTTGATTTTATAAAGTGTGGCGAGCACAGCGAGCCACCGAGCCCAAAGCATGGGGAGTGCTGCGAGCCCCGCGATGGGACGGGGGTTACTTCACATGTATTCCGTGTCCGCTCGCCACGCTTTGGGCTCAATGACTCACTGTGCTTGCCACACTATATAAAAACAACTCCACGCTGACTTGGATAGTGGGGCTATGAAAAAGGTCAGTAGGAGGCGTAACGTGGCTGCTCGCCACACTTCGGGCTGGTGTGGATAGTGGGGGTGTTTCAGGAACACATTCACACCTGCCATATCATACACCTGAGACAGTAATGACGACATGTGTTAACTGGTAACTTGATTTTAGTTAAAATTAAGAAGAAGAATCTAGGAAAAATTATTACATGACAATACAATGAATAACAAGATGAAAAAAGATACAAAAAAATGAGAAAAAGTCATTCTTTGGAAACTGCACTGGCAGAAACAGCAGCCAAAGTCGATGCAGTTGCCTCTGCCTCTACGGCGTTGCCTTTCTCTTCCTGGGGGAGCAGGGTCAGCGCGTGTAGGATTAGCTGGAAGGGATCTTCTGCACCAAGGGTCTTCCTCCAGATGAACTCCTGCAAGTAGGAGTCCAGCTGATGGCGCGCAGTCCCCCTTTTGTGCTTATTAAGCCACTTGCAGGAACCCCACAGCCTCTTAATGTTCTGGGTGTGAACCCCCGCTCTCCAGATCCACAAAGTGGTATCAGTGGTTCACCCTGGTGTTGTGGTAACCAGCCTGCTCTAGCTGCTCCGTTTTGCAGGCCCGCCAGCAGTCGGAAAAAATTGTGGTCCCCGGTGCTTCTCGATGGCAGCCATAAGGGTGCTGGCATGACGTCTCTCGACTGCCATCATGAAGCACTCTTCGGTCACCCTGGAGATGCCCCCGAAGATCCATTGCTAGGGCAGCATGCGGCCAACGATGCTCTTCCGTTTAATGAACAGGCTTTTGTTGACTTCCACGATGGTGCCTGAGCAACCAATTCGCTGGTGAGGCGGCGACATGAGGTAGACGGTGCGGACCTCCCACATTAAGTTATTGTAGGCAGTGGTTGCCTGGGAGATGGACAAATTTGCTGAGTGAAGCGGATGCTGGTCAGCTCCTCTGCCCAACAGAAGACAAACCGGATCAGGGTGACAAAGGTCAGGTGGCAACCTCTGAACCACTGCACAGCCATATCTGCTCCCTGACACTGAGCCTCATAGGGTGCCTATAGGGGCAAGTCTGGGTGTCAAACAGGAATTTGTGGATCTGCAGAAATGCCACAGACTCCTCCTCAGTCTGGGGCAGGTTGAAGAGTATCAGTTTTTCAGCAGCCATGACTGAAATACGTCTGCCTGTCACAGAATCTAACAACTGACTGATTATGCTAACTGCGTACTGCTCAATCTACCAGCTGACTGACTTTGCCGCGAGAACAAGATGCTGTTTCTGACAGGGAAGCTACTTCTGACTACGATGACTATGCTAGAACTAGACGCTGTTTCTGACAGGGAAGCTACTTCTGACTAACTATGATAACTATGCTAGTTTTGACAGGGACACTTATGCTGACTACGTACTGCCTACGCTGACTACACTACGCTACTTTTGACTGAACACACTGACTATGCTGGTCGCACGGAACACACTACGCTGCTTCTGACTGACGAGGCCAATTCTGAAAGGGACGCTAAGCTGAGTACGTAACTGCTGCCATGAAACTAGTGTACCGAACGTTGTATACATAATTTGTTATTAAAACTTTTTACTACAGGTTTTCTTCCATTAACTACTTAATAGTGCCCCCCTTAGTGAACCTTTCTTTCTGTCATTTTTGTTGTTGGATTCCACCAAACAGGGGATCCTAAGAGGTGTTGCTAAGGTCTAAGGTCTAAGGTCTTGCAGGCTGAGCCTTGATGTGAGCACATGCACCTATTTCACAGAAGCAGCCTGATTGTTTTTCCGAAAAATAATATCCTAGAGGACAAATTTTCCAATTATTAGAGGACCAGCAGAGGTCATTATCTGATGATAGTTTGAATTGGATTCCAATATTGGATTATAGGAGAGCCCTCGCTCAGCGAAATAGGGACGTCTTCTATCCCATATAAAAGGGTGTGCACCAAAATAAGCGTTCCACCTAACACAGGAGGAACTATTTATTCCACCAGAGGGCCAATATATATTGCTCTCTCTGTGCAACTGAGAAAGAACCATCAATAGACCTATTAAAGATTGGTTTAAAACATGTATACCCCTGATGAAGTCTCATAACGAGACGAAACGCATTGGGTTTATGTTCTATCCCTAATCTTGTGAAAATTTCACCTCTGATAAAGAACTGGATATGGAAAAAGTATTTTAAATATTTTCTTTTAATAAATGTTTTATGTTTAAAACCTATTGTGTATGAATTATAAAGCTAAGAGAGACAGGAATCACCATTGAAACACCATAGGGCGCCTGGCAATACTATTGGGAGTATATTTGGATTGGTGAGCTAAGTATTGCTGGTGACCGATTGGCGATCATTACTATCAGTGCGGTACTAGAGATTTGGTTATATATATATATATATATATATATATATATATGTAAACAATCTCCAGCACTCAGTTACCCCCAGGGCTCACTTTGTCGGCTGCATTCTGGTTACACAGGCATCCTGAAATATTTGCAAAGATACAGGTGGCAATTGGAGTCTTGAAAACGGTGTAAAACTTGCTTTTTATTTGATCAACCTTTTGGGGATCTGACGAAAGTGACAGAAACATTGATCGAATAAAACATTGATCGAATAAAAAACCCAAAACATTGATCGAATAAAAAGCAAATTTTGCACCATTTTCAATACTCTGTGTGCCGCATTTATCTTTGCAAATATAGGGAACACAAACCTGCACTCTCACCAACCAGAAAACAGATAGGGGGAAGGTTCCCTCCAAAGAAAACACTAACAGGTATATTAAAAAATAGTCAGAAAGTTCCCAACTGTGGGAATTAAGAGCAATTGGCAAATACAAATATATGTAAAAAATACTGAATGTTTAACAAAAACACATACCATGCGATGCCATTGAATGCAGAAAAAAATAAACTCCAACAAACTCCAACATTTTGGTCCTGTAGCATGAACCTTTTTCAAGGAATATACATTCTATCTAAACAAAATACGCAAGGTACTTATCCATCATAACCTTTCTATGGCAGCAGATAGACTCCTGACCAGCCAGGGTGATCATGCTTTGGCCAGGGGACCTTATGTAAAATGCTGTGGCATGTCTTTGAGCCCGGTACTAATTTATGAAATAGGAGGTACAGTACCTCTACTCCTTTTGTTATTTTGGGAACAAGAACTGGGCCAAGAGCCTGGTGCTGGTTATAGAACCAGTGCAGGCTTCAGCTAAATACACCTAAAAACTTAGGAGTATTTTCCAGACGGATTTTCTGCTGAATTACCGTCTGAATTCAGCAGTACGGATGATGGTATATGAGCACACCACCATAGAAATCCTGGCCATATATGGGCATGTTCTATCGATAGTGTATTCATTCTTAAACCAGAATTTGGCTGAGTTTACCGTATATAAATACGGCAAATCAGCCAAATGGGTACAAATGAATACTTGCATTTGTACCCATTCAATCTTTGTAAATCTATCCCTGTATGTACAAGAGACCATTTACTATACTAAAGATTCACACTAAACAACATATTTAACATCCATGGTTCATATCTGAACTTCAATTTTGACATTTAATGGTCTGTTAAGACTAGTCAGTCCTTTATATCTTCAAGTAACAATAATTATGCAAACCGAGTTTATATTCCAGCTTCTTATTTACTGGTTTATGTGAATCAATAAAGATGGAAAAAATAGAACTGTTGTACTCTTAGTATTAATGAAATCCTTGTTCCAAGGACACTGTGTACTGCATAAAAATGGCCTCCAGTTACATTCCTTCATCACCTACTGTGCCATCTGCTTTGATATTTTACATTATTTAAGGAGGTATGATAATCTAAAAGCCAATTTCCCCTCATTTTGGGTGCTACACATCAAGGTCTCTGGTGTTTTATTGTTAAATCGTCAAAAGCTGGACTGCATTTGTGACCTTCAAATGTGTAACACAATAAAGAATAAACACAATAGTTGCGCTCAGCTATGCAAAAATATACAAATGGTGAGAATATGGCTTTATTTGTTGCACACCGTTCGGGAGATGTTAATTGGCAATTATAACAATGTAGTAGAATAACACAAAACAAAAAAAAAATTCTCCATATAAAATCAAATAAAAACAGAAATATTGAACAGAAAATTGCTACAGTATCATCAACCACTTAGTTTAGTCTAGTTTCCAGCACATCAAACCATCACAATTCCATTGGGACAGTGCCAATTTGAGGGAGCTGTCCCAATAATCCTAATTTGTGCTGCTTTGCAAGGAATGGGGGAGAAGTACTCTGTTGTCACAGGTACATGTTAATAAATACTGTGGTTTTTTTTTTCTTAAAAGCAGTGACCTGGACTATGACCTGTCAGCCCACTAAGACATGATGACACCCCAAGAGTTTTGAATCCATGCCCCTGCCCAGACTCCATACACCCACATTTTAGGAGGTATGTATTAAACTTCTTGGTATATAATAAATCCACTTTTCTGGACACAGGTGACATATTTCTCAAGTCATAGGAGTTAAATTGAACTAACCAAGGTCCTGATTCAGACCTGTTCGCTAGGCTTCATATACTCACACCCTAGTGAACCGGATAGGTCCACCGTCCACACTGCTGAATGATCGCCCGCCCCCCCTCCCCCGCACTGCCCGCATCTCCTGGCTAGCATGCGGGGAGATGTGTACGAGAAAATATCCCTTGGCATGCGGCCGAAGGCCATTCAGAAAAAAAAGTCAGTCTATACTGATATTTGTATCCGCCGCTGATCGTCGAATATGGGGCAGGCGCTGATGTCATGTGATTTCAGCTGCCTGCCCCGAGCAGGCAACATCATGCCTGTGTTCCCAGGGGAATGCCACGCGTTTTCATGGGGATGTCCATAAAACTATAGACGTTCCCCTGATGTCACCCTCTGCTCGCCCCCCTCCCTCTTCCCCTGCTCATGTAAACGCCTCGGTGAGTGTGATACTCGCCAAAGGCATTTGCACATGCGCAGATCCCCCCACCATCGAAAACGGGGCAGAATACAGACCCATACGAACAATTCTGAATCGCCCCCAAATCCATAATGTACAGGTGGAATACAATTCTATTTGCAGAAATTCTCCCAATAGTCCGTGCCCAGTCCATGGCTTGATTTTGGATTTCGGAAGAGCCTATTTAAGTAAATAAAAAAATAACATAAATAAGGGAAACTGGCATTTAAAGATGTGTCATTAATATTGCTCTGAGTGTAAGAGCACATGAAATTTGTCTTTCCTCTGCACATATCCACTCTATAGTTAAACACTTTCTTGGCTCATGCACTGTTTCAGTGAGCAGTGTTGACATGGCTGAAAAGGATACCTGATTGCCGTGTGTTCCAATCCATTTTCAATAATGTCACCTGGTGACTTCAATGTAAAAAGCATATTACCTCCAAACTACCTTTGTCGGACCTTTAAGTCCTACAATAAAAAGTGTTCGGGCTAATATTACTGCTGGTACTTTTCTGGTGTCAATGTATTGTCAAATTTTACTTTGCTGTAACATGATTTCTAACACAAATCTCACTTATTGTCTATTAATGTTATCTGTATATGATTAGTGAAGCTCTGTGTATATATAATGAAGCTCTGTCCCAGGACAAATAGGGATAAATGTGAAGCAGTGAAAAGAGTGGATAAGTATGCCAATGGATAAGTTGCCCATGATAACCAGCTTTCAAGTAACATATACCATAGTGCATTCTATAAGATTAGACATAGCAGCTGATGAGTTGAAATTAGCACACTTCTCACTCTTTTCTTTGCTTCATACTAGGGACAGGGCCGGAGCTACCACTAGGCGCTGGCCACTAGAGGGCGCCCCAGTACTGTGATCATGTTAATTAAGTATTTTAATGGACTTCGTGAGTTGTAGGAGAGTCTGACACTTTTCCCCAGCACATTTTGTACATCGGAAACCTGTTACCCAGTCCTGGAAGCAGGTACTGCGGGTGATTGCTGGGCTCAGCTTCCAGCAGCAGCCGGCAAACACAAGGCTTGTGTCCCTGCTCTAGTTCTGCTGCTTCCTGCTGCTGCTCTTCGTTCACACTTCACACAGAGATCATCTAAGCTCCGCCCCCTCCAGCACAAGATGATGATCCTAAAGAGACCCTGCCACTGCTGCCAGCAGGGTTGCCAGCCCAGATCATCCAAACATAAACAAAAGGTGACTGGCCTGGGACATACTTGTATTTGAGGGAGGGGAGGTGCAGGGATGGTTTTACATTTGTGTTGGGGGAAGTGCAGGGATGGTTTTAGTAAAGCATGTGTGCTGGGGGAAGTTCAGGGATGGTTTTACATGTGTGTTGGGGGAAGTGCAGGGATGGTTTTACATGTGTGTTGGGGGAAATGCAGGGATGGTTTTAGTAAAACATGTGTGTTGGGGGAAGTGCAGGGCTGGGGGACATGTGTGTTGGTTAAAGTGCAGGGCTGGGGAACATGTGTGTTGGTTAAAGTGCAGGGCTGGGTAACATGTGTGTTGCAGGGCTGGGGAACATGTGTGTTGCAGGGCTGGGGAACATGTGTGTTGGGTAAAGTGTAGAGCTGGGGGACATGTGTGTTGCAGGGCTGGGAAACGTGTTAGGGAAGAGGCAGGGTAAAGGCCGGGCCTGCTTACATGTGTGTAAGGGATACTTCTGGGTGCAGACCTGGAGTACAGGTGTGAGAAGGAAATATATATAATATATTATAGTCCTCAGTGATCCGGCTCCCCCTTTGAAGTACATTTGCTGTGCACCGGGTGCCCGCACAGAAGCAATACTAGACAGGAGGGGGCTGATGCAGCACTCCAGGCGAGTGTAAATAATGTCCACGCTGATACAAAATTAAGAGCAACGTTTCAATGCCTTTATTATGGCCTGATGAAAATGCCATAACGAAGGCATTGAAACGTTGCTCTTAATATTGTATCAGCCAGGACAATATTTACAGTCACCTTGAGTGATGCACCAGCCCATATATATATATATATATATATATATATATATATATTCCTCACGAAACGGGGGGGGGGAGCATTATTAGAAGTTTTGCCTAGGGTGCCAAACCGCTTTGCACCGGCCCTGATTAGGGATGTGCGAGTTCGGATTGGGGGATTCTGGACACCACCAATACAAACTCTCTCACACTTTCGGGAATTTCAGCCCAGATTCGGAACGTGTACAGATAGCGCAGGCCTTATGCTTGCTGGCGAATCGCCAGCAGCATGCTGCTGGCGATCCGCCAGCAACACGGCGCGCCATCTGACTGAGACGCGCGTGCGTCCCCCACGCACGCGCGTCTCAGTATCCGGGCGGCCGGCCGGCGAGGCGGACGCAATACTGTCCGCCTCCCGCTCGAGGGGGGCTGGGGGGACCCGAGGAGGCTGTGGGGGGGTGCGGGCGCCCGGTGTGGGCACCGGGCGACCGAGGGCAGCACCGTCGGAAGGGGACGCGCGCGCACCTCGTGCGCGCGCGTCCCCTTCCGACACACAGATGGCGCGGGAGCAGGGAATGGCGATGGCGACGCCATCGCCATCCCCTGCAAAGATGAGCCCGGCCCCATCTGTATCTCCGGTCCTTGCTGTATCACGCCATCAAATCACTGCTGATTGTCCAGTCCAGTGATAGCCAGCACTCAGTTATGTAGTTAATATTATTGGCCAGTTCAATGATAGTGCTGTGCTGTATAGGCCAGCCCAGTGATAATCCTGTATAGGCCAGTCCAGTGATAGTCCAGCAGCACTGATGTTAAAGTCCAGTGGTACTGCTATAAAGTCCAGTGGTACTGCCATTAAGTCTAGCACTGCCGTTAAGTCCTGTAGTACTGTCGTTAAGTCCATTGCTGCCGTGAAGTCCAGTGGTACTGACATGAAGTCCAGTGGTACTGACATCAAGTCCATTGGTACTGCTTTGGAGTCCAGTGGTACTGCTATTAAGTCCAGTACTGCTGTGAAGTCCAGTGGTACTGCTGTTAAATAAAGTGGTACTGCTAGTTCAGTGGTACTGCCATTAAGTCCAGTGGTACTGTCGTTAAGTCTAGTACTGTCATTAAGTCCTGTGGCACTGTCGTTAAGTCCAATACTGCCATGAAGTCAAGTGGTACTGCTGGTAAATCAAGTGGTACTGCCATTAAGTCTAGTGGTACTGCCGTTAAGTCCAGAAGTACTGCCGTTAAGTCCAGTACTGTCATTATGTCCTGTGGTACTGTTGTAAAGTCCAGTGCTGCCGTGAAGTCCAGTGCTACTGCCATTAAATCCAGTGGTACTGCCATTAAGTCTAGTGGTACTGTTGTTAAGTCCATCTTGCACCTTTTTTTTTGGCATTATGTGCTCTTTGGGGCCTAGTTTTTCAAACTGCCATCCTGTCTGCCACTGCACTGCCACTCCTAGATGTGCCATGTGTTTGTGCCACCCACTTAGTCCTTAGTGTCCTTAGCATAGACATCCAGCTACCTCAATGCAACCTTTTGGCCTAAAAACAACATTGCGAGGTATTCAGAATAGACTAGATATGAACAGAAATTGAGGTTAATAATAGCGTAATAGCAAAAAAAAGAAATTCTGAGATTTTAGCGATTTCTTTTACTTATTTATTTATTTATTTAAAGTATCGAAACCACAAACACGAAACACTGAATGGTGGTGTACTGGAACAGATCCAGATCCAAAATACTGCCTGAGATACAGATCATGAAACACTAAACGTTTCCGGTGCACATCCCTACTTCATACATCTAAAGCCCCACAATATGTTGCTGAGCAATATATTGCTCAGTTTCTCCTTTTCATCAGCGACCAGAGATGGTCGCTGATGAAAGGGAACCTCTGCCGGCGGTGCCGCAGAGGTAATCAGCTGGTCGCAGGAGCAAGCTCCTGCGAACCAGCGATTAGAATGGGGCTGAAAACGGGAGCGCGCACCCGGCGATTTATCGCTGGGGCACACTCCCATCACTGGCAATATGGTCACCAGCGACCATATTTCCAGCGATTTCAGCCCCTATCGCCCCCGTGTGTGCACAGCTTTAGTCACTGACCGGGGACTAGATGCACTAAACTTGTTACATACTGTGTTTAAAAAAAGTCAGGCAGCAGCTGATTGGTTGGTTGTTTATCACTTTCCATTTTGTCACTTTTGAAGCTTAGGGCCCTGGATATGGGTTATAGGGTTGACATACATTAGGTCGACCACTAGAGGTTGACAGGGCTTTGGTGGACACATGAAATAGGTCGACATGGCTAAGGTCAACAGGGTCAGAAGGCATACAAAACATAGGAAGGTTGACAGTCAAAAGGTCGACATGAGTTTTCCATTTTATACTTGTCCCGAATTTCAAGTCGACGTGGACACTGTACCAGTGTACTGCTGCACTCGCCATGCTATGGGCATGGCTAGGGCAATATGAAAAACTTGTGTCAAACTTTTAACTGTCGACCTTCCCATTGTTGTCCTAATGCTTGTGTCAACCTTCCAACCCTGTAAATCTTAGCCATGTGGACCTATTTCATGTGTAGATCTAAACCCTGTCAACCTTTAGTGGTCAACCTAATATATGTCAACAGTATTGACTTAGCATATTCCCACTGACCTCGGCTCTCTCAGAAAAGGGGGACAACCCTTCCTTGTTGCTTATTGACCAATGACACAGAAAACAGATCTGCACATGTTCATTAAAGAGCATGCAAATGCATAGACAGCCTAACACTGGAGATATACATTAGATAAACCAATTTGATTAGGTATATCAGTGTATCAGGCCCAATGAGCTCTAACAGAGCCATCTGTACATGATCAAATGCTATTCACACACATGTACAAGTCTGATGAAGAAACATTTATAGTTCCAAGCAGAGGCATAACTATGGAACCATCTGCCACCAGGCTCCTGGTACCAAGGGGGCACCTCTCCTTTCCTGCAAATTTGCATAAGTTAATTGATAGTCTTCAATATTGTTTCTGAGGCTGACTCCCCATCATAGCAGGACCATAGACTTCACACATTCTTTATTTTAAACATAATATATAACATATAAGGTGGTGTGTGGGGGGGGGGGCACTAATACTTTTCTTGCCTCCGGGCAACTGGGACGAACTTACGCCACTGGTTCCAACAAATATATAACTAAAGGATCCCCTGTCAGTCACATTGGGTATCAGGGTTATTAAATATGGGTATAAAACCCTGATCCTTTGATCCCGGAAGGGATCACATAATCAGAACTTTTTAATATGCTTCCTTTCCCCAATCTCATGATGGCTCGTCGATCAGAACCCAGCGATGATCGGCGATCCATAGGGGATTGGAGAAATTATGTGAACAGCTGTGCCAGCAGGGTGGGATATTGGGAGATTACATCCGCAGCAGTATGGGCACCTCTGAACAGTTGTGTAGAAAAGATAAGATGATAAAAACCCATTAGTGGTATAGCACTGAAATGTATACTTTATACATATGCTACACCATGAAAATCATACTGAGAAAATCATTAGAAAAAAACATGTAAAAAAGTTTTTTTTTTAATTTGTAACTAGATATCTTGCACCTAAAATGTGTTTAAAAAAGAAATCAGTCTTTTACTGTGGTGTGTTATTATACATTCCTGTAGGATCCCTTGAGCTCTTTCAAAACCCATATAATATCCACATTAGAAGGGTTTCAGGGTCTAATAAAAATACTATTAATTCTTCCATCAGCATCTTGAGCACTGAATCCATGTGGATTACATGGAGGAAAGAGTAAGGCACCATAACCAATCGTCTTTTACGCAGAATAAAGTATTTATGAAATACAGATCCAAGTTTATATGAAATACTGATGAAGGTCAAAAGTGTATAACTGAAGACTTAATCTAAAGATGTCAGAGTCCAGTATCCATATACTGTAGTAATGAAATGTTAATAATAACAATTTGCTGAGATAGATAGTGCTATATCAAACCTATGGATTTAGATCTAGAAGATGACTTTATCAGGAATCATGAAGGGACACGACAGGCAAGTGCAGCATACATAATAAATGGGGGACACTAAGCCTCGGAGAAAGATGAAGTGGAGAGAAATAAAGTACCAGCCAATCAGCTTCTGACTGGCATGTTGCAGGTAGTGTTTAGTTAGTAGTTTATCTCTCTCCACTATATCATTTTTCCATGGCTTGGTATATTGATCCCAGGTTTCAGACATAGCGGTCGATCCGGTACTTGTTTCCTAGCACGGCGCCCATCGCATCGCATACCATAAGGCATACGATGGTATGCGATGCGATGTTACGCGATGGCAGCCAATGTCATACAATTTCAAATTGTATACCATCGAATTGTATGCCATTTAATGCCATATATCTATTGTTATGTTTATGCTTTGCAGAATGTTACACTTCAGTCCATAGAAGCTTTTTTCCCCATAGAATGTATTGCATAATGCAGAGATCAGTACATACTTAAGATGAGCATACATTATACACATATCTGGCTGGTTGGAATGAAAACCTGGTAATGGATAAGCGCAAATAACAATTGACCATTTGCTCCCAAACACTAGAAAATGTTATTCATACAAATTAGTTAAATCTGTACTTTAACCATTTTGTCTGAATGACAGGTTTTGGCCAATTTCCAGATTATGGGGCGGGATGTATTAATGTACATTTAATACCGCCCAGCCGCCGTGATGCTACCGCATATGGACTAACATATGCGGCTACGGAGACCTCCGTGATACCTGTAATGTGGTGTGCGGGGGTCTCCGTCACATCCCGGCGTCTGTCAATGTCCCCGGCGTCTCCTCCTCCCCCCTGCAGCCGGATGTCCTCCTGGCTGTGACACCTGCTGGGGGAGGAGGAGATTGATGGAGGAAGGGAGGGGGGGTCGCACGGGCGGCGATAGAAGCCCATAGGCTTCTAAAGGGTATCGCCACCCAGAGGTGGCAATACCCTGCTGGCGGAGACGGGGTGGACCAGTAATGGTACATAGGAAAATGCAATAAAACCCCCGTTTTACCACATTTTGTATGCCCAGCTAAAGTTATGGTATGCATCTAAACAAAGCAGATCTTGTTAAAATCAAATAAAAAGTTAAATAAAGTTACTCAGAATCGCACGGTATTAAGCCAAATTCAATCTAGATTTGATCCCAATGCGTGGTCCCGCGGGATCAGAATCTGAAAGCAGAAATTGGCTGTGCAGGCAAGTTATTTCTGCGAAATTGAAAGGAGGGCCATGCTGCTCAATGAGTTGAATGTTCATAATTTGTTCTAAAGATGTGTTCTCATTCATCTAGCATTAATGCAATGCAAGATGCCTGGTGGGAGTGAGCTGCCAGATCCTGTGCAACTCTGCTAGCTTCATGCATCTTTTTTGCAATGTAATTTGACTAGAACACACCTGGAGACTGTGCTGATTAATTGTGTACTGTATGTAACACTTATTGTGTGTGAGTAGCTCTGCATACTGTATGAAGCACAACAGATTTTTGGCACAAGCTGCTGCTGCAGCATCTTAACATTTCAAGTGTAGCATTTCAAATTACTCAGCAAAGTCTCTTAATGCAAGCTAGTAGCATAACATTGTGATGAAGATGTATTTTATGCTAAATTATCACAATAAAGATGCCCAATGCTAGAAGAGTGTCACAGGACCTAGAGGCTGTTTGTAGCAATGTAGAAATGATGTATGAGGGAACATCTGTATCTCACTGGCTGTGGTAGGGCAATGTTTGAGTATTCATTTATGTATTAACACCTTTTTCATGACTGCTTCACATTGCTTCATTCCACTGAAATACTGGGGACAATGGGGCAGATGTATGAATCTGCCTATAACGTTTTGCACAAAACGAGTCACACTCCTCCAGCATAACGTGGAGATGCGGGCAAACGTTATAGGCAGATGTATGATCCCCCAATGCCGATAAGGAGATCTGCCCAGCGTGAGTGGCTCTCCTTGGGCCTTATTCTGGTCTGTGCGGACGGAGCCGAATATGCGGCCAGGACCGTGCGGATCGCTCGCTCACTCCGTCCGAATGCGGTAAGAAGCTGTCCGAACGGACCGCAAGTGTATTTCTCATGAATACACCTCCTCCATCTCAGGGAACCTCCCCCATCACCAATGCAGGACCGAGTGGTCAGGCAGCTCCCTCAACCTCAGACCACACGGGTATTTCTCCGTGCAAAAGCAGGGATCTGGGTGGGCAGCTGACATCCGGAAATGTCATATGTCCGCCCCCTACACGTGCGTCACGACTGCATTATCATACGTACGCCCAGCGTTTTCATGGGAACGCCCATGAAACGCGGGGTGTAAACATATGGTAATGAGCCCAAACAGCCCTTCACGCCCCTCTCCACCCCCTGTTCGTAGTGTACACATTTCATGCGGAATTTGGACGTGCGTCCCGTTCGCACATGCGCAAAGACGCCTCTGCACATGCGCAGACACAAAACATCGGCGGACCGACCGCACGCGGACATTACTGCACCAACCAGAATAAGGGCCCTTATCGGTTCCCCCGCCGCCCCGCACATGCGCACTCGCAGCTACCCCCCCCCCCCCGGGGAAGCTTTAGGGGCATGCGCGAGATCTCACTAAAACCGCGAGATCTCCAGTGCAGCCCAAGCCAGAAGCAGGGCTAGCGTTGTCCCCACAGTGGGGGAAAGGACAACGCTAGCCCTGAACTGGCGAAGCGGCCGGGGCGAATTAACACCTTGAAGGCTGTTAATACATCGCCCTGGCCGCCAATCACTGGGGGGGATTGCAGGGGACAGCCCCGCCGAGCGTAACTCGGTGGGCTGTCACTAGCGCACGTTAGGTGCGCTAGTGATACATTAGAATAAACATAATCCCCCCTAGTTAACCAGCGTTAAGTGCATTTCTGCACTTAACGCTGGTTCATACATCTTTAGAGAGTTGCCTAAAGTGTCAGGATATAGGTGGCACCACTGAGCAACAGTTGTACTGAATGCTAGTGGTGGATGTGGAACTTATAAGAATCAGATGGGAAGTGGATATTGGTGTTGGACAGGTATGCATTGGCCCTTCCTTCATGCTGAATGACTGTGAAGGGAAACTTCAAGCTGTAAAGCAAGGTATGATGGGACAGATAATCATATGTTTACAAATCGAAATAAGGTTTAATAAGTGCATGGCAGCCAAATACTGAATGCAATACATGCATATTCCTCTGAAACATCTATGTTCAAGAACCAAGATGTGAAACATAAAAACAGCACATCAAGAAGTAACAACATATTGCTAAATGTTGATTGAAATATTTTAGAAAGCATGATTGTTAGCTTATTTCTTAGTAAAAAAAAAAAAAAAAAGATATAGGATAACATAGCTGGCTGGTATAAGACATATAAGAATATTAGAGGTCCTAAGAGAGTCTTGGGTTCATATGAAACCGCAAGGCCAAAGATCAAAATAGTTTTTAATACAGGTCCCAAATTTTTTGAAAACTTTATATATTACACTATGGATTAATATAATTCCTTATAATGCACAAATATTATGTTTTATAATTAAATGACACATTGTAGGTTACCAGCATTTGTACCAGTATCAATTGAATATTCACAAGTCAGTTGATAAATACTTAATTAATTAGATAAACAACATGTATTAGCTATTATTTTGTTTCACATTACAACAGTAAATACTGCAAAATGTCACATTTTTTAACTATCTATTGATGTAACTAGTTAACCGTTACTACGGACAAAAAAGCAAATGACTGATTACTGATGGCAATGACAATGGAATAGGTGTGCAAAGCACATATCATTAAGGTAACAAGCAATTAACAGTACTTCATCATTCACACTAGTGTTACAAATGCAGGCAATATGATCATTTGTCTTGTCATTTTTTTAAAAATTGGATAGCCTTATAAAATGTTCACGGTACTATACTTCAGTAAACATAGATAGTTAAATTCCTTGTCCATATCAACATCTTATTAAGCAAAAACACCATAGCTTTAGTGCTGAAATAAAATTGATTACATAAGAATCTGCCATAGGAAGAGACTTTCCAGAGCTATATTCAAAATGCATTTTTAATGGGAAATTAATGACCCTACACATAAAAATGCATTCTCAGCAGGATATATGCAGATTTTTTTTCATTGCAGATAGTCTGCGCATTTAATTTCAGATTGCCTAAGATAAAGGACAAACATGAAGCTTGTCAGGCAGTCTAGACAAAAACTGGCCTGTTTTGCTTAGAAAAAAAGCTTTTTTAAATTACACAATAGAAAATCAGATACAGCATTGTACTTACAGTATCATTCATATATTAAATAGAAGCACAGTGCTTGATACAGAGTTGCATGGAGATCTCACGTACTGTACTGTACGTGGCTCCCGACACCCACCCAGGGGCTAAAGTGGGAGGGACAGGAGCCAACTGAGCTCCACCACCTGTAATGGTGAGGTGGAACTAGTTCAACCTCCACCTTGGCCCTGCAAATTAATTCTAACAGAAAAGCATTATAGTTTGGAGGAGATGGGTTCCAAAAACAAAAGGTGGGTTCCAAAAACAAAACCATTGGCCTTGGCTTTGCTTTATGACAGAAGGGGATATAGGGGAATTAGGTAGAGGGAAAGGAGTTCCACCATTTTATGTCCTGCACCCATTCCTATGTGTAAGTTTGGTTTGCTATTAGTCATGAGTATGAGTCATCACATGACGTACCTCAATGTTTGCTCGCCCTGTCATGTTTCAAGAGGTTTTGGGATAGATTGACTAATATAAGGGCACAGTCTAATGGCCCTGAGGGGAAGCAGTGGCCTGGTGGGAAATTATAATGAACTAGAGAACATTACACATGTGAGACGTAGTGTTACTTTACTTATTGAACCACCCTTGTGTATGTATGTATATATATATATATATATATATATATATATATATATATATACAGTATATATACATATATACAGTATATATATATATATATATATATATATATATATATATACAGTATATAATATATATATATATATATATATATATATATATATATATATATATATAGAGAGAGAGAGAGAGAGAGAGAGAGAGAGAGAGAGAGAAGGGGGGAGATGTACAGATAATTATTCTCAGGACACACTAGATAGCACAGAAATAACTACTATATTTAGTTGGTAAAATTGGATGTACGTCTCGAATGCACCGACCATCTAGATGGAAAATGTTTCATCTGTAATATTAACATGTTTAATATATAATTTTAATAAATATTGCTATTAAAACAGAAATGTAAATACATGCTTTTATATATGGAAGGAAAATAACATGTTAACAGCAGGCAGGGAAAGAATTTTAGCTTTTTGTGTGCTGGCAAAAACTCTCTAGGGGATTTGGAAGAGATTTGCTCTAAACCTTATTTGCAAACAGATAAAAGTACACAAATTCCTCTGGATCTGAGACGAGTCAGAAGAAAATGGCATCCATGTTGGCAAGGCAACATGGATCAACTCTCATCCACAGAGACTATATCAAAGCTGCCAGATCAATTTGCTTGAATCTGCACTGTGCTTATGGAGCATGGTACAAGAAGGGGGCGTCTGTAAATGAAAAAAGTAAAAGCCTTTCTAATAATAAATTATATTATATAATAATTAATGACTAAATTTTCTAAATAAAGGCTACCTAAACAAAAGAATGCATGATATGTTTTATTTGTTTTGTGCTGTATTTTTATTATGTTGCAACATTTTTCTGACTCCGTATGTAAATATGTGATTTATTTAATAGAAATATTTATACTGCATTAGTATACAATATAAACAAGTGTATGGTAATTCATGGACCATCAGAGTTCACAGATGGACCTATTATGCTTTTTCATTTATCATCTTAATTAAAGTCTCTCCAAACAAATGTATGCAATTTGCAAGTTCACAAGTTTCAGAACTTTAAGCATTTTTATGTATTTACTTTTTATGGAGCACTCCGAGGATGTAGGTAAAGTAAGAAATTGAGGATGATGGGCCACCACAAATTGCACCATTGTGGCCATGTCACCCACTGATTGCAGTATAAGTCACAGTGAATCACATCATCATGGTCCGATGCTGTAAATAGCGCACATGGCCTGGGGGCAACACCATTTGGATTGCATGCTGCCTGGAATGGCAGTAGTGATTGGATGCTCCAATTAAGCAGCCTTTGGAACTGCCCAAAACATTAGTGGCCCTATCCCCTAAGCATGACATAATGACGTTACAAGTTTAGGGATGGGGCTATCAAAGGAAGCACTGCTGCATTGTTATGGCTATGCACTGCACTTGCTTTCCTGATGAATGTGTAGGGTCAAGGACAGAGGTGGAACTTGTGGGTGGAGATTCCAGATGCAAAAATATAATAGGTCACAATATGCAGCATGGCAGTGTGTGATCTGGAGAGGCAGAGGGTGACAGGGAGAGGTGGGGGAGGCAGAGTGGGACAGGGAAAAACAGTGGGTGGCAGGAAGAGGGTGACAAGGGGCAGCAGTGGGCCCCTTAGTCCTCGTGTATTACCGATGCACTGCACCTGCTGCACCGATGGTGCCCAAGATAAAGATAGATTTGAATATCTCTGAATACACTACTGAAATTTCTGATGGTAATGAGGGGGGGGGGGGGGGTCATGAGGACAAGTTTGGAAAGATTTTTAAAGATTCACATTGACAGATTGTATATTGTAGATTGTATACAGATGTATATTTACATTTCCACCATATGTGTATGCAGGAATACCATCTCTGGTCAAATATAATAATGCACATAATCATTCAAATTTGTTCTGATGGCAACTAAATGCAGTTTAAAGTGTCTTGGACCACTGCAAGTCATGTAATTTCTTGCAAAAGCTTAAAAATATCAGCAGGAATGTAAAATACATTTTTACACGGACCACATAAATAATACATTTTATTAATGGAATTTTCATATGAATGCAATGTTTTATTAATGCTTGCATGACCTCTATAGTGCTCAATACAAGTGTAAAATGTTAGGTATTAAGGATTTAAAAGATGTGTTTGGCTTAATTTCTTTACCGTATTAAATAGCAAAAACAGAGCAAAACAATGCAGGTAGTATCCTGAAGAAGGGCACCCGCCCGAAACACTGTTGATTAATGCACAGTCACTTTGCTTTGCTACTGAAGTCCCGGAGTGACATTAATTTCTCATATATGATATATATATATATATATATATATATATATATATATATATACAAAGCAGGTATGGAAACTCAGCTTGTGGCTGATAAGATCCAAAGCACGGCACTACAGGAGAGGTGCAATGAAATTTTATTTTGGTTATATATTTATATATAACCATTATGAAATTATGTTTTGTAAAAAAAAAGTAAATTTTCACTCTAATTGAGCAATAATCTGTTTTCGGGAGATGGGCACTGATAACAGCCGTGTTCAAGCAAAGAAAATAGTGCTTCCTGGTTTGGGTGCTCAGCATGGACTGCACATGCAAAAGGTTAAATCCACTTTCTACCCAGTGGAGTCTTATTTGCTGGACAGAGATCATAGGAGTGGTTTACCATACAGTACAGTAGTTGGAACCTTTTATGTTGACAAATGTAGAAGCAAAGCACCATTGAAAGAGGCAGAGTCAGAAGACTACATTGCTGGGCCACATAGCAGCAGACATACACACAAGCACAAAGCAACTCTGATTGGATTGATAATAATGTGTTCAGGCATGTGACTAATATAAAATCATTCCATGCTTTCTTTTTTACTTTGTCAGCAAGGTAAGAAAGGAGGGGTATTGTATGCATATTAAAGTAACGATATCAGTCCATTTAGCCTATTAAAAAGCAATATATATGTAGCCAGTAGTGGCTTTGAAATATTTCTGATGGGATTTCCCTGAAATTGATACATCGGACAGCATCGCATCCCCCATAAAAAAATATAGGGAAAGTGGCAATGATGGAATGGTATTGGAGATACCTGCTGCGGTCCCACATTGTTTATGTTTGAACACTGAGGTGTATTTATTACTCAAGGGCAGCACGTACAGGGCAGGGGCGGATTGGCCCACCGGGAAACCGGGTCATTTCCCGGTGGGCCGGCCCAAAACTCTTTATAAAGGGCCTGGCCGCGCTCCCCCCTGGGCAGTGGCCAAAGCACTTTGCCCAAATCCAAAATGGTCACGGAAGGCTGCAGCGCATTCGATCACAGCACCTCCCAGGGCCTTCAAGTTGCAAAGCACCTCCCTGGGCCTTCAGAAAGAAGAAGCAGCAGCAGGTGAGCCCCCCCATGCGCATTACATACCGGCACCCCCCTGCGTGCGCATTACATACCGCCACCCCCCACGCATTATATATCGCCGCCAGCCCCCCCCCATCTATTACATATGGCCGCACAACCCCCCCCCTGCTTGCTCCCGGGCCAGAATCCAGTCCCAATCCGCCCCTGTACCAGGGTAATGGTTAGCATTATTACCTAACAGCACTGAGGTCATGGGTTCGGTTCCCACCATTGCCCTAACTGTGTGGAGAGTGTATATTCTCCCCATGCTTGTGTGGGTTTCTATCGGGTACTCCGGTTTCCTCTCACAATCCAAAAAAATACTGGTAGGTTAATTGTCTACCAACCAAATGAACCCTAGAATGTCTGTGTACATGTGGTAGGAAATATAGATTGTAATATCTACTGAGGCAATTACTGATGTGAATGTTCAAATATTCTCAATAAAACACTGCAGAATATGTGTGCACTATATAAATAACTGGTAAAAAAATAGTAGTGTCTTTTTTATTTTATACATATGTTTACATGGATGATTACTTAACCCCTTCCCGACATTGCCTTTTTTGTTAATTTTTTTTTTTTTTCCTCCTTGCGTTCAAATAAGCGTAACTTTTTTAATTTTCTGGCTATATAGACACATGAGGGCTTTTTTTTTGCGGGACAAGTTGTACTTTGTAATGGTACCATTTACTATACCGTATAATATTCTGGGGAATCAGGAAATAATTCAATGTGGGGTAAAAAAAAAAAAAACGCCATTCCACAATTTTGCGCTGGTTACGCTTTTTTTGGAGTTCATAGTTCGTTTAAAATGATGGGTTATCTTTATTCTATGGGTCGTTACGATTCTGGTGATACCAAACTTATATAGTTTTCGTTATGTTTTACCACTAAAAAAAAAATAGCAACTTTTACGGTTTTTCTAATTTGCGTTGCGTCGCCATGTTCTGCGGCTTATAACTTTTTTATTTTTCCACCTACGGACCTGGGTGAGGGCTCATTTTTTGCGGGCTGAAGTGTACTTTTTAATTAATACCATTATGGGATATGGGCGACTTTCTGATCTCTTTTAGTTATTTTTTTTTGGGTAGGCGATGCGACCAAAAAACGTAGTTTTGGCGTTGGGAATTATTTTCCGTTTACGCCTTTAACCATGCGGGATAACTAATGTTATATTTTAATAGATCGGACTTTTAGGAACGCGGCGATACCAAATATGTTTATTTTTTTTATTTTTTATTTATTTTTATTTGTGAAATGGGGAAAGGGGGGTGATTTGAACTTTTAATATTTTTTTATTTATTTTTTATTTTTAAACTTTTTTTTTTTTTTTTTTACTTTTACTACAAGGCCCCCTAGTGTACTTGACCACTAGGGGGCGCGATCGCCTGTACTAGGTTCAGCCATAGAGCTCTATGGCTGAACATAGGGATTTTCAGCACTTCCTATTACATCCTGCCTCAGGCAGGATGTAATAGGAATGCTGACACGGCCAGCACAGGGGTCTACATTAGACCCCTGGCTACCATGGCAACCGATCGGCACCCTCCGATCTCGCCGCGGGGGGCCGCGATCGGCGCCGGAGGGGGGCGCCCCCCCTCCGATCAGCTATTTAAGCACTGCGGGCGCTTTGCCCGCGGTGCTTAAAGGGTTAAACGGCCACGATCGGCGAACTCGCCGCTCGTGGCCGTGAGAGCAGGTGCCTGGCTGTAATATACAGCCATTACCTGCTCTCTTTCAAGCCAGCTCACTCCGTGAGCTGGCTTGATTCCCCCGCAACCGACATATGACGTAAATGTACGTCATATGTCGGGAAGGGGTTAATATCCCTCAAGAGCTTTGATTTTGAACCTTTTTACCTGCGGCACACTAAATAAGATTTTAAAATTGTCAAGGCACACCATGAGATCCCCACAGGGCTGCCACAGGAAAAAAATCTATATTATTGGCCCCCATATAAAAACAATCACACTGGTCACCACAGGTAACAAAAATAAAATACATTGGACCTTTACATGAAAAGAAGAAACCAGTGAATAACAGTTGAACTGGTGGTGGCTGTAAACTAATTTGGGCATCTCTAGATCTGGAGGCACACTTGAGAACAGCTCAAGGCACACTAGAGTGCCATGACACACTGCTCTAGGGGATTGTAAATGCATAGTGCCTATCAAAAAGCTATTTATTTATTTCTTATTTTTCTGTGTATGTACTTTGGAAGGCAATGCAGGCCCCTTGCAGCACCATGTAAATAAAGGATAATAATAATAATAATAATAATAATAATAATAATAATAATAATTGTTAAATAATATATAATTTATACACAATGAGTACAAAGATAAAGGGAAACTAAATAAAAACAAAAAGAGCTAATGTGCATGTTATCTCAAAATGGGTATGGCCCAGGGATGTGTTCTACAAGGACTCTATTGAAAATACAACCATACTATAAAATGGATATATTCTTGACAATCTCTGCTACCCTTTCTTAATCTGTTTCCCTATCATTCCAGGACTGCAAGAACATCTCAGGCAGTAACCTTGAACAATTTCAAGTATTGTAGAATGTAATGACGGTATCTGAGCACACCATTAGTTTTCACTGATGGTGGTCTGCAGCTGTTTCGATATTTTATTCGCTTTAAAACATATTAGGAATGTGAATCTGTCACACTATAGAAGTATACAGATACATTGAAAACAGCTTTTACAATGATGTTTGCTGCATATTATTTTGTTTTATTCTAATTATGTTGCAGAGGTGAACAGATGCCTTGTAATACTCAACATTCTCATTACCGCACACCTCTGACGTATCAGTAGCTTAAATGCAAATGAAGATGAAGCATCTATCTGGTGATATTCAAAGGGAAATTTTAATTTGAAAATAATTTAATAAGAAAGGGAAACATTAAAAACCTACATATAGGCCTTATTTGCAAATGTGTTTTACCACTGCAAATTCATCAGTGATCCATGTGAACTATGAACACCTCTCAAATGGGATGTCTAATGAGTAACTGTGCTTAGGATATTTTACTGGTATTACTACCTTGGAATAGTCAAGAATTAGAAGTAGAGTATGCTGCAGGTAATGTTTATAACTCCTTGCCATACAGCCAGGGCCGGATTAAAGATCACGTCGGCTTGCGGCTGAAATGTTCAGGGGTCTATAATGAGATGGGAAGGGGCTATGGGCAGTACTGCGTGGGTGTGGTCAAAGTCACTTTAGTATGTGACCTGCCCCCCTACACTATCAGCTATATGGTCTTTCTACATAAAAAAATAAAATAATCTCCTACTTTTTTAAGTATAAAAACTATTGTACAGTATGGCCAACTGAATAGACTGCGAGACAGGTGGCTATCACGGTAATAGGCATTATACTGAAGCTATAGGGCACTCATTCCCCTCCCTCAATGTAAGTTTGAGGATTAAAGCAAAAACTATTGACACCTAGAATCTGATTCAGACCTGATTGCTGGGCTGCAAATGTTCGAAGCCCAACGATCAGGTTAACCCTGCCCTGCCACGGTGTCTCCCCACCTCTGTACAAGGCTGCAATGGCATTTACAGCCGTACACACAGGGGGAAATCCATTCGTAGTCACTCACCATCTAATGGATTTCCACCTATTAGCAGCCAAACCTAGACTTTCTGGGTGCTGCCAATGCCTTTGGGAGAAGGAGGCCACTGCTGATGTCCCTCCCAATGGGTGGTCAGCACCTGCTGTCGGAGTTCCACCCCCAAATGCCTAGCACCTGTCAATCAACTTGTGAATCATTGCTGGCTGTGACCTCAAGGACGGCTCGCACATGCACACTGCAGAATTTGTGTGGTCATTCGATAATCTTTCATGCTGCAAATCCGCAGCCGAGTGAATGGTACTGAAGATAGCCCCTAGTTAGTGTGGCCACTGGAAAGGACAGATCAGAAATATTTGGCAACTGCTTCACCTACAATGAACCTTGGTTTAAAATAACTTGATGGAAGTGATTTTAGTGGTTATGTAAATTTAGAAATATTGATCAGCCCAGTTAGAACCCAGTTATTGTGCACAATTCATAGGATGCTGGATTACAAGTGAGATGCAGTGTTGCATTCTCAATATTTTCTAGGCCCTTGTTTCAATATGTAGCTTGCTCTACTCATTTTATTCAGCACTGTGTAGAGAGAAATAAACACTACGCAAACCTTTTAGCCTGGAGATACTAGCTTTGGGTCATTTTTTAAAATTTTTTAAATGTTTCCAAAACAATGTTATTTTATGAAGAGGTGACATATCCATGTCTCACGCAGGGTTACCAACACTTTGAAGAGCAAATCCTGCTGAATTATGTAATTAAGTGGCATTATGTTATGGAAGCTAATATCTGTAAAATAAATATTTCCAAGTGCTTAATGTGTTCCGAATAATGACACTAATTTAGTTATTTGAAGAGTAGTTATAAGCAGATAGAGAGGTTATGTCAAAACAAAATCAATTCATTACCTTGACTATTAAATAATGAAATGCAGTAAGCAATGTGTAAAATCTATCCACGCATGGCTTATGAATATTGGATTTTTAAAACTGCACCATATGGACAAACACATTGCAAGATAAGGGTCATACACTGATATTTAGAATTATTTGTCAAGCTTAGAAGATAATCTTATTGTAGTTAATCTAGGGACTATGTGTAAAAGCGACAGAACCTCTGCAAGCTGTCTATAGAAAACAGAGACCCAGCAACTATTTTAAGGGTTAAACTATCATGCATATTTAGCCAACACTATATTGCCAAGAATTAACAATTTCCATTTAAATTCACAGATTAAAACCAACATTTATTAATGGATCAAATCTAATATTTTTACAGTTTCCTAAGCCTTTAAATAGCACAAGATGTTATAAATGTAATAACTGCATTAGTTTTTTAAAAAAAAATAACCGTGACCAATCAAAAACTTTCTTTGCAGAGTTTTTCTTTCTATTTATTATCTGGTGCATGTAAGTTTGAGGGGTGGGCTGTGAGTTCTAAAGGTGAGTCTAAAGTACAGTATTTAAATGTGATGACAGTGCCAAGCAGTGGTGTAATATACATGGTGTAAAAGAACAGTGTGACCAAAAGCTGCCGCCAATGGTTTGCCATGATCATTCATGAAAATGGAGACAAAAGCAAACTCATTGTCCTGTTTTGTGAGTGATAGGTTTTCAGACTTTGGACCAGATATACTAGCTTGAAAAGTGATAAAATGGAGAGTGATCAACTAGAAGCCAATTAGCTCCTAACTGTCACACTACATACTGTGTCTTAAAAATGACAGCTAGTTGCCAATTGGTTGCTTGTTTATCACTCTCCATTTTATTACTTTTCAAGGCTTAGTACATCTCATTCCTTGTCCTGATTTAACACTTGGAATAATTAAGGCTGTGTACACAAGGTACTTGCAGTGTGTCTAAGTTAATCTGCTAGTGATCTACATGCAGAAGAGCCGGAGATATGAAGGAGCAGTGAGGTTTGAGGCAGCACTGAAGAGCAGCATAAGAAGCAAGTAAATAAGGCATTACTGGAGAGCTGCAGGAATGATGCCATGTCAGAGAGTTGCAACAGGACCAACAAGGAATTAGGCACCATTGGAGCAATATATATTGTAAAACAGCAAACAGTAACCAAAGATGAATTGCAGGAGCCTGAAGCCGAAGCATTCTTGACTAGGAGAGAGAAGATCTGGTCACATCTTGCCAGACTCCAGGAGCTTAAAAAGTGCACTGACAATGCTGATTGGTGCAGACATATTAGATACTCAGGAGCTGGTGACAAGGATTGGCTATCAGTAACATCACTTCATTGGCAAGAAGACAGAGAACAGGAGATGCAGAAACCATGGTGTTGATGCCGGGCCACTTTTTAAAGAAGCCATTTGACAATTAGCTTGATAAACTCAAATTTTTCTCAATGCTGAGTTTGTATTTACGGAGACCCCTGAGCATACTTGCCGACTTTTCGGATAGCCTCTACGGAGAAGCCCGGAGAGGGCAGCCGGATTTTCAGGTCAGGGGGCGGGGATGGGGCTGATGACTGAAAAGACGCGGTTTTCGTCATTTTAGTCCCGCACCTTGCCGCGGATCCATGGAAAAATGGTAATTAGTGCAGTAAGGAAGGGGGATGCGGGGGCTTCCAGGCAAAAGCGGGAGGATTGCCGATCTTACTGGGGGGCCGGGAGGGGGACCCGATTTTCGTGAGCCTCCCAGAAATTCTGGGAGGCCAATTGATAATTAGTTTGAGGAGAGAAATGTGAATTGGGTTGATCACTTGTAAGATGCTGAAGTGTCTCATGAATAAATAGCGAACTTCATTGATGGTACTTAAAGTTGCAGATTGCATTGATTGGTTTGTAGATAAATTATTGTGATAAGAGTCAATAGTTTTTCTTTGCAAGAATTCTTATATAAAAAAGCAATGATGGAATTTGTTCTATCATACTGAAAGACAGATGAGAACCTCCTTGACAGGTGTATTATAACTAAAGTCTTGGAGAAAAAAAGATGTTGTCAAGATAAACTATGACAGATCTGTATAACAGGTCTTTGGAAAATTTGGTTGCCAAAACCCCTCCACAGCAGATTCTACTGTATGTTCCTGTCCTCCCCATCTAGCAATCACATAAGCAGTGCCCTGACAACTGATAACAATACAGAGTTCCCCCAGGGCAGGCGTCTTAAGTCCCTGTAAGTGCTTTAGTTAAATTATCCCTAAAATAATATAAAATAAACAAATGAACCAAATTTAATGGATCATTTTCACAATTAAGAACTTTGGTATATGGTAAATTGTATAACAATTTCACTTAGAGCTACAGTATTTCTATAAAACCAAACATCTGAATAAATTAAGCACAGCAAACTTACTCTCTAATGTAAAACTGTTTTTGTCAATTTTTACAGACACACTGTGCCTGAAGGTGCCGGATGGCTGACAGACATTCGGGATTCCGACAGTCATTACACCAACGTCGGAATCCTAACTGTTAAAACCCCGACACTCGGGATCCTGACGGCCACTGGCTATTCTCCTTCGTGGGGGTCCACAACCCACATAGAGAGAGAATAGAATAGGTGGCGAGCACAGCTAGCCACTGTGCCCGCAAGGGGCTTCGTTGTTCTCTTCCCGCTGTCTGAGTCCGGCCAGTCGGGATCTCGTCATCGGGCTAATGACTGTCGGGATTCCGTCGGTGTGCTATACCCCAACCGTGCCTGATTGGTGCAGCAAATTATGCCTTTTTCTATTATAATAAAACTGTGCGTGTGCAGGACTTGTGCTGCACATGTGTAGTATGGCTTCTGCATTCTTGCACGCAGTGAGGCTGTAGACTTCATGTGATTGGCAATATGCAGCCGGTGTGGGGGTGATGGGCTTCATTTTACAAAATAGAGGCATGTCGCCTCCATTTTGAGACAGTGCCAAGGCAGGGGTTTCTGCCATTTGACAAAGTATTCCTGGCCTCAGCAATGGACCTGGTCAGCTGGGCACAGAGTGATCCTATGGTGGATGTTTGGACACAGCAGTGGATCACACTGTCATGCAGGAAGTGTCTATATCTACCAGGTGCCTACTGCTGCATTAACATATGTAAGCATCACCGCTGCTTCCAAAGAAACAGCAACTATGAATCAATCCTGAATCAGCACCACTATGTAGAAACAAAATGCAATATCAAGACAAAGGACATTGTTCTATCCCACACTTGCCTACATTTTTGTAGATAAATATTATTTAAAATATTGAATAGTGGGGTAAGCATTTGTGGGATGAACAGATGTGAAAATATAATGGTACGGTAGATCAACATAAAATGACACAGAATTAATCATACGCCATGTGGGACGTTTAGTGCGATTTCTTCAAAATAAAGATAATAGTTCGGACCACAACCAGTGTACAATAAACATTTCCCATTAGAAATAATAGTTTAGAATGCATCACTTTATACCCAAAATGCTGTACGCTGGTACAGTAAAAACATTCCTGATAAAAACTCCCAACAAGTAATATTAATGTAGTAGAACAATCAAGCTGCAAAAATAAAATTTACATTTTACAAAGAAAATGATTTATCACTTTAGCTCAGTTTTTTTGCATTATAGCACACAAAGGGGTTAATGTGTCATGCAAAGAAAAAAGCAGAGAAGTGGAAAAGGGGAGAAGATGCCCATACAGTATTAACCAATACATTTTGAGGTAGCACTTATCAAGAACATTCTATAAAATGAATGATAGGTAGAAGATAATTGCTTGTTATGGGCAACTTATCCTGACACTCCCAGAAAATAACTGGTTACCACCCACAAATGGCGGCTTAGTGTCAGTCAAGTTGCGAGGGAATTGCAATTGAAAAAATTGCTGATATTTGTAGCAGTTTGGCCTTGCGCATGAGCGCTACAATACAGAGGCATGTGCAGTCATTTGATAATTGATTGCCATTTCGCACAGCAGTAATCATTTCCATATAACCCACAGTGTAACTGGGTTGTAATGGGGAGTTATTACATACATAAAGTTTTGTTAAGTTGAATATTAGTCAAAGTAACAATGGGTGATGCACATAAGTAGGTATGTTTTCTCAGATGTATATTTTGCACCAAAGATAAAACTATCGCTAGTACACACTGAAAATGGAGACACTGACAGGTATTAAACAATGCATATGAATGGGGAAGCTGAAGTCACATACTTATGTATAACTGGATGAATATACAGTAAACATATAATTCCATGAGTGCAGTTCCATTGCACTGTAGTTGTGCACAATATGAATTAAAGTATTTAGAGTAAACCCCTTTTCCGTATCTACACTAGCTGAATGGTAGTGTTTGGGACATGTTTGCCAAAGTACTGCATAGAGGGCCTCATTAAAATACGGTCACAAAGCGGATGAAGCACACAAGCATGTTAATGTTTTGGTACCGCACACAGGGGCGTAACTACCATAGGTGCAAGGGGTGCAGCTGCTTTGGGGCCCAGAGCAGAAGGGGGCCCATCTTTGCTGTCTAAGTAATATGTTTTACATATATTTATCACCATCAGTTGCTGAATAGGGGGCCCTTACAAACTTTTGCTATGGGGCTTATGAATATGTAGGTACGCCTCTGACCACACATGCATCTGAGCCGCACTGCCACATGCAGTGATTGAAGTGCTATAGCGCATTTGCAACAAGGGATTCGCTGCAAAGTGAATTATTAATGCCAAGCGCTGTCTACTTCTCATTTACTTTGCAACTAATTGCTTATTGTGAGCGCTATATTTACAAATATGGGAGTTCTATAAGAGATGAGATGTTGCCCATAGCAACCAATAATCAGATTATACTTCTTATTTATATAGCACCTTCTAGAAAATAATAGATAGAATCTGATTGGTTGCTATAGGAAACATCCCATCTTAGTAAATTGACCCCTCAGAATCTGCATCATGAGCCCATATGAATGATAGTATCAATGAGGCAGATGTATCATTAACCTTTTAACGTTTGTAAAATAACGGGTCCCGCTTCTCCTGCATAACGAGGAGAAGCGGGCACTCATTATGGGGAGATGTATTAACATCCCCCAAGCCGATAAGGAGAGCCGTTATGCCCAGTGTTAACAGCTCTCCTTATCGGCTCCCTCGCCGCCCCGCACATGCGCACTCCCCCCCCCCCCCCGTCCGGCTCTAATGGGCATGCGCGAGATCTCGCAAAAAATGCGAGATCTCCAGCACAGCCCGAGCCAGACGCAGGGCTAGCGTTGTCGCCATAGTGGGGGATAGGACAACGCTAGCCCTGAGCTGGCGAAGCGGCCGGGGCGAATTAACGCCTTGAAGGCTGTTAATACATCGCCCTGGCCGTTAATCCCTGGGGGGGATTGCAGGGGACAGCCCCGCCGAGCGTAACTCGGCGGGCTGTCACTAGCGCACGTTAGGTGCGCTAGTGATACATTAGCAAAATCGTAATCCCCCCAGTTAACCAGCGTTAAGTGCATTTTTGCACTTAACGCTGGTTGATACATCTGCCCCAATGTTTCAGCAATTATACACCATAGGACGGAAATGATGTGATAACAGTGTGCTTCCCTATGCATAAGAAAGCGTTTTCCCATGCTTTTACCCATGCGTTTGCCCATATTATCATATACTTACAATTGTGGATGACAAAAAACAGCATGCAATCGAATCAGCAAGCACTTCTGAATGAGGCCCCTGCATAGCACAGAGCTGATGGCTATAGCACTTTGCGACATAGTACTCAGATACAAAGTTCCCTTACTGCCCATTACCCAGGCACTGGTGTGTGGGATGCATATTTCCCAATAACAAAGGTCCCAGACATCAGATCCTTAATGTTGTGAAAGTTTTAAATAATTAAATTAACATAAAATATTTAAAACACCATATATATTTTACACTTTCAGAAGTTTAAAAGCCAGGCTTGTAAAAAGCTACATCAACGTGATAGAACACTACACATGCTTCAATAAACACCACATGTGTACGGTACATAAAGCATTTTAGAAATAATTCCATCACACACAAATAAATACATCAAATTAAATTAACACAATAGCACACATATTGTTCAGTGAGCCACTGCCAACATCGGTTGTATAAACACAGGCCAAAAAAATGTATATTCAACATGCTTAGATAATTAGTGATAAAATGCAATTAGTTCTATAAACATATTCAATTTAAAATGTTGAGGCCGCAATACCCACAAAGCTGGCTACACTAATGGCAAAGCCCTACTGACATTTATAAAGGAAGTTTTTCTATCAGGAGACAGTTCCTTCTGTTTTGCCTGAAAATGGCTATATTCTCAGGATCAATTATAACCACTATAATGTATTTGACTAAGTTATATCTACATGAATCTCTGTTTCAATATAGCCAGTTATTTACCATGCACATGTTTGTTTTTTCAAACTCAGGGGGAGATGTATCAAATCAAACCTTTTAAAACAGATAAGGGGAGAAGTTGCCCATTGAAACCAATCAGTTTCTAGCAATCATTTATGAAGTTCACTTTAATAAATGATAATATAGGGCCTTATTTTGGTTCATTCTTTCTGACAAAATCCTTCTTAGATGGACAAAACCATGTGCACTGCAGGTGGGGCAGATGTAAAATGTGCAGAGAGAATTAGATTTGGGTGAGTAATTTTGTTTCTGTGCAGGGAAAATACTGACTGCTTTATTTTTACACTGCAATATAGATCTCACTTTTAAGTAAAACTCCACCCAAATCTAATTCTCTCTGCACATGTTACATCTGCCCCCCTGCAGTGCACATGGTTTTGTCCATCTAAGAAGGATTTTGTCAGAAAGAATGAACCAAAATAAGGCCCATAGTTATTTTAATTTTATGGGTACATTGTCCACCTTTCTCTTTAGAACATTTAAAACTCTTTACCCCCACACCACGCATATGGGTTATTGGGTTGACCCAATGTAGGTTGACATACATTGGGTTGACACTCTTAGTGTGAAAGGCCATAGGTGGACACCTATAAAAGGCTTGACTTAGGTTGACAGGGACTTTAGGTTGACATGAAAAATGTTGACATGGTGTGTCTTTTGTTGTCTCACATGGCTCGCTTCGGTTGCTACGCTTGGCACGCTATTTTATTCTCCCTCCACACCCTAGTGGATGGTAGGGTATGAAAAATCACCTTAAAAAAACAAAAACCTTTTAAAAGCCATGTCAACATATCTTCCATGTCGACCTAAGCCATGTCAACCTTTTATATGTGTTGACTGAAGGCAGCCAGGCTCATGGGGGAGATTCAATCATGCGAGGTGGCGTGGGGTGGTGTTTACCTGCTTGCTTGGCTCTGAACGCTCGTAGCCAAGCGAGCCAGTCTGAATCGAGCCCTAAGTGCACCTTTTTAGTTTTAGGACGTTAATATTTAGAGGTTTCTAAAGAAAATCAATTATTTAAATACATTGTAGCCTTTAATTGCTAGAATGTTGTTGCGATAAGGTATCTACTATACAAAGATATTTAACCCTTTGAGTGCCAACATCTCTGGGAGAGATGCGCAAATCTCCTCTAAAAATGCCAGCGTCGCTCACATTTGTTGCATAAATTCAAATAATAAATGCTTAAAATAGATTATATTTCCTATATAAGGTAAACATTACAGGTCATTGTGATGAATAAAAATGTTTGCTTGCCAATTTTCACACCTATTTTGACAAATTCACTTGGCACTCAAATGGTTAAGAATATATTTTGTACAATTTCTATTTGTAGTTGCATTTGTATACTGTATATCAAGTTTAATGCATTGCTGAGCTTACAATATTTAGCTTTTCAATAGTTTCACTGAAACTGGAGTCAAATGTTTTCATGTTCCAATTTTGATTCCCTATGTCCCTTCCTCACCTAGATATATTATCTGTTCTATTAGATAGCACCAAGTCCAGAAGACCTCCCCTGCTAGTTGGTCTTCTAGCACTTATGAAAGGCAGTTGTCTTTAAAATAGATAAAAATTGTCTGCCTGTGCCAGAACCTCTAGTTTCATTTTGTAATAATAATTGAATTTCAGTACTATCATTCATACTAGGTGACATATAACAAATCCCAATCAGTACTTTAATGGTGTCTTTTTCACACATATATCTACCCATAAGGGCACCACATTGTCATTTTTCACAGATATACTGTACTAAGCCTTTCTAACATTTACAAAGCCCTCCTCCCTTCTAATCTTTAGATTCCTAATATGCTTCTAAATCCACTGCCCAATCTTGACTTTCCTCCAGCCAAGACTTATATACCAACTAAATCCTAATTCTTACAGCATCATTAATCACTCTGTACCGATTTTGTTTTGAAGACTTCCAGCATTCACTACCATACTGTAGCATATATATTTTGTTTGTTTTTATTGTCAATGTTTCTTTTCATTTATCTTTATTTATTTAGTTCATGTTTTCCAGGTTGCCTATGGATTATTAAAATGTGACTGTTGGGGATACACAGTGCTCCTGTTTGGTGACCTGAAAAACTTGAACTGTGTGGGTTCCTTTGAAACGAATACTGCCCTAATAACTGGAGATTAGCAGTTTGGTTTTGCTGAAAACCTGAACATACTGTATATGAACTTTGGGGTTCCGAGTTGAACCAAGTCCCATTCAGATCTAGAAACAGATCTTGGTTTTGAATTTCATGCAAACAGTTCTAAATTACATGATTTTCTTTCTGATTTTTTTTTTTTTTTTTGTATAAAATGATGGTACTTGTGTAGTTTCACGGCAGCAGTAACAAAGTTAGCTTAGCGTCCCTGTCAGAATCAGCATAGTGTTCCTGCGGGCAGCATAGTCAGCATCGCTATCAGAATCAGCGTAGTGTTCCTGCGGCTGCAGCCATTGGGTTACACTAACAGCGTAGCTTAAGCTGCCGCTGAAACTACATAAGTGAGTGAGCCGTTGGGCTACGCTGATAAGGTAGCTTAGGCTGCCACCGTGGAACTACACAAGTAAGGCAGCCTTTGGGCTACGCTAATAATGTAGCTTAGGCTGCCGCCGTGAAACTACACAAGTAAGGCAGCCGGTGGGCTACGCTAATAACATAGCTTCAAATGTAGCGTAAGATGCCGCCGCGAAAATACGCAAGTACCAAAATCATAAATTTAACCAAAACACTCAAGGATGATTTTGCCAAATCCAAACCAAAACACTGGTTTCTGTGCACATCTCTACTAGTATCTGACACATCTGCCTTTCATTACACTCCTCTCTCCATCTCTATATGATAGAACAAACTAATGCAAAATAGGTATAATCTTACAAATTATTAATAAAAGAGAAACTACTTACAACTTCAAAGTAAAAAAATAAAACACAAAAAATTTAAAATATATATTACAACCTTTAACAACAATCATAAAATAGATTAAAAGTTGTAATGTTATACCTCACTTTTCTACATTCTTGAGTTGTATTATGTTCTTGCATTAATGTATGCACTTATTATAATAAATGAACATTTCTGATAGTTGCCAGGAAAAAGAAAAAACTGGAACTTAAAAACCTTGCAGGGTATTACACTTAAGCATGTGGTCTCAGTGAATGAATAAAATAAGCATACAAGCAATCCTCATAACCATATTGTAATAATTACATGATACTCTTTCTGAAAGTGTTTGTTTCTGTTTACTAGAGTAGCATTGCTTTTGTTTGGAATATAATATTGAATACAAATATTATATGAAGAGTGCGCATGTACTATATAAAGGGCCCCATTTACCCTGAGCTTCCTGGCAGCTCCCTTGGAGGGCTCACATCAGACTTAGCACTTGTTGCTCCATTTTTAGCATGCAATAAATCGCAGGACATTTATTGCATGTAAAATGGCTCCTGGGAAGCTGCCAGTGGAGTTCAAGGGAAGTCGGATGTGATACATCACGAGTCATAAAAAGTACCCGCGATGTGCTGCACCTACGATTTATCTAATGTGCAGCATGTCCGACCTTTGATTCTGACCCGATGAACATGGGACCGCAAACTGGGTTGCAGAGAATGTCAAACACATGCGATTTTGCCCGATTTAACTCAACTTCTCACCCAGATCCCTCGGAATCGGGTGAAATCATGCCAAATCGTAGTAATGTATGGGGGCCATAAGAAGTTATTGTGTGCCCTATTTTTGGAGGATTGTTCTAAAATAATTATACGTAGTGAATATGTGTGTACTGTACCAAACCTATATTATGTCTGCTGGTGAATCACAAACCCAATAAAAATGCTGCCCAGTGCAAGCAAAGTATACGGGGAACCATTTCTCAATGTTTGAAAATAAGGATGATGTTTTCACCCCAATAACACACAAGAGTGGTAGCTGGGTAATATTAACTGTCTTCTTGATACCATAGTGGTGAGCATAGACAGATAAAGGGCCTAATGGGTCTGTAGCTGAAAATGGTCAAGGGCCTATTATTAGCAGATGAGGTCAATGGCATGTAGAACCCATACACTATAAGCCCCAATGTCTCCCTAAATATAAAATATACAAAAAATGCATACATGTATAAAACAGAAATGCAATTTCAATACTTATGATTTATGGCCAACCATGTGACCAGCTGGTGACTGTCTGGTGATCATCATTGAGTCATGATGATAAGCCTTTTTTTTACTTGTAGGCCCAGAGCTGCAGCTCCATCCACCCCATCATTAATCTGGCCCTGGTGGTAAAAGTTAGTTTACCCCTTCTCCCTGCCAGTCTCAGGGGAAATGTGGATGTGTGTCTAGGTTCCTTGTTAAATCTTATAACAGTACTATATTCAGTGTTACCCCTATGAAACCCTTTGCATGAGAAAACTTATTTTGATAAAAAGACTTCCATAGACTTTTATACAGGTCGAGTATCCCGTATCCGAGTATCCGTTATCCGAATTATTCCGAAATACGGACATTCCAGAAAGTGAAAAAAAATTTTTTTTTTGCTAAAAACTCACTGGGGACATTTGTAACAGCATCACTGGGGACATGATATGTAACTGGCACTATATATGTGCAAGACAATGATTGCTTGGCATTCAAATTCAGTGCTGAGATAGTACACACATTTTGTTTCACGTTTTGAAACCTTGTTTTTTGAACAATTAAAATATATTTGTGTGTATTTTATGTGGTAATAAAATATATGTGTGTGTATATTATGTGTTTATACACCATACATGCAAGATACTTCAAAATACATCATTGAAATATTAAAATATTCCGAAATACGGAATAATCCGTTATCCAAAATTCTCCTGGTCCCGAGCATTTTGGATACGGGATACTCAACCTGTATTATATTTAGCTTTAAGAAAACATTATGGATTTCATTCGCTTTCCATTAGCATGTTTTCTCTTTCTTTTCTTTTTGCCATAATCACTCTAACAATGTGATGTCAGACATGCTGCCAATGATATCTGCTACCTGGACATATCTCTCAAGTGGGTGTACATCATCTCACAGACAGTGGGGATTATTCTGGTTGGTTTGCAAAGCAAACTCTTTCTTTAATGGACAAAACTATGTGCACTGCAGGTGGGGCTTATGTAACATGTACAGAGAGAGTTAGATTTGGGTGAGTTGTGTTTAAACAGAAATCTAAATTGCAGTGTAAGAATATACCCTGCACAACAAAATAACTCAACCAAAGTTAACTCTCTCTGCACATGGTTTTGTACTTTAAAGAAGGAGTTTGCTTTTGCAAAGCAACCAGTATCACCCCCTTTATCTGTAGGTCCTCAGTCAATACGTTGACACCAAAAAGGTGAGACATAAGTAAAATGAAGACATTGCAAAGCCTCACATAACTTGCCTCACTCACCGTTACCATTACCAATTTGAGTCTACGCAGATGGTAAAACATGAAAACACAAGAAAAACTCCTTTGCATGTGTCGACCATTGCAATACTGACATTTTGCTTGAAACAAAATTTTGTCCGTGTTGAACTTCAACTTAGTGCATGTCGAACGTTTGCAAATTTTGACCTGGTACATGTTGACCTTTAAATTGACCTATTGATTCTTGACCTAGACACTGTCTGTGAGCCATCCAGAGCCTCCCCAGCTACTATATACTGTATGTCACTCAAATTTGCACCTTTTAGTGGTCAAATAGGTGCTTTTCAGTCCTGCGCAAAAAACTTGGACCCTATTAAATTTAGCACAAGAAGTTTTAACTCCCAATCTACTTTATTCCAATTTGTGGCAATTGTCACACATTGTACATGTCCCACACCCGAAATAGCATTCTTTGCATTAATATGAATGTTGTTGAGAGCTAAGTGTGCTGCTATGTGCTAGCTCTCTCTGTCTGCAGTCGCCATGGCCACAACTATTCCTATGTACATCAATGGTTTCTATGCGCATTGTATTTCCTTTATCTTCCATAGCAAAGAGTGTCTTCCCTGAATGCCTCTATAATGGGACTGCATCATAGCAGAGACTATGCCTGAACCAATGTACCACCACCTGCATTAACCCCATGCAATCTTAGCTGCACATGTTGTTCATAATATATGACTGCATTGTGTCTGCTGCATCCTATGTTACCCTGTATTACTTTACATAAGATATGTGGCTACCTAACATTGCACAGTGCGAACACCGACTATGTTCTGCCAATAATTGGAAGATATCACTGTAGTTTAGCCTTCATTGCAGACCCAGATCTTTGATGGCTAACCAGATAGACCTAGGTCATTTGTACCCATCCACCTCCCTCATGCAACCCCCAATAAGCATGACAATAGGATTTTGCAGTAAGGGGATACTTGCATCAGCGGAAAATAGTGACAAAAACAATGGCTCTCTAGGTCAGGCATTCCCAACCATGGTCCTCAAGGCACACCAACAGTGCAGGTTTTGTAGATATCCAGGCTTCAGCACAGATGGTTTAATCAGAATCACTCAGGTACTAATTAAGTCACCTGTGCTCAAGCCTGGATATCTACAAAACCTGCACTGTTGTTGTGCCTTGAGGACCGTGGTTGGGAATGCCTGCTCTAGGTTATCGTTATATAGTTTCAGCTAAGTTAAGAATTATTTCAAAAAAGCTAGATACAACTCTACAACTTATTATATTTGTAAAATGTCTCTTCAAATATGCAGAACATAAGACCACAGATTGAACCATTTTGATTTATTATTTAGCTTATAGACTGATTCTTCCTTATATAATATGTTTACTTTCTCTACTGACATACAAAATCTGTAGGTAGTAACTTACTGTTGCTGTGCCAGAGACAGTTTGTGCATTTGTATCCGTGGCACTCTGTTCAGAGTGTGTCTGCGCCGGAGTGTACATACTTAATGTGTGCTCTGGAACTGTGGACTGGCCTGTGTAGTCTGGAGCTGGGTGGGGATGGGGAGTTGTGTATTCTGCCGGAATACCATTTTGGGGTGGGGCAAACTGAGCAGAGGCATATGGTTGGGCCATTGTGTCGGGTGCTGTAGCTTCCTGATTACCCTGAAAAACAGAAAATACAGGCAATTGGTGTATGCTTTTCATTGTATGAGCTCTCTAAGCAGATGCTTGGTAAGAAGAATGAGAAAAAAAGAAAAACAATGGACCATTTATCACCAAACATACTAGAAGCATATGAAATGCACAAAAGGGCAAACTGTAATTTTTTGTTTGCAGGAGTATTATAGAAATGGTTATGTTGCATAAAAATATATAGTAATATTATACAAATGGATTCTTTGGATACATCTACAAACTGACAAGTGACATTTAGAATAGCTAATTAAATAGACTAGATAGATAGATAGATAGATAGATAGATAGATAGATAGATAGATAGATAGATTTAGTATTCCTTTTATCAGGAACACTTATACATTGCACAGGTTATGTGGCTAATTGACTTCATGTCTGCATTTCATCCGGTTTTAATCAGCCAGAGAAATCATACTGTACTGTATGTGTCCCTGATTAATGGAGTACTATGGCAACACTGCTAATTCACATACAATCTGGCAACAACACAATACTGAACCCATAGAAAAACATATTTCTATAAATAGCCACAAATACCCAATCACATTGATTGCAGTTTATGGCCACTGTGAGTTTAGGTTCTATCAATGTTATGCTCCGTACATGCGGGGCGCTGTGAGCTTTGTGCTGCGCAAACTAGCTAAGCACAGATCGGTCAGCACACAGCGCTGCACCAGCGCTGTGTGCTGAGCAATCTGTCACTGTTCTCAATAGAGAGAACACGTGCGATGACTAGATTTATAATGCATGCAGCATAAATCTAGTCAGGTGATAGCCATGTGCTGGACTGAGCATCATTGTCACCGGGAGCCATACACACAGAGCGATCAGTGCTACATTTCTAAGCGATCTAGACAGATTGCGTAGAAATGGGGCTGTAATCACCCGTGTGTATGCCCCTTAAGATGTATGTTATTTGTTGATAACCCATAAAGAAAGATATTGTTTAGTTGTCTTTTAAATAGGCAGCTGAGATATTTCAGCACAACTTTATATTCCCAGATTACAATTCAGACCTTTTGTAAGTGCACATAGTAAGTTGTTCATGTGCCAGGTGGCAGTCCTAAAATCATGTCAGTACATCACAGTGTTTATTACTGCAATAGCATGTGGCCTTTATGACTGCAGTAGAGAATTATGCTTTAAACTCATAGATTATTCCTTTGGTAAACAAGTTGTTTTGTCTGCGAGTGAATAACCTGAAGCATGACATTTAAATGATGATATAAATATTTCAAAGACAACAGGATTGTATCTCATTGAACATGTGCCCTGCCAGTATTTAATATTTTACTGCCTAGAGTTTTACCTAATGCAATCAAAATGACAAGATCCTGTAGCAGCTGATAAGCAAATGCAATCGCTTCTCTGTATACAGCAACACATTTTCTTCTCAGTATTTGTAAATTCTAACTTAGTTTAAAAACGGCAAATTAATTCTAATAATATGTGCCCATATGTGATTGTACACTTGTAAGTACTTGCAGAACCTGACACATCTGAAGGGTGCTGCATTTATAAAGAAGCTATTTTGTTGTTCATAGTATTTTGCAGAAATTGGGAGCTTTTACTAAGAAAAGTCAAAAACAATGATTCAAGATCACTGCAATAAAAAAATCTTAAACTGAGGTACACACCTGTACCAATGCCACAATACATCAAACTGCCGTACATTTAGGCCCTCATTCTAGTCTGTATGCTCCATTTTATGCGCATGTGCAGCCGCTTGGTATGAGCGGGCACGACGAACTGCTTCCCATGAAAACAGTGGGTGTTCCCATGTAAATGCACCCATGATGCAGGCACGGGGGACGGGCAGCTGATGACAGCGGATGACAGCTGCCCACCCGCTTCCCTCACAGGGTGCTCACAAGTGTAAGAAGCCAGAGAGGTGCCTTACATCTGCAAGCACCTGAAATATCATTCGACCATCAAATGATTTTGTCCCCAGGGATATTAGGCATGGGGGGGGGGTGTTTGTTTGTGCAGGCAGTGGGCGGTGTTGAAATGACACGTAAAGCTGCAAATTGTAGCTTTGCACGTCAACCAGAATGACCTCCTTAAACCGGAAGTCAAAAGAATGTATATTTAAATTTTTTTATCACATCAGCCTAGGAGCCAGATAACCTTGAAACAGTCCTACTTTTACTGACAATGGGGTTGTCTGAGAAAGTCATGTTGATCATTTTACATTACATATTGGAGCAATATGTTTAATAATGATCCATGATATCAAGGCACATTTATAGGCCCTTTTTAGCTATTCTTGACAGTATCCCTGTATTTAATGCCACTAATCGTAATAGTACTTTAAGTGTAATTCTCCGTACCTGCTATCATAGGCTTTTTTGCTCATTTGCATAATATTGACTTAATTTGCTCAACACAAAAGTAACCCTACAATAAAATTTAAAACAATTCAAATACTAAAGAAGAACCTTTATACGTGACAATCAACAATGGTTGACAGTATAGCAGTATACATTTTGAAATTGCATAAAGTAACCTCAAATCTTAACTGTAAATGACTTTCTAAAAATCAATTGTTAGCAACATTTACAAATACATAACTCTACACTACTGAAGATAAACGGTTATTGTGGAGATGTTTTGTTTTTCCCTTGCCTGCCACACTATCTCACTTTATACATGCTGAAGTACACTCGAGTCAGTCTGAAACACAGGATTACAGAGGATAATAGCTGTCTCTTATGTGCACAGTACTTGTAAATACAAAACCAAATATGTCATGCACTGTTACCCACTTTAGCATAAATAAAGTTTACAGCTTGTACTGTTTCTATTTATTAGCTCCGCCACCATGATTTAAATAGTAACTATTGATCTTAAAACTATTGTTATGGATAAGACTGGGGGGACAGGTCACTATTTGGCACCCATTAAGCCAATGGAAGAAAGGAATCCAAGGAAGACTTTCCCACTGGGCTGGGTGGGCTACTGCCTGGGGCCCACACAAGCATTGAGGCCCCGGAGCAGCTTAAGGCACAACAAATTAAAAAAAAATGTTGGTTACGACAATCTCATTAGCATTGGCCACATCCCTCCTCACCGTGGGCCTCCTCTTCCGGTGGTTTGCGGTGATTGTCATGTGTAATGTAATCACATACAATGTTATAAGTGAGGAGCTCCAAAAGATGTGAGGATGTGTAGGTAGGGGCCCCACTGCACTGCTTTGCCTGGGGGCCCATAATGCTGTTAAGAAGGCTCTAAACTGATCCCCTCATTTCAGACTTGTTCTTCCCTATCAGCCTCAAAACCAGTAAATGGCAATTAAAGAAAATTATGTGGACAACTAATTTAGTCTGCCGTATCATGCTCGATAAACAAATCAGGGATTTTATTGTATCCCTCTGGCATTTTGCTGTCCATCATTGCACATTTTTTTAGTCATGTATTTTTGTATTTTCATTGCTGAATCTGTCCCAATATTTCCATAACTGACAACACTACTGTTTGTTCCAGCTGCTAATATTTTACACAGGCTTAATTGCATTTGGTTAATGTTTTTGACTGATAGGAGTTTCACATACAAAAAAATCTACACTAACAAGCCAGAGAAATCTATAAATAGAGATTAATACGCATAAGCATTACAGCACACATTCCTCTGACTATTTCAAAATTGGGCAAGTTAATGACAAAATATAATTTCAAAACAGCTTAGTTAGCTAGTCACATTAATTGTGATGATGAAAGATTGGATTTAAGACACTGCTCTCTTCTATCTAATGTTGTCACCAGAATATGCACTTTCCCTCTCTCTTTTTGGGAATGAGTGTTTCAAGTTTTGAGATGTGATCATTGTACTAAAAAGATAAATGATAAATCTGCAATTAAAGAAGTTAATGTACTTTAAAACATTTGATTGCTGAATATTATAAGCAGTAAGCACTGGACAATTACATTACAGAATTAGTCATTTTGCATACACTGTCATACACTGCAGCTATTTAGGTAAAGAAATTTCTCTCAGGAGGGTATTTATCAAAGCTCGATGAGTGATGAAATTGTGAAAGATTAAGTACCTGCCAATCAGCTTCTGCCTTAAATATTATAGACTGTGTCCCTGATTCAAACCTGTTTGCTAGGCTGTGTATGTTTGCAGCCTAGCGAACAGTTAACCAGGTAACCACCGCCTGCAGCCCGGCAAAACACCCCCCCCCCCTCTACTTGCACCCCACCTCTAACATGTGAGGATATGTGTTCCCTAACACAGGAGCTGATTGGCTGGTGGTGTATCACTCTCCATCTCATCACATGATGTGAGCTCCGGCAAGCAGCACCAATTTTTGGAGATATTGTTGCAACTTCATTCGGTATGGTAATATTTTTATTGGATTTCAGTATAACAATTCAGGCCCTCTCTTTGCAATTTTTAGTGTATTTCTGTAATACTGTTCAGCTATATTAACAGAAGCAATTTTAATGCTTTCATTTTATTAGACTAAATTGACAGTTTTAAGATATTAAAGTACGGCTACAATTCTGTACAAATATTATATGGATTTTGGCATGAATTCAAAATATAGCAAGTTGCTGTACTGTGTCTGCAGTGGTAGCTGCCATAATAAAGTAATACAATTTGCCTCTGTATCTCTATTAATAACATTTTCCAGGTGCACAGGTTTGCTGACATTTTCAGTGCTCATTAAGGTAAAGGATATTCAACGCTGTGCGTGTTACAAGGAAAAAAAATGAAATTCTACTATCCTGTAGTGTTAGGAAAATGGCAATCAAACATATGTCCTTTATGCTTTCCAAATTAAAAAATCTGTGTACACGTTGACTTTGACCTTATTCATTTTCTAGAAGTAGTTAAACTCAGCGTAGGCATAGATATAAAAATAATTATATCTAAAGAATTAGATACATTGGGGCAGATGTATTAAGCCTAGTGAAGAGAAAAAGTGGAAATAAAGTAGAAGGTGATAACACAACAGCCAATCAGCTGTGTTTGAAATATGACAGTTGGGAGTTGGATGGTGCATTATTTCCTTCCACTTTATCTCCAGTTTATTTCTTTGCGAGGCTTAGTACATGTGCCCCAAAGTACCAAATCTAACTAGCATATAAAATGACCATGTGAAATGTCCACAAAGTCCAAAAAATTGATTTAAAAGAAAGTATTACTAAATGTGACTATGGAAACCATATTTTGTATGGGATGTACTATATTTCATATCCTTGTGCTCAGGATACTGATGGTTAGAATTTCAATGATAAGTACTGGGGTTAGAGTTAGGGTTAGGCACTAGGGGGAGAACTATTCAGGGTAAGGCTATGACTAAAGGGGGTTTAGAGTTAGTCTCAGGGAGGGACAGTTAGGATTAGGCTGTGGAAGTGATGGGTTAGGATTAGGCTGCAGGAGGGATGGGGTTAGGGTTAGGATACTTACCAAAATCTATCTGGATTTTGAATGTTTGGATGCCACTGTTGGTATTTTGACTATCAGGAATTTGTGCGCAGGGATATCCATACCAACAAATATTTTACAAGTATACATTTAAATAAATGTTTGAATGTGGATATCTAGAGGAGCAGTGGCGATTATGTTCCATGTGCTATACATATTGAAATGTTTGACGTTTAAGTAAGAAGAAAATTCTAGAACTCATATTTGATATACAGAAGAATCTTACATAGAATAGGTTTACACAACCTGGACTTAATATCTGCTCACTGGAGCAGATTCTGAGTTACACACAAACTGCCTATAGTTGCAGATAAATCCATCTCCAACTCAGATTCTGCCCTACTGTGGTTACACTGATATACAACTTTTTCTGGGACAGCGGGTGTAGCATAAGTTACAATATACTGTACTTGTTTGTTTTTAAAGTGTAATTAGTCCCATTTCATAAAGACTATAGCAAAATCTCTTGTGTGTATTATAATACAGTGTATTAAATAAAAAACACTAATATTTTTAAATGTAATCATAGATTAATTGTAAAGGTGCCCATACACCAAGCGATTAGCTCCATGCTTTTTGAAGTAGACCACTTTGCATCTAGCTCAAAACAATTGTGATGTGCTAAAGCAGTGTGCGTTTTGTACTAGATGTGATGCAATCTAGTTCAAAAAGTACGTGCAGCACATACTTTTAGTACTTTGCAATGTGCGATGCGCGGTATGGGCACCTTAAGGTGCAATGTTGATATTTAATCCATCATATGATGAACATGTCTGGAACCCTATATTGGGGGGACATGTCCACTGGAGGGTGTGCTGCTACAACCTATAATGAAGTATGAAACAGATATATAAAGTCTGATAAAGTAGAAGGTGATAATGCACCAGCCAATCAGCTGTTACTGTCAAGTTACAGGCTGAGTTTAAAAAAGAACAGTTAGGAGCTGCTTGGATGGTACGTTACAACTTTTTACTTTATCACCACTTTAGCACTTCATTAGGCTTCATCTGTCCCTTTGTTCCAATGGTGCATGCCATCAAGGGCAATATACATATATATGTAGTCACCTGATTATTTGCTGCGTGATAACACACCCCAGTACACTTATATATCAAGGAAAAGGGAAATACCTGAGCACTGGAACACTGTCCCAAATGATATATATATATATATATATATATATATATATATATATATATATATATATATATATATATATATGTATATATATAAAAAGAGAAATACTGTGGATTTACTCCATGGTAGTTAAATTATGGTAACGATACACCGTCAGCCCACTGGGTAGAAATAAGTATATAGGTAAATGAGGAGGGAAGAAAGAGTACTCTATTTGGGCACTAATCCAGTGATAGGTATAACACAAAAAAAAAAAAATGTCTTGTCCCCCAGGCACTTAAATTGAGGAAGAGGGATCAGTTCACACTGTGTATCAAAATACATCCATATGGTTTATAACTCAGACATTGATTATAAAAATATCCAAGCAAATTAAAAAATATGATTAGATAATACCCTAATGTGAATCAATTTGTATCCCCTAACAAAGCAATTGCAGATATATACAATTTCATATTATTCAGAGCAACTTCTGGAATTCAAACAACTGCAACCATTTGTGAAGCTATTTAACGATGATAGAAGATAGAAAGAAGCTGATAGAGAAGTCAATCTACCACTATATTGTGAGTTATTTCTTAAACAGGAGAACAAATAATATTGTATGCCACAAATCGCAGGTGAAAGCAGAGGTGTACCATAAGATATTTAGATACAAATTGCTCCTATACCTTATGTGCTATGCAGTGAATAATGTGAGCAGATTGATAATTCTAATCTCAAAATATAGAAGAAAGGTCAGAAGCATCTACTCTAGGGTAATCTCTCCCCCGCAGACCTTATACTATGTATTGCAGAAATAACAGGGGGGAAGTGCCTCAATAAGAGTGCCTGCAAATAGGGGTTATAGGATAGTTAAGCAGAGGTTAAGTGGGGAGTAGCTTGCCATAGTTTGCAGGGATCCTGAATTTAATTATGGGGAGCATTTATTTATTTATTCATTAACAGTTTCTTATATAGCGCACACATATTCCGTAGTGCTTTACAGAGAGAGGGGGCGATTCTGTAACACAGAAATGCAGTAAAAATCCCGTTATCGGGTTTTTACCGCATTTCTGTATGCTGTATTAGCCCACCGCAGTGTTAGCGCTGCGGAGGGAATCGCCAGCAAAAGCTGGCGGTTCCCTGCAGAAGCCTATGGGCTTCATACCGCAGCGCTGTTTGAGGGATCCGTCATGGATCCCTCCCAGCATGCCCTGCGGCCGGCGCCGGGGTCTGCGCATGCGCAGATGGACTCCCGGGTCACAGACCCGGAAGTCCAGTGCCGGCACCGCATAGCAAGGGACAGCTCTTATCGCAAGAGCTGTCCCTTGCATTAATAACGGCATATGTTACAGCATATGCCGTTATTAAAATTGCGGTAACCGGCGAAGGGGGCCGCGGATGTTACAAAATCCCGCCCAGAATATTTTGAACATTCACATCAGTCCCTGCCCCAGTGGAGCTTACAATCTATGTACACGCATACACAGACATTCTCGGGTTAATTTGTTGGGAGCCAATTAGCCTACCAGTATATTTTTGAATTGTGGGCAGTAACTGGAGTACCCGGCGGTAACCCACACAAGCACATGGAGAATATACAAACCAGTGGCATGCGGGGGGTGAGGCAGGTGAGGCACAGCCGCCCTGTCATACTAAGGTATACACTAGAGCTTTGATTCTATAAAGTATGTCAAAAATACAAAGAATATATTTTAAAAGTCTTATTTTTATAATTCAAATGATTTTTATAGTCAAAACTCTGGAGTAAAAGTCTATGGCAGGTGAGGCAGTGCCTCACCTGGCTACCTTTCCTACACGTCTCTTATCAAAACTTAGCGAATCTCCAGCAGTATGTACTGCTGCATATGTGTAGAATGCAGGCATATACCCCTTGGCTTATATATTATGTGCAAATCTGGTTCCGGTGCTTGCCAGGGACTCCTCAGCCATTGACCTCACCGCACGTCCCTGAACTCTGCACAGTTAGGGCCATGGTGGGAATCAAACCCATTAACCTCAGTACTGTGGGGAAGTAATGCTAACCATTACACCATCCATACTGCCTCAAGTTCCTATGCTACAATTTTAAAAGTACTGTAGCATCATTTGTTCAAATGATGCCTGTTCCATTTGTACGTAGCACAGTTTATATGACGTATACTGATCCTTTGTCCTGCTAAATGGGTAACAAGTTCCTCTTATTGAGACACCAGATGGTTTGTGAATGTGTCTGTTGTGAGGTGCAAAATTTGTCCTCATGTAAGAGATGGTAATTCTGCCTGGAAGCAACTCACATTTACACATAATTAGCTGCAGCTCTGAAACAACTCTGAAAGATGTTTTATGTTAACAGCATGCATGTGGTGCAGTGAGTTTACCTACAATGTTAACAATAAAAAAAATCTTCCAGCACTTCCCCACTTTTCATTTGCCTCTATCACTCACTGCTGCTCTCAGTAGTAAAATCAGCTGTTTCAGCTCATTGATTCTATTCTGCAGTTCTAGCTGCCCAGTTCTGCTGTCTTGTCAGTAGCCTCTACAGGGGAATAGCCACTATGAAACTGCAGGCCTGATCAAACTGAATTTTCCAACAGCAAAGGAAGGCAGGAGAGCGCAACAGAAGAAATATATAACGATGCTTTTTTCTTTCTTTTATAATAATACTTTTGATGAGGTTGTGATCTTTAAAAATATCGCCATCTTTGCAAGATCAGATCATTGTCCAATTATTTTTTTAAGTTTATCAAACTCCATGCTAAAATAACAGATGGTAAAAACTGTATATGAAGATCCGTAAATATAAATAAAAATTACATCTATCCTCCAAGTTTTCAATATCTGCAACACAATAATTAATTAGAAATCATATATGACTTACTAAATCACATTAGCGTCTATCTTCTCAAAAGACAGATAATGAATTTAGTTTGCCACATTTATTGATTATTGATTAAATGACCTCATGAACTGCAATGAGGTTAGACACTATTACACCATAAAGCTCTTCACCCTCTGTTACCCCCTGGAGCAGCTGGGCTATATTACACCATTATGTCGGGACAGCTTTACCTTGCCATCTGTTACAAGCCCAATTTGAGAATGATATCATTTTGTCACATGACCTGAACTCCCTCTGAAAGCAAGGTCAGCCATCAGCCACAGCAGTGAAATCAATGTGCCAAAAACCAATAATGGGAAGTCTGTCAGATACTGCAATAGAACCTACACTTTCAATGCTGTACTTCCACCTCCTGTTCCATAAGAAATCTTTGGCAATAAGCTGTAAGGTTTGTCAAATAATAGGCTTTTTATCATTTATCAGTGATTTGGAGCATTGTAAAACGGATGATGGAATTCTGTTTCTATTTTGTTGATTTGTGTTGATAGAAAAAAAAAAGACATACTTTACTGTATATACTTTTTTTTAGATGAATGTTGATTAATTTGTAGTCTCACATTGTTGCAAATGCAGGATTCAGCTGGATTTTATGCAATATAATTTATTTGGCGGCATGGTAATAATTTGCAGTGTGCTTTTCAATTGCACAGAGTACGTCTATATGTAAGCAACTTTTAGTTTGAGCAGCAGAAATCATGCACACGAGGCTACTGTATATAAATGTGCTAGCATTATGAATAAGGGGCATATTTATCAATTATCCAGGGTCCCTGTATCATACAGCCCACCCATAACCTTTGCATTCTGGTGGACTATATGCAATAAAAAAACACCTATCCTAGTGTATAAATGCTTATTTCCCTATAGATTGTCCGCAGTAAAGTGACTGTATTTGCATCTTCTTCACACATCTAGAGAAACTCTTACACACGCACGGCTTATTGTCCATGAATATAAGGGCAGCCAAGGTAATTTTTGAGAACGATGTCTTATATTTTACAATGGTCTAAAGCCAGCTGCGGTGACCAAACTCCAGAAAGCTTGGTAAACCTGATTGTTTCAGAGCCCCATAGAAACCTAAATGGACATATTTGCTATGATCCCTCATTCTGATATCCAGGAGATCCTTAATATTTGCCAAAATCCCACTGGCTCTGGATGCTCTCTGGATACAGTTATTAAAGCTTGTAAAAATGAAAAGTGGTGATGTTGTCCTCAGCAACCAATTAGAATGTGTCTATCATGTGTTAGGATGTAATGGGAGAAATGATAGATATATTCTGATTGGTTGCAAATGTTAACATGACCTCTATTTATTTTTAGGGTACTTGTGTATTATCACGGCGCCCATCACATTGCATACCATAAGGCTTAATATGGTATGCAATGAGATGAGATGTGCTGCGATGGGACCCGATCTTATACAATTTTAAATTGTATACCATTGTATATGGCATACAATGAGATGAGATGAGATTTTAAATTGCATAAGCACACTAATGGTTGCTTTCAATGTTAATTGGCCCCCATATAAGATTTTTAATTGTATAAGCACCCTAATGGGTGCTTACAATGTTAAATGCACCCCCACGCCACCCCCACTATCAACGCCAACCCAAAGCGTGGCGAGCACAGCAGTACGTGTCCTCCAACCTTTTCATACCTCCACTATCCATGTCGGCGTGGAGTTGACTTTATATAGTGTGGCGAGCACAGCGAGCCACCGAGCCCGAAGCGTGGCCAGGGGACACGTAATACATGTAAATTAAAATGCGGCCGCTCGCCACTCTTCGGGCTCGGTGGCTCGCTGCGCTCGCCACACTATATAAAATCAACACCACGCCGACATGGATAGTGGGGTTATGAAAATATCGGAGGACGCGTACCGCTGCGCTCGCCATGCTTCGGGTTGGCGTTGATAGTGGTGGTGGCGTGGGGGTGCATTTAACATTGTAAGCACCCATTAGGGTGCTTATACAATTAAAAATCTTATAGGGGGGCCAATTAACATTGAAAGCACCCATTAGTGTACTTATACATTTTAAAATCTCATCTCATTGTATGCCATTGTATGCCATAAACAATGGTATACAATTTTAAATTGTATAAGATGCCATAAGATGGAAATCGTGGGCGCCGTGCTAATACGCAAGTACCATTTTTAGAAGCATTAGTAAATGTACCGATCTATCTTTAGTTAATGTGCATGCATGTCCTTGTAGGCTTACACATGTGCTGTACAGACAATAAAGCATAATTGTGGAAGTTATTTAGTCCCCTCACATACAGATGGAGCCGTTCTTATCATCACGAAAGTGCGCCAGAGCAACCCGCCTTGGTGCGCCATTCACTGAGATGGGGGGGATACACAACCATCTCGCACACACTCATCCCATTCATGGTAAGGATTCAGGATTGATAAGCATGGCTCTGTAGAGTTATGCATTGCATCAGCACTCATAGAGGGGACTGCTGTTTTGATACATTTCAATGCCAAGACATCCTACATAGCTGCCATAAGTGATGTAGAATATATTTAAAATGTTTTTTTTTTTTAACATTTCTCTTGAAATTGTGAGGCTTTGTGACCTGCTGGAGATTTGTGTGTTAAAGAAAATTGCTAGTTTTTCAAAAATTATAATTATTATTATTGCTGTTGTACTGTCATCATTATCATTATTGCATTTTATGATTACACCATATTTGTTTTAGTTTTAAAATGATACTACATTATTACCATGTTATTTGATATATTCATAACCTTCTATATAGTTAGATACAGAGTGCATTGTGTGGGTATTCTATATCTTTATTCTAATTATCTGTGCCCTTAAGTGGAAATATAAAAATTGTTTATAAAGTAGCAAAAACTGAGTCGTGAGAATTTTTTGTTTTCATTAACACAGCATCTGACTCAGCTTTTTGTTGAAAAAGGCTATTAAATTTAAATTGTTATGTCAATATATGCTTCTCACTGTGGAAAATATATTTACGTAGAAATCAATATACTGCATTAAATGTCCATTCCACTGATTTGGGCAGTGTCACTTTCTCCATCCTATACCTGACTATAAACGAATAACAAAATGACTGTTATGTGTGGAAATATGTCCTTTAGATTAAAAAAAGAAGTTTACATTTATAAGCATGTTATTAGATATATATAGGGTTACCACCTAGTCCCTTTAATTCCGGACACATATTAATTACACAGGTTCTGTGGCTGGCTGACTTCAAGACTCCACTTCACCTGATTTTAAACTGCCACAGAACCTGTGTAATTAACATGTGTCCGGAATTAAAGGGACTAGGTGGTAACCCTAGATATATAGCTTACTTGGATAGCAAGTGTATAGTTAATCTCAGCATATTTTCTAAACCAAGACAGAACTATAGACACATTTGATTATATACTATTTTAATCATATTCCGTGGTATCTACAGAGGTGTTGCTGCAGCATAGTTAGAAATTCAAATAGGGGAGCCAAGCCCACTGCCAATAAGTCAGTTTGGAATGGCATTGGGTGTGGCTTCCCTATTTGAATTTTGAAATCACTGCAAGCGGGTGGTGTCCATATGTAATAGACCTCTCCTGCTGTATTAACATATGGTGCTATCACTGTGGCTTCCAAGGAATACCAACTTCATCTGAATCAGGCCCATTAAGCATCACCAGTGCTAGATGTTTTGATAAGCCCACTGCATTACGCAAATAGCCCTGCATCATAACTATGGGGTCTATGTGCTAAAATTTAGAGAGAGAAAGAGGTAAAGTACCAGCCAGCTCCCAACTGTCTTATCACAGGTTATGTTTGAAAGATGACAGTTAGGGGTTGTTGGTTGGTACTTTATCCCCATCCACTTTATCTCTCTCCAGTGCTATGCACTAAGCCTTATATTTTGCTGCAGAGAAAACAATTTTCACTGTTTTAAATGTGAATATGATATTATCTTAAGCTGGCCACAATTCCTGCAATGTGAGAAGCCAATTTAGTCACATTCAAGCAAAGTGACAAAAAATTGCTATGCATGGACTCCAAGTAACTACTGCCACTTGTATTACCTGATCTTCAACCGATTTTGAAGGATCGGTACAAGCAATCGGGTAAAAACTGGAAAATCATATGTTTTTTGTCTATGATTCTGATCAGATGCGAGGTCCTGTGCGAATCGAATTCGAGTCGGAGATCGCAAGCACTTGCTGGGATCACATATGATACATTGTATGCAAAATGACTGCATACAGTGTATCAGGAATCTGCCGGGTGATTCAAGGGGGGTCATGTGCGACTTCACCCCTCAGAGAGGGGTGGCCTGTATGGTGGCCTTAATAAATAAATATTTAAAAGTTCTTTATCTATAAATAGATATATCATTTGCATACAGTATGTTTTCAGTTAACCTACAGAAAGCAACACTTTTGGTCAATTTTAATTGCGATATGGGATATACGCACATTGTACAAGTACAACCACAGACTATGAGGGCAGGATGAATTCAAGACAAACACTGAATTTCACAAAAAATAACACTTTCCACTGTATTAACGCTCAGTGCATGTCTCCAGGTTTAACTGGATACTGCTTTTGTACAGTATGGCATACTTTAGGTTTTAATACAAAATGCACTTCTCCTTAACAGCATCAACCTAATTGCAAGCAACTGAACTCACAAATATAATACAAATCACATAATGCCTGAGGGATACTTTGTTTCATCAAGTTTGATATTTCAAATATGGTAGAAAAACCTAAATTCTGAAAGCACTAAAGAAGTAGCAATGATGTGAAAAAAAAGCAGCCTTTGAAACTTATAAATCTAGGTCAACTCGTCTTGCCCAGAGTATCTGGGATCGACACAAAGCTTTATCGCCTACAAGTGTAAAATTAACATTACAGCAAATAACAGGATGAGAAATAAAAAAGAAGACTGCTTAAAACACAAGGAGAACATTTGTCCATTAGCCAGCTCCATCTCATTTCACTGCCATGTGAATGTTATGAAATGAGGAAAGTAAAGTTGTTAATAATTGTGCATAATGTGAATGGCTTTACTCCTATTTCAATGCAGCGAGTGAGTGATTGCTTTTAGCATGAAAGCCCAATCAGTGTCAGAAATACCAGCATGTTCTTGAACACATGGAGAAGATTCCTAGAAGTTCTTAAGTACGCTATGCATTGTGCCATCATTTCTGGAAACAAGTTCTGATGTTACAGAAATAAGCAGCCTGTAATTGCTGCTGAACTTCCATTAGGCATATTGAAGCTTATAAACCTATGACCTTCTGAATTTTGATATCAGACATATTATCGACTGTAACAATAGAGTTGGCAATGGTCTCGGTACAACTCTGATGGTAGCAGGGCTGCACATCCACATCATCTGCTCTGTGCATGTGAAGAACAGGTTCTGTGTGGCTGCATGAAGTGCCCCGCTAAGCCACAGCAACAGGCTTCAGTCATTTGGGCAACATGGAGGGTGCAGTGTAAGGCAGCATTCCTAAAAATGGCGGCATATAACCCTCATTTTCTGTCAGTACCAATGCCAGTTCTTTATTGGCCCTAGCAATGGATGCGAGTCGAGCCTTCTGAGTAACCTAAGTTTTTTTTCAGATGGCTGATATTGGGCAGGATGTATTAATATACATCGCCGCCCTTCGCGTGGCAGTCGCCGCGATGCTGCAACATATTTACTAACATATGCGGCTAGCATCGGGTTGCGGTGACGGAGACCCCCGCGATACCTTCGATGTGGTCTGCGGTGGTCTCCGTCACCCTGTGTCTCCTCCTCCCCCCTGAAGCCGGATGTCCTGCCAGCTGTGACACCTGCTGGGGGAGGAGGAAATCAGGAGGACGGGGGGGGGGGCGTGTGGATGGCGGACGTCGGGTGGCGATAGAAGCCCATAGGCTTCTATGGGGTATGGCCAACCCTCTCACCACCCTGCCAAGCGAAAACGGGGCAGACGGGTGATGGTAAATAGGAAAATGCAGTAAAACCCCCGTTTTACCGCATTTTCCCTTTAGTACATCCCGCCCATTATCACAAGTGATCTGATTAATGTGTAATCAGTGGCAGCAGTGGATCACACAAGCATGCAGAAGGTATCTTTAACACAAGATGCCTACTGCAGCATTAGCATATTTGCAGATAGCAGCTGCACTGTGTTGACTGTGGTTCACTTCTGAATCAGTCTGATTACTTCTGTGAACCCTGTTCATACATATGGAGTATACTAGTGATTCTGAAATCAAATCTCACATTGCATGCTATACATAGGCCAAAATTTACTAAAATGGGAGTTCTTTTTCACTCCCACCTACTTGGGCAACCAATCAGAATCTACTTCTTATTTATCAACTTCTAGAAGATAATAGATAGTATCTGATTGGCTGCCCATAGCAACATTACAAGTGAAATAGAACTCTCATCTTGGTAAATTTCCCACATACAGTATATCCAATGCAAAAAGCTAATAAGTCCAATATTTTCAGTTTAACTGAAATATGTCACTTTCAAATTGTCCCAGACAAATACTATAGATACATAATGCGAAAATATACCCACAGACATGCTTCCCTACCCGTTTATCCTTGCACAGCACAACTATTATCCTGAATGGGCCATTTTGACTGGACTTTCAAATTTTACTACAAACCAATATTGATTTTGTGCCCTATTATATGGCTTCATTGATTCTGCCTACTTCCTTTATATAGCTTCATTGATTTGTTGCACGCCCCTTAATATTCATCTTCCTGTGTCTAACACCTTCTGTTCTTCTGATTTATCTTCTTATGTTGTGCAATAAAATAAAATTCATCAAACAAAAATTGCCCCCGAAAAAACTAAATCCTGCCGCAGGGCAAAACAAAGAGCAAATAACGGCAAATTAGCAGTTTTCATGCTCTATGCGGAGTTGGCGTATGTGTGTTAAGCGCAGTAATGTGTTTTCTGGGTCATATTGACTAGTGTATTAACAATACTTGCTGCTTCTATACTCAGTTCCAAATTTTCTTATCTGCACCATCTAAGACAGACATTACACTGGTCATGACATACTGTACTTAGCCCAAGCTCTGCATGTACCACATTCTGGTCATGATATACTGTACTGTACTAAGCCCAAGCTATGCATGTACCACATTCTGGTCATGATATACTGTACTAACCCCAAGCTCTGCATGTAGCACATTCTGGTCATGATATACAGTACTGTATTAAGCCCAAGCTCTGCATGTAGCACATTCTGGTCATGATATACTGTACTAAGCCTAAGCTCTGCATGTAGCACATTCTGGTCATGAAATACAGTACTGTACTAAGCCCAAGCTCTGCATGTAGCACATTCTGGTCATGATATACTGTACTAAGCCTAAGCTCTGCATGTAGCACATTCTGGTCATGATATACAGTACTGTATTAAGCCCAAGCTCTGCATGTACCACATTCTGGTCATGATATAATGTACTAAGCCCAAGCTCTGCATGTAGCACATTCTGGTCATGATATACTGTACTAAGCCGAAGCTCTGCATGTACCACATTCTGGCCATGATATACAGTACTGTACTAAGCCCAAACTCTGCATGTAGCACATTCTGGTCACGATATAATGTACTAAGCCCAAGCTCTGCATGTAGCACATTCTGGTCATGATATACAGTACTGTACTAACCCCAAGCTCTGCATGTAGCACATTTGGGTCATGATATAATGTACTGTACTAAGCCCAAGCTCTGCATGTAGCACATTCTTTCACAATTTTGTGTAATACATTAAGCTCGGACTGTATGGGGTACATTTATTAAGAAGGGTGTTTTATTGAAGTTGGAATGTTGCTTTGAGCAACCAATCCGATTCTATCTCTTATCCTCTTGAAGGTGCTAAACAAATGAGAAGTAGATTCTGATTGGTTGCTGTGGGCAACATCCCATCTTCAATAGAACTCCCGTATTAGTAAATTTACCCCCATGTATCCATTTAAATTAGAAATCTTAGAAGAATATAGTTTCTAATAGGATAATACATTTAAGGCCAATACAAATAATGTTTGATTTTGCACTCAGTATTTGCAGTACAGTAAGTTGCACAACTAATAGAAAATACACAGATGTGAAACCAATACACTGACATTGAGCCTAGGACCAGCATAGTAATATGCAGGTGCATCTTTGTAATGCTTTTTATGCTACCTTGAGTTATAAAACAGATGTTAGGGGGACCCCTGTAGTTTCTCATTAACACTGGCAGCAGCTCCAAGAGACCCAAATTAATATTCAAATAATTCTCACTTAGTACTAATTACAACTAATATTTAATTAAGAGCACTGAGGCTTTGTCTGATTTCTTTGTATTAAGTTGCAATATTGTGAGTGTGTATGTTACAAGAGAAGGCCGTTCCCCAGTGGTCTTGGGATTCTAATACTTTAGTCATTAGGTTCCCTGAGCTGCTGTGAAGGTTGTAAGCCCTTTTAAAGTAACTTGCTGGCAAGACAGAGAGAGACGACGGATGGCAGACAGTCAGCATTTGCTAAATGTTTTGGACAGAAATTTAATGAAAACCACATTTCAACTCCAAAATATGCATTACGTGGCAGTGTATTAAATATACTTTATTGCCTTTCTTCCATGAACCCGAACGAACCAGAAATGGGAAAATGATATGCTTTTCAGGGACTTCTTTACTGTTAAAAATGGTAATTTTAAAGTCAGACTGGAACAAATATAAACATATTTCATTCCACTCCTGCCTGTTTCAGCAAACACTAAAGTTTAAAAAAAAAAACCCACAAACAAATGTATTAAGAACAGAATATACAATTTGGATCTATTCTAGGATTCCTAAATATATTAAAAGATAACTATAAGCTGATATTTTTGACATAATACATTTATTTTCCTTTGCTGTGTTATATCTTACTGCACTCGTCTGTGTGCCTGTACCCAGTTTACCTCTAGCTGACAAATTGCCTTTGTATTAGATTTGTTTTCCTCTGTTCCATTGCTCCTGCCAACAGCATTGCATATGCAAAGAACGCCTCTCCTACAGTAGTTAAATGAGCCAAGCAGTGTCTTTTCCTCAGGGCATGGAAACAAAGAAGAGAAATGCAAAATTACTCTGTAAACCTGCTGCTCAGAAAAGCAACTCAGCTAGATGGATCAAGCAAAGCAGAAAAACACACTGCTGCAGTTTCTCCATCTACCTACAGAATGCTATCAGCAGCAAGATATGTCTCATAGTGTAGGAAGCTGGCTTGCTGGGGATCAAGCCTACAACTAGAAACACACCTTCAATGCAATTTGTAATGGAAAAATAAAGTAAATATACCTGATGCACCATTCTGCTTCCCTTCTTCTCCATAAACTTAGCAGATGTTTGTGTCCCAGGCCCTGCAGCATCTGCCCAAAAGCAAGCATCAATTATGGATGAAGGCGTGCATATTCTGTGTTATGTGTGTATAAGTGTAGATGGCAGGGGTGTTGAAGGAGGGGGAGCTAAATTCAAGCCTTACTGACCTCCCACTCAACATCTGACTGCTCCTAAAACCTAATCCAGATGGGACTCTTTTAGCTTGCTGCGGCTCTCTCCATCAATCACAACAAGGCACGCCTCTGTCTATCATTGCCAGACCATATAGCGCACTGCTGAGAAGATGATTACATGGAAAAGAACAAAGTAAATATGATTTTTAACCTTTCAGTGACGGACGTAAAATACTATCACCAGCTAGGTAAAAAAAAAAAAATATATCAAAATAGCTAATTATAATTACTTAGTATTATAGATGAACCAATACACCGCTTACAATATACAATAGTTAGTGGATAAGATGCTGGGAATTGTTTAATATAGGTGCCTTTATAATAAATTACTACTTGCACTCAAGGTGTCCGGGAAGCCAAGTCATTTGCATAAGAGCCTATAAAGGAAGGTCACTGATGTTGTAAACAATTGTTAGGAAGGAAAGCAATAAATATGCAAATTGCAAAGATTGTGCTAAATATTCACAGTATAAGGAGTGATTGCAGCACAGTTGTTTATTTACAAATTAGTCTTTCTTTCTAGGGAAAAGTATCAGGTCTAATTTCAGTGTTTTGAGACAGCGCTGCAAATTGTAGGATGCAGCGAAGACATCTACATATCATTAAAAAGTCACAAAAGGACAGTTTTACCAGAACAAATGAGCAACACAAGCGGAGACAGATTTACAGACAGCTTTACATTGAAGAGTTTCCTCTGCAAAGTGTCCCATCAAGCTAACATTATGCTATAGAGCCTATAATTATATTTATACAGCACCAGAACTTTCCAAACCTCAGTATAATAATAGGTTACATGGATTGTATGACATTACAGATGCAGATCAGTGCAAAGGGTATAGACTGGGAACTTTGTTCACCAGAGTTGCAATTATCTGCTACAGTATGCGATGCTAACTTCAGCATTAAAGTACAGTATCGGCATCCATAAAGTAGTATAATGCAAACCATGAGTGCGAAATCATTACTGATTAACACAGCTTAGTGGATCTATGTATAGGAATCATAGGCGTGCGCAAGGGGGGTGCCGGGGGTGCACAGGCACCTCCTAATCATAGCTGAGGGATGGGGCTTTCCAACGAGCCCAGCCCCGTGTCTCTAGCCCCCTGGGAACCGGAGATACTGCCAGGCAAAGCTGGAACGTTTTCCCTATAGAATAACATGGGACCCGCTAATTCCGACCCCCACCCAGTTCAATGGCTGCCAGTTCCCCCTTCGGCATCACTGAAGCTCGAGGTTGATTTCAGTCGAACCCAAATCGCTGGGCCTTCAATCTGATACCAGGCGGATCCATATGGATTATTTGATTCCAGGGATATTGAGGTTAAACCGTTTTTTTTTTTTTTGTATGTGTGTGTGTGTGTGTGTGTGTGTATACTATGTGTGCGGGCGGGCATTTGCCCCTGGGCACTTGGGGTACAAGTGTCCCGTGCCCGCCACAGCCTCCTTCCCTTTTGAGCGGCTGACCAGGTAAAGTAGCTTCAGTGTGCGGCGTGCAGCATCCGGCCAGCGGCTCAAAAGGGAAGGAGGCTGCGGCTCCGGTGGGCATCTTATAAGAAGAGTGCACAGCGCTACCCGGAAGTGCGGATTCACGGGAGCGCTGGTGTGCAATGCGCACCCCCAGCAATGAGCATGAAACTCCCCTTGTCAACGAGCATTTAACCACCCCCTTCCCAGGGAGCATGTGACTCCTGGCAAAGAACATTTCACATCCCCCCCCCCATGGCATAATCTGTAATGGCCATCACAGTCTGAGGCGTAACGTGTAATGGGCATCATGGTGTGAGGCGTAACATGTAATGGGAATTACACGTACAACGTGTAATGGGCATTATGGAATGTGGTATACTATGTAATGGCTGTGTGATGTGTAATATGCATGTAAGTATGTGTTAATTTTTGGCGCGCGCCTTCGACGTGCACAGTCCCTATTGTCCCTGTTTTAATAATATTTTTTTTAAGCCCTAACATAATTTGTAATGGTCATTACGGTGTGTGGCATGTGTGATGGGCATTATTGTGCGTGACATTATGTCTAGTGTGTTTCATTATGTGTAATAATAGGAGATGATGAACACGCCCAGTAGATAGTGATGGACACGCCCCCTCCAATGGTGCACCCCCTAATAAAATGGGCTGCGCACGCCTATGATAGGAATATATTAACTGAAATTAGATGCAGATTGATTACTATACAGTTAAATGTTTTTACTATGGGTGTTTTAGGTGAGTCTCTTTGTGAACCCCTCTTCTCTAGATTTGGTTTTGTTCCAGAATATACTCTGCGTATATAAGTCTCAAGGAACAACATGCCTGTTTCTTATTCCTGGGGAGATATCTATTGCACATGCACAAATCACAAAGAAAATGGCTACCTGTGGTTTCTGCTGCTCTACAGAACCATGCTATCTGCTAATGTAGGACTCTGGTGGGGCCTACACATGTATCAATTTGATATACAGGCATTTTGTAGGCAATCACTCGGCATACATCGCTGACACATTACTCTGTGTCCTGAGCGATCTTAGTGATCTAGCATTGCTCAGGATGATTCGGCATGTAGGCTCTTTAGGATGGTGTCTAAGGCCGTTTCTGTGCATTTATTTACCGAGTGCCGCCGCATGCCGTTTATATTGGGTGATCCCGACACTTGAGGAAAATAAAAAAATACATTATTATTATTACTGTTATTATTATTATCATGTAAAAACCATACAGAAATTGCATATTTGGCACAGTTTCAATGATCCCTGCAATTTACCACAGATGAAAAGAAAGGAGGAGATATCAGAAGAGTTTCTTGCATGCAGTTAAAAAATGCAGGACACCACAGTGCCCATTACTCTCAATAGTAACTACAGTCTGTCCCAATTAACAAAGATCTGAAAACCTTAACTGTGTCCCTATGGTGATAGCATCATATCATATTGAGATTCTTTTCCTTCAAGAACTTTCTCTATTAGGTCCCGCCTAACATTGGGTCAGATGCACAAAGCTTCCAAAGTGATAAAATGGAGAGTGAGCAATAGCCAGCCAATCAGCTCCCACCTGCCATGTCACAGACTGTGTTTGAAAAATTTCAGGCATGAGCTGATTGTTTGGTGGTTTATCACTCTCAAATTTATCACTTTTGAAGCTTAGTGCATCTGGCCTATTATCCCATATCCTGGAGAACGGGGCAAGCCACTGTCACTATACAAAAATGGTGGTTAAACATCATACACCAAGGGGATAGCCTCACTAGACTCCATTTGAAATGTTGGTAGGTAAAAATTCAACGTTGGCAATGCAGAAATGCAGAGAATTGAAGGGTAATACATGACATTACTTGGACTTGCTCTGTGTAGAGGTAGATCATGTGGTTTGGTGTTTTCTGAATTCACTGAAAACTGCACCAAACAGAAGTAGTAGTCGTAGTAGTTTATAACAGTAAAAAATACATTTAGTATGTCATTACAGTCTCCTTTGATTAAATAGAAAAGAAAAATATATTGGAAATGTCACTATCAGTGACTACATATATGGAAAACTTTCTTTGTCATTTACGGTAAGCATTGCTGCTAGATCTGTTATCCCCATATTCAGGAATACCTCCAAAATCTCTATAATTAAACACTGGTCCCTGAGAGTGCATATCCGATGTTATTCCTTCCGCATCTGATAAACCTTCAGATTTTAGTGCATGTCCAATCGGCGGCCCTCCAGCTGTTGTGAAACTACAAGTCCCATCATGCCTTGCCACAGTTTTGCTATTAGGGAATGCAAGAACTATGGAAAGGCATACTGGGGTGCGTAGTTTCACAACATCTGGAGGGCTGCACGTTGGACATGCCTGCTTTAGAGGGACCTGACACCTCTGCACACAGCTCTGATATTTGCTATACTTATTTTTAGGAAAATCTACTTAAAAGATCATCTTATAAAAATCTGAAGAAGCCCCAGTAGGGAAGGGATGTCAATGCTGGAGGAGACCAGTAGCAGTAAGTAAGACAACTTATGTGGCAATCATTATTGCAACCATGCCAGAAGTTGAGAAGGTGCCATCTTCTTTGTGGACTAGTCAAGTAACTATAAGCTCCTTCCTGGTTTTAGATGGCTTGAGTGGGGAACGATTCATGCTCATGGGGCTATGTAGATTCTCATTCTGGTGCACCACTATGCCCTCAGTGGAGCCCACTACAATGTTTACTCATGTGACTGCTGGATAAGCCCTATAAAACATGAAATTCATCAGGGCAGGGGTTCTCAAACTATTTTGCTCTGTGACCCGGTCAGACAATGACAATTATTACAAGACCCCAGCAAGTCCGAAGTAGCAGTTAATTCAACTGACTTTTCAGAATCTTTAGATCTCTACTGAGATGGTCCAAAAGTAACATATATTATAACTTTGTAGCATGGGCTAACATGCTCAGTCTGCAAATAGTACATCTCATTGTTTTGTGTTTGGCTTCATATCACAGAATTTTGATAAGTCTTTCATGAGTTTAAGTAAATTACTCTATAATTATTCTCTGTTTAATATCTATGCACATGATCTATGGTTTGTTCCAAACACCTGCTTGTGTTTGGGGGAAAACATGATAAATAACTTTTAGTTTACCTTCCAGCAATAAAGCAAATGAATTAACCAGCAACAGTCAGAAAACTGTTGTTCTAATTATCTTATGAAATAAAAACAAAGAAAAAGTAATACAGGTTGAGTATCCCTTATCCAAAATGCTCGGGACCAGGAGAATTTTGGATAACGGATTATTCCGTATTTCGGAATATTTTAATATTTCAAGGATGTATTTTGAAGTATCTTGCATTTATGCTGTATAAACACATCAAACACATGAAATGCACACAAATATATTTTATTTGTTCAAAAAACAAGGTTTCAAAACATGAAACAAAATTTGTGTACTTTTTCAGATATTGAATTTGAATGCCAAGCAATAATTTTCTTGTACATATATATAGTGCCAGTTACATATCATTCCCTCAGTAGTAGTTCTGGAATGTATGGTTTTCGGAATAATTCGGATAACGGATATTCGGATACGGGATACTCAACCTGTACTGTACTTTACCAAGAAAAAGTATGCCATGTATTCCCCAAGAAAGTTTTTTTTTAGAAATTGGGAATTTTGCAATAATTGGATACTATGGGAGATAATAATCTAAGTGTCATCTTTGTGATTCCTACTTGAGCACATGTACATAGTTATATGTATGTACAAAGTGGGCAATTTAGGAATTATCAGGTTTTTCACTTGAAAAATAACAGATAAGGGAGCAGCTTACTACTCTGGTACAGTACTTTGCACAGTGGAACACCATTTTTATTGTGAAAGTCTTCACTTCTGCTTACTTGCACGCAGTCCAGCTACTATTGAGGGATATAAAGATCCCTCTCCATCAAGGCCCTAACGAAGAGAGCTGCCTCACTGCACCTGTATTTGACTTGAAAACCACCGTGAAGCCTGTAGAGCAGTCCATAGCCTCCTAAGGATACTCTGGACAGCAGTGGCATACCAACACCCCACTATTAGCTGCACTGCTGCCACCTGCTGGAACCTGCATATCTACTTATCTGCGGTCCTGGCGCTCCTCCTGCTGCTAATGAAAAAATGGCCCTTGCAAAATGTCTGCCCCCTTACAGCAGACAGTTTTTGAGGAAGCTAGAGGAGATAGCCACCTCTAGCATCCTTAAAACGGTCTGCTATTAAGGGCAGCCATTTTGTATGGGACATTTTTCATTAGCAGCAGGAGGAGTGCAGGGACCACAAACAAGTAGATCAGCAGGTCCCGTCCACAGACACGGGGGCGGCACATGGAAGGGAGAGTGAGGGTTGAGGGGTTTTCACTTACAGGGGGGTGCATATATTGTAGTTACGCCACTGCTGGACAGTGTTCTTACTGGTGATTGCAGCCTCACTGCCTCAGCATTAAAATGGGGGTAGAAATGTATCAATTCTTGGAGAGAGATCAGTCAGTTCCCAATTGCCATTGTACAGGCTGTGTTTGAAAAATGACAGAAGCTGATTCAAAGATGCATCAAACCTCTCTCCAAAGTTGCATGCATCTCCTCCTAGTCACATGTTCAGAGATTGGTACTCTGCTGATCCTCTAGTTCATAGGTCACTGGTAAACTGGGCCAGATTGCCAATTGGCAAAAAGGGAATGGGCTCATTTGCATAACAATTAAATCTTCCATTCATGTTTTGTTAAATGGGCCAGTTGCTTAATTTTTCAAGTGAAAGTGAAGTTGTATTAAGTAGGTCCCTAAGTGAGGACAATATTATACTTGAATACAATCTGCCTCAAACTCTTTACAATGTTATTTAGACTATAATTTGCGGTATTTATATTGTAGAATATACAGAAGGAAAACCATATAGCAGCTTTAGATTATGAAAGTGTTTATGTGCATGTTTTCCCTTAGTTATACAGTGACAATGTGTTCCCACTGCTTTCCTTCAGACATGCCTAATTAAAAACATCACTGAAGCATAGAAATTGATTTTTATTTCATGTAGAGCAATGATAGCACCCGATTGCCATAAAATTGTGAGCTATAGCAATTTCTTGTACATCCCTAGTTAGGAGCATGGATAAAAATAAACCTTTGTTACCATAGTGCTAGTATTCAGTTTATTATTACATGCAAACTTCAGTTTATTAAAAATAGCAGCAAAATGAACATATGACCTCTCTTTAGAGGGAATGCATATTATCGTTCCACGAAAGGCAGATCATTCTTAGATTTGGTCTGAACACATTGTAAGCCTAGCAAGGTATTCAGATAAGATATAAGAGAGAGAAAAATTTGATTGTGTATAGGTATTTCTGATTTAACAGGACTCATGTATTTCCTTTAAGCAATGTGAATATCAATCAGCACAAATACAGATACTGTAAAATGGCAAAGGCTTAACTCTTTCACTGTTGTGCTGATATGTAAACTTTTTTTATCTTACTGTAGTTTCTTGCAAATTTTCTCACTGCGCATGGTCAACTTTGAGCAACTGTATAGGTGATTTAGAGTTGTGTGCGTCTCTACTGCATCTCTACTTGCACCTAGAGTATGTTGATGTAGCTGGACAGCAACTAGGCATGTGCAGACAGGCTAGATGGCCTAATGTCATGTGGTGGATTTGTGAGATAACCAGAGGTAAGTGAATGCAGAGATCCAGTTTCAGAAGGAACTCTTACAAGAAAGGAGAGTGTGACGGATACTTTCGCAAGCAGGTGGAGGTGTATATTGCTGCCACATGGATGAGGTCAACTGTGCTTTTATTTAGTAGCACATAATGTGTCCAACTTGATTGCAACTTTGAACCAGGCCCTCTATCATTCTCTGTGCTGGTACACTGGGAAGTTCAGCTAATGAAACAAACTGAGCTGACCACAGGTGCCTCAATCAGATTGTATAACCTGATTGTCCACGTGCACTGGCTAGACTATATGTTTCTGGTTGTTTGGCATTTGCAAGGTCCCCCATGCGCAGTGATTGACTTAAAAGCAGCCTATGCTGTCACTTGCGGAATACCTATTCCATTCAAACACTTAGGGCCATATTGAAATGTTTATCCCGCTGACAACCATTAGAGGGCACCAAATGGAGCTTTTCAAATGTAGCTCCATTCAGGGTCGTCCGGCTGCCAGTTTCAGCATTTCAGCTCACACCCCCAAGGGGTGGCAGGTTGAAGTCAGTGAAGTCACCCATCTGAAAGCTCAAACTGTACTTTTCCCAGCCATTAGTCTGTTTGGGTTTGCTGACATACACGGATAAACACGACCTTAATGAGCGCAATCATTGCGGTAAAACAAATCAATTGCATAATGGCCCATGATCTCCCACTTTAGATGGGCGATTGGGCATGATATGAAATTTAAATATGTTCCTAAATGCTCATTGGGAGCTATTCGATTGTTTTTCACCCCCTGATCTCCCATCTATAGTGATGTGAGATTGTGTGCGAAATACAATTATTGCTCATTTGGGTTGGATTTACCCATGTAAAGCAGTTAAACCTGACTAAACTAATGGGCATGCCACAAAAGTACTGTTTAAGTGCTCATTCTAGTTCGCAACCCCCAAGTGGATGCAATTTGAAATTCCTGCACCAGCAGCTGAACAAGACCCAGCGGAGCAACAACTGACTAACTCATTGGGTGCCAGCTACTGGCTTCTGGTGCTCTAACAATTGAATAGTGCCCTCAATAAGTTTCTGATGAGAAAGATAGAACACAGTTGAGCCACATACAGCTCAATATTGGGAGAATTTGTTGAACATATATTTTTGCTCTCATTACAGTATATGCATTCAGTTTGGCACTGAAAGGGTTCAAATTATTTTTTGTATTTATTTCAGTTCAATTTATTCTGTTTATTTTGAAACAGTCTACAGACTATGACCAAAACAGTTTCATCTAAGCAATCGCTCGTTACAGTTATGATAAATTGTTATTCTACAAACTATGTTGATCCTAACATTATCACTAATTGCATCAAATCAGGTACATCATTTTCAATGAACAAACATTTTATGCACCTGGCTTTTTTCTGTTATTCTTGAAAATATGTTACACTGGCATACCCAGATACTTTAGACTGTGTGAAATGAAACTACTGTAATTAACAATCATTGTTCTTCCAGCAGCTCAATACTGAAGAATGAATAACATTAAGTATATAACAACATACACTGATGAACATACATATGATGCAAAGTTATTTTAACACAAATAATAGTAAAATGTGCAAGGAAACTGAGTGGTTGCAATTATTTGACACTTATATACGAATGTCCTGAATTTCTGGTTTCATAAAACTACAGCCACATAAGTATTGCAAAACACCCAAAGTCATCAACAAAGTCATCGTAGTGCTTCACCTATCGAGAGGGGCATTTCAGGTAAATCAATGAATATATGTCCCAAAATGGGTACTGCTTAGGGTTGGAACCATTCTATTAGGAGAATCACTACCTAGAAACATAGGGATAAATTTCATAAATTGGGAGTTCTATTGAACATGCGAAGTTGCTCATAGCAACCAATCAGATTCTATTATCTTCTAGAAGGTGCTAAATGAATAAGAGGTTTTATACATCTTCAGTAGAACTTACATCTTAGTAAAATGACCCCAGATGAGAACCATCAGCAGATGAGAACCACTTGTCCTCCTTAGTCTGCCCATGTACGTGCACACACTTACACACTAGGGTTCATATGTGTGTTAAATAAAGTCTTATTTATAAAAAGGTGTGGTATAGGACCCCGACAGTCGGGATCCCGATTGTCATTAGCCTGACGTCGGATCCCAACTGCCTGGACTCAGACAGCGGGGGGGGCAACAAAACCCCTTGCGGGCATAGTGTCTCGCTACGCTCACCGGGTTATCTATTCTCCCTCTATGGGGGTTGTGGACTCCCATGATGGAGAATAGCCGGTCGCCATTGGGACCCAGAGTGTCAGGGATTCCGACGTCGGTGTAATGAGTGTCAGAATCCCTACTGTCTGTCAGCCATCAGGCACCCTTATAAACAAGAGGTCATTTTAATAAGTACTTAGTATGCATATTGTTCTTCCACTATCCATGACACTAGTGCCCCAAGACTTTTGCCTCCTCTAATATCTCTACTTACCTTTCACATCCTTGTCCTCCTAACGTCACTGTCTCATTTCTGTCCTTTCTGCCCCCCTCCTACCATTTGATCCTCTCTCTCTTTCTCTCTCTCTCTCTCTCTCTCTCTCATGTACTAAGCCTTTGCTCTACATCCCCACCACACATTGCAATAATACTAATATAATATGAGTATTTCAAAGAGCAGATCTTCCTGATTTCACTCCCAGGAGTTTATGGCAGCTGTGTGGGGCGCTGGAAGGGATCTGAATTCCGTAGGTTTTTCTGGGGTAACGCCAGTATTAACCTCCACACTGAAGACCTGTCTTAGTACATATGGGAAATGTGGCCAAAGCACAAGAACATGTTTTCCCTTTATTACATCTTGCCCTCTCTCTCATCTCTGTCCCCTTTCACTCTATAATTCTTTTTTTTATCTGACCCTAACCTTTATTTATCTCTTATCTCTAAACTACCTTCCCCAAACACATTTCTCTCTCTCATCCTTGTCCCGGCCTACGCATCTTTTTCATTTCTAACTCACCAACTTTTTCTCTTATCATGTGCTCCTCTCACCTCACTCATGTTTAACCCCCTTTCCATTTCTCTTATCTATGTCCAAAAAAGTGATAAAACGCAGAGAGATAAAAGCCAGCCAATCAGCTTCTAACTGCCATGTTACAGTCTGTGTTTTAAAAAGGACAGTTAGAAGTTGTTTAACTGGTAGTTTATTACTCTCCTCTTTATCACTTTTTGACGTTTGGTGCATATGGGACATTATCTACCTACTGTAGGTATCTCTCATCATGTCTTCTTATCGATATCTGTCTCTCACCTTTGTCCTTTCTGTTCATTTTTAAAACAATATATATATATATATCATCTCTTCCCACTCCCCCTTCTCTCTCTTTGATATCTACACCCCTACCTCTCTGAGTCTTTGTATATTTTCACTCTCCTCCTACCAATCCATTTCACACATCTCTGCCTTCTACCTTAACTGTATTATCTTTGTGTGCTTAGGGATGTAGGTTAGGAACATGCACTTTGAATCAAAGAGTATTCTGCCCTGTACAAGAGAATGCATCCCACGTAACCATGCATTATACTGTACTTCAATAGCATACTTCCTGTCACACACTAATATAGTATGCAGCAAACTCCTCTCTCGCTGGCAGTGCAGTTGAGCAGACTCGTGCACTTTGCTCCAGTCTTCTGCACCTGTGTGGGTTCCAGGATCTTATTCCCTGTGATTATTCCTCTATGCATTGAAACATTTGTGCAGCTCGCTGGACACCATAGTACCATTCATGGCTGGATTCTGAGCACACCACACACCCTACATCCATTATAGACACACTTCTGAACCTAATAAGGGTACTCCCTCTGCTTAGGGTCAGGACCATTCTATACACAGGAGGCCATTTTAAACAGTATTTAGTATCTATTCTTGATCTACCCTTTACACTGACCACCAGTACTGTTTTTTTGCCTCCTTTAGCTACTCCAATACTGTGTGTTTGCCCATGTGCTGACCCTCCTCACAACTCCACTTACTACTTCAAACCACAGCAAGTTCTCCAAACCCTTCACTTAGTTGCCTGTCTGTGATGCTACTATCTGTGTTTTGTGCTTTGCTTTTTAATTTTAGTTTGTGGTTTTCAGTTTCATACGATACAAATTCTAAGGTACAGTTCTGGGCCGCACATTATCAAACAGGAAAAGGTACAACAAAGGGCAACTAAGATAATTAAAGGGATGGAAACGATTAAAATTATGTTATGAAGACAGATTAGACAAACTAGGAATGTTTACACTTGAAAAAATATGTTTAAGTAGAGAAATGCTTAACATATAGAAATATATTAAGGGGCAATATAAAGAACTATCAAGCTCCCTATTTACCCTAAGGTCCATGACCAAGACAAGAGTGCATCCACTTAAATTAGAGGAGAGGAGCTTTTTACCATTTATTTAGTCCAATGATTGAACTTGATGGGCAGGTTGAACTTGGTGGACAAATGTCTTAATTCGACCTTATCTACTACAGTGTATTACTATGTATGTCATGTTATATGCTTATGCATGCTTGTTGTGAGCGTTCCCGCATCATCACCAGCCGCCATCTGTCTGGCTGTTTTAACAGCCAAGTGAACCACGTTCCACAGTCTCCTACTGTGAAAAGTGGTTCACTGCCTGTAGAAAATCGCTGGGCCAATTCACGTCATCACTCCTCATACAGTACATGCTGTGCAAAAACTGTCTGGGTCAATTGTGTATGTATAGATATTCTTGTTTCTATGTTAATTGGATTAATACATTTCTGCTGATTAAAATAATATGCAGCATGCCTATATTCTATGTGTGACTGCGGCTATATCTACATAACAAATGGTACATTACAGTGTCAGTGGCTGTTTTACAGAAATACATTGTACTGTAGTATATCATATGCAGATACAGCCACGGGCAGATGTAGAATATAGGCATGCCACCTATCCTTTTAATCAGCAGAAGCTGCATTTGTGTACAATTCACATAGTGATGCAAATACAACTCAATTTCAGAAAAAAAAAGATGCCTGACGTTAGCAGAACTGCTGGCTCACTCACAGCAGGCATCTCATGGTGCATGGTGTATTAGGAATATCTGTATAGCATGGCTAGCACAAAATAAGTAATATCAATATTCTTACATTTTAATTAATATTTTGGTATTCTAAAGCATATCAGAATTGTATTCACTTATGATTAAAATATGAAAATAAAAAATCACCCAAGGAGTATATTTGTTTGACAGCTGTTAATGTATTAATTAGATGTTTCTGAATTAGATGTTTCTGGAGCCTTTTACAAAAGGAACATTCTGTACTGTTCCCTTGAGATATTTCACCTCTGCAGTGCACCTGATCTCTAGTAGCCTGAAAGCACAAGTCCCACCGGCATCCTTTGGTCTTCCATTTGACAAAGTAGAGTCATTTTTATGTATTACTTTTTCCTGGCTGTCTTTAGGAAGAGGCACATCATGAAAATGAGAATTAAAAATCACATTGAAAGTGATGCAAATATAAAGGAACTATATAAACCAAATTAATTTACATTGTGGCAGATTACATAAAAAATCGGTTGCACAGTGATTCAATTGAGCCATCTCTCAGAATACACAGTACATCTTTAATACTTATCTAGTAGGGGAAACCGATTGGTATCTAACTACCAACACAAAGGGCCTGATTCAGATCACTGGGATGCAAATTTGCAGCTCAAGTAATTATCGAATGACCGCACATGCGCACGGTCCGCAGTGAACCTGCGTGAGCCGTCCTTGTGATCACAGCCGCCATCACAAGTTGATTAATGGGTCCTGGGCCTTGGGGGCTGAATGCTGTTGTTTTGTGGGAGTGCCCCAGAAAATGCAGGCATTGCCTGGCCATTGGGAGGATGGGCCACAGCAGCAGCCTCCTTCTCCCAATGGCCTTCACAGCCCCAAGTAAGTCTTGGCGAACTCGGCACTGCAAACAGGTGGGAAAACCATTCAATGGTGATTGATTGTGAATTGTTTTTCCCCCGTGTTCATGCCTGGGAACGTATTCACAGTCGTGCACATGGGTGGGATTTTGCATGTGCAGGGGTGCGTTTATCTGATCACTGGGCTCTGGAGACTCGCAGCCAGGTATGAATTGGGCTCAAGAAAACACAAACATTGAATGACATAACAAAATATGGTAATGGTAAAAATAAGAAACAACATGAAAAAGGCAATATTCAGGGATCAATCATATTATTTGCGAGGGGGTAAGTTACTATTACAATGTTGGCAAAAGTACCAAATCTTACCTCCCTCCCCCCCATGTGGTCCGATCTTGCTGAATTTGAAAACAGCCCTAAGGTAAATGTGATATACAGTATAGCGGCATTTAACCTCAAGATAACAAACACCTCAGATGTACAGATGGAGCCACTCTCAACCATGCCACCAGCTTGCCATGGCGATGTTTCTGGCAAAACTGGTGTCATGGTGGATGGTGGGGCGGGGATGCGTGAGCGTCTCACTTGCTTGCGTGTCCCACTCAGCTGGGCAGCAGGGAGCGGGGACAGGGTGCTTCCCTGCCAATCTCCACTTCAGGGAGATGGGCAGGGAGTGGGAAGACCTGGGAGATGGCAGGTAGACAGGCAGGGAGCTGGGACAAGGCTGGAGCACTTCCAGCTGAATGGGATGCGTGCGGACGGCGATGGCAATAGCATCTGTACAGTACACTGAAGACTACATATAAAAGAGAATGTGTATGTACATAATAGAATATTAAGAATGATATCCAAAAAATAGACCTTTGTTACAGCATATACAAATCAATTTCCATATATATGGTATATGGTAAAGTCTTAAAAAAATGTTGAAGTGAGAATCTATAAATACCTACAGTACATACATGAATCCGTACACACTCCTGTGGTAATGGGACATTACACTACTGTATTTTAATTGGAAATATTTTTCATTCTTGTCAGCCAAGGAGGTGGATCATATCCTTAGAGTAATTCAAATAGAAATCAGAAGTCATACTAATTTAATATCTAATTCCATAACATAATGCATAACTGAAAAACTATAACAGATAGGTTCAATGCAAGCATGGGAAAGTTCTCGTTGAATACCGAGTGCACACAAAAGCATGTCACCATTTTCCATGACCTTCGTCTTGACAGACATTTTGCAACATTTGCAGGCATGTAGACTGTTACAATAATGCCTATCTGCTATAAAACAAATGTTTCTATCAAGTTAACATTTTATCAGTCCTTTAATGAATTGTAACTTTATCTGTATTTTTTTTTTGCCATAATACTGTACTCATTGGATCCTCCTTAATGAGGATAAACCTGACTTTCTTTGATTCAGGTCCCACAATTGTATAATGAGAGCTTCTATTATTTCAATTGTTCTCTGGGTACACATACTCATATGGAGCCTGAGGTTGGAGTAAAGCAAAAGCAAAAAAGATAAAGTACTGCAACTGTATGCCTGCACTGCACTTTTTTATTTTTTGCATGCAGGGTAAAAACTGGCTGCTTTTACATGTAGCCCATACATATTGGGCTGCTTTTTTATTTTCCTCTTTGACACAGCACTTTGGTAACATTTTGGACAGGACCCTCTCAGATTTAAAACTGCATGTTTTAAAGCTTCCCGACCTGCAATGCAACATAGTTTTGCCATGTACACAGTTGCTTGATCCCATAATTTAGTATCCCTGTTTACATTTATAACTATCTGTCATCTTGCCTCATATCTTCCCAGTTTGCTTCCCAGTAATACTGTACCATAACTTGGAATATTACCATATTTTTTGCTCTATAAGACGCACCTGACCATAAGACGCAGTTTTAGAAGAGGAAAAAAATATTCTTAACCAAATAGTGTAATAAAATATTTAATATTGTATGCCCACGCTCCCCCCTCCCCTAGTACTTGTATGCCTGCTGCCCACTCCCCCCCCCCCCCTACCCTGGTACTTGTCAGCAGCTCAAAGAGGTGTGCCGTGGTGTCCGTTCTGCAAATGGGAAATCATCAGCGTGTTCCCTGCGGCAGATGGGAACTAGTAGCGCTACTAGTCTCACTCCATCCACCAATGCCACATTGCACCACAGACTGTCTAGGAGTTGGAGGATGCTTTAGTCCAGGTCTGGGAGATCCCTCAGGAGACCATCCACCAGACCATCCACCACCTCATCAGAAGCATGCACAGGCATTGTAGGGAGGTCATACAGGCACGTGGAGGCCACACACACACACACTACTGAGCCTCATTTTGACTTGTTTTAAGGACATTACATCAAAGTGGATCAGCCTGCAGTGTGTTTTTCCTCTCTAATTTTGAGTGTGACTCCAAATCCAGACCTTCATGGGTTAATAAATTTAATTTCCATTGATCATTTTTGTATGATTTTGTTGTCAGCACATTCAACTATGTAAAGAACAAAGTATTTAATAAGAATATTTCGTTCATTCATATCTAGTATGTGTAATGTTAGTGTTCCCTTTCTTTTTGAGCAGTATATATATATATATATATATATATATATATATATATATATATGCACACACACTCCCACACACAGTATATTTTGTTTCTTGGCTGACAGCTACCCTTTCCTCTTGCCTCAACCTCTGACCAGTTCCTCAGTCGCCACAAGATTTTTCAGTGCACATGCATATACACACTGCTGTCTGTGCAGGTACAGAAAAAAACTGTTTTCCAACTCCAATTATACTTACCTCACTGGTAAGTATACTTGAATTGTTAATTAACCAAGTTATAGATTGCATCAAACTGATGTTATCTATAGTGATAAGTAACAATTATTTACACAACACAAACCAGATATTGTGAATCATGATTAGACCTCACAGCCTGTAACATGGCAGTTAGGAGATGATTTGCTTGTACAGTACTTTATCTCATTCCAATAAATCACTCTCCAAGGCTAATCATAGCGGCCCCATGATGTTAATATGTGGCAAACCAAAAGTTGCAATGTTAATGGGGTTTGATCTGGATATCAAAATCCTGGGTTGGAGCCAGGATTTTGGTGTAAAAGAAGTTTCATGGTAAAGATTCTTTCCCGTTTCTGCAAAAATTCTTAATCTAGAAGTAAAGCTACTTGAACCAGCTGCACATAAATTCTTGATTCAGTTTGACAAATCGATTAAAAAATTTAATCTGACACAATTTCTCACATTCTAGAACAAGTGGAAAAAACTCGAAGTAAGGCATTTGAGTCTGCAATGTTTATTCTTATATATATATATATATATATATATATATATATATATATATATATATATATATATATATATACAGAGAGAGAGAAAAAAAACAATATAACAGCTGATCTGAAACTTTAAGTATGAACCCTGATTATTATATCTGAATGCAGGCTAAAAAAAAATTCGAAACACAAATTTGAATCAATGTGTACCAATGCTTGTACTGAAAACATGTTTTGTGACCATCGAACCGGTGAAATTTGATCGAATACCTAGAAGGTCAACATATTACCCTCCACAATCCCCTGAGCAATTTCAGAGAAGACAGTCTGTAAAAACTAAAATGATTCAATTGCTTGTATTACCAAGCATACACACCTCAGTACTGTAGCAGCTATTGCTTAAGAAGCATGCCTTGCAAATATATGGGTCTAATTATATGGAAGATCTTGTTCCTTCTTGACATTTTCCATTCTGTCTACAAATAAAGTTTTCTACATTATCTCATTGTGCTATTTCCACTGATAAATTAGGTTTTCAATATTAATCCCACGGCAAAATGATATATATTTGTCTCTCTGTGCTCATTTTCTGTTATTTAAAAAATGTCAATGGAAAATGAGATATGACTGATAAATGATTATTGAGATATTAACTACATTACTATGCTTTTTTCACATCAAAATGAAAATATTGCTACAAAGGTATTTACAAATCCCCAAACTTTATAATGATATGTAATGTAGAACATAAGCATTCATTTTGTCCTCATGTTTTAATTTGTACAATCCTCTATATTTAATAGGATAGAAGTATACACTTCGATACCATTTTTTTTTACAGTCCAATAAATCACAACTAAGGTAATAAAATGTGGGATTGAATAATTAAAGGAAGAAAATACAATCTAGGTGGTTGATATATAAATTGAGATGTAAATACTGTATGAAGGATCCCTGATGCGAAGGAAGTAAACAAAGGATTATTCCTTGCAAACTGGTAATGCTCTAATACAGTATATGCATTATATTTATGTGTAATTCAGAAAGGTCATACTGTGGGGAATTTAAATAACCAATGTGTTACTACAATCAAATAATTTATATAGCTATTCTGCTGTTAATATTCATTTCAGCATTAACTTGGATATATACAAAGGATCTGTTGGACAGAAACATTTCCCATTAGTATATGTGTATATTTATTTTATGTTACAAGTCCATAGTGGGAGAAAATGAGTTCCTATGTTATGCAGATGAAAAAATGAGTATGCCAACACGGCTGCAACACAAGACGAGTTATTTATCAAATCAAACACTTACTGTCGCCAAGACTAAAAGGTAAAGAGCGAAAAAAAGCATTTGTCACCGCAGCAGTATTTAAGAACGTCCCTCTGGAGTTCTGCGGTTATGGAATGCTGGATAATGTTCAGGGCTTTCTAGATAGCATAGTAGAACATCTAGCACCTACTCAGTGGTAAGTTTACATTTAATATGACATTTCTGGAAAAAAAGGCCACATGAATGCTAAAGTATATGCCACGGATGTGTAGTCTGTAATCATAGCTGTTTCAATAAATAAAACTAAGGTGGAAAGATGATAGCTGTTTAAAAATGGTGTGAATATATTTAGGTTCATAGTTTGCATTTCTAAGGTGCCTCCAGCACTGGCATAAACTACTGGTTACTGGATCGGAATATTATCAGTGTTGAAGATCTTGCTCACAGTTTAGAATGAATGAACCCTGCCTTAATGGCATATTACTGCACAGTAATGTGATATACAGACTTGCTGTGGTGACACTGCAGCAGGACAGCAGTAGGTTCACTCTATCACCTGCACTGTTAGTTATAAGTGGAAATTTGTTGTTAACAAAACATGGAAACATATGGCAGCAGGGCAGTGTCTGGTGCAAAGAGTCATGCTGAGTATATCTTTGTAGCTCATTCCAAACAAACCCCTAACTAGAGTCCTTTTTTTTTATATTAACCCCTTGAGTGGTGGGATTTGCTGGGGCAGGACAAACCTACCAGGGCAGGTTTGTCCTGTCCCAACAATACTCACCATCCAAGGGCAGCAGCCAGTCCCAACTTCACTCTCCTGGTGCTCTGCCCCAGTTCCTGACCTCCACCCTCCTGTGATCGCTGTTCATACCACTGAAGTGGTTAATTTTTATTGAAGATTGAAAAGGTATACAGTAAAGCATGTTGAAATTCAGAGCGGACAAGTTTCACAATGAAAAATTATAATGTTTATAAAATTGGGTACCTGAGAAAAGATACAAAGTAAAAAAATCTGGCATGTTAAATCACATTACTTCAAGAGTGAAGTATTGTCCTTATTTCAAGATGCAGGTAATTGAACTTGTGTATCCCAACACTGCATAAAATTCCTAGCGATGAATAACTCTTATCTGATTTTAGAGTTACACCTATCTTGCACTTGCTGCTACCTGCACCTTTAGAAGAAGAAGAACATTAAATGTTCACGTGCAAGTGCAGCACAATAAGGGTTACATTTACACTCTTTAGTGATGGATTTTATTTACTGTTCCAAGAGTCTTTAGAGGCACCTTTTTTATATTTTGTGCTTTCACAACGCTGGTGCAAGTGTGCATTGCATAGCTGTGCCCTGGACACATCTACTTTATCTCAACTATTATTTGATGCACAAACCTTACTCTAACACATTTTAGGTGGGTATTCAATCTCCCGCCGCTTTTCTGGATGGGGGGAATAGTGACAGGGTCCTATTCAATGCTGTCTTCCCCGAAAGCATTGAACAGGGATCTCGGCAGAATGTGCCCGACTTTACAAGCAGTCGGGCATGTTCTGCCGAGAACAGCTGGGAATTGTTGAGCTTCCGGCCGCAGCTCGATGATTTCCAGCCGCATCTAGCAGCCACACCTCCTTTTCAATGCTCGGCAGGCGGAACACGGCTGTCGGGCCAGCCCGACTATCGTGACACCAGATTGTTTAGCATAGAATCCCTTTCAGAATTGGCCTTGTGTTCCCGCGACCAGCGTAGTCAGTCAGAAGTAGCGTAGTGTGTTCCGTAGTCATTTAGAAGTAGCGTAGTGTGTTCCTCGTGACCATCAAGTCAGCGTAGTAGTCAGTGTAGTCAGTCAGAAGTAGCGTAGTGTGTTCAGCTAGTCAGCGTAGGCAGTTCTAGTCAGTGTGTGACAGGCAGACATCATTAATGTCTCAGGAGTATGATATGGCAGGTGTGAATGTGTTCCTGAAACAACCCCACTATCCATGCCAGCCCGAAGCATGGCAAGCACAGCGAGCCCCGTGAGGGGACGCGTTACGCATCCTACCAACCTTTTCATACCCCCTCTATCCACGTCGGCGTGGAGCTGATTTTACAAAGTGTGGTGAGCGCAGCGAGGGGACGCGGAATACATGTGAAGTAATCCGCGTCCCCTCGCGGGGCTCGCTGCACTCACCACGCTTCGGGCTCGGTGGCTCGCTGCGCTCGCCACACTTTATAAGATCAACTCCGTGCCAACGTGGATAGTGGGGGTATGAAATGATTGTGGGGATGCTCACCATGCTTCGGGCTGCTGTGGATAGTGGGGGTTTCAAAAGGAGGCATTTGCCAGTATGTAACATGGAGCACTGGCAAATGCCTCCTTCATTGTTAATGAGACGCACTTGCATCCTCCTTATCACTTTGGAAAGGAGACGTACGTGCTACAGAACCCCTAACCCTGTCCGCAGGGTTGATGTACCCTTCCGCAATAGCTAATGACACGCAGGAGCATCTCAATGCAGGCGCATCTGAGATGCTCCTTCGTCTAAAAAAGATGGAGCACCTCTCCGTCGGCACCAGCATGATCCCCTCTCCACTAAAGAGAGGGGATCCTGCTGGCACTGGCGGTGTGAGAGAGGTGCTGACTAGGCTTGCCAGCGACGCCGGGGACAGAGATGCAGTTCCCGGCAACACCTGGGTAGTTTCACGGCGGCAGCCTACGCTGATAACGTATCTTAGCCTGGCGCCGTGAAACTACACAAGTAAGGCAGCCGTTGGGCTACATATTAGCGTAGCTTCAAATGTAGAATAAGCATCCGCCGTGAAACTAAACAGGTACCAAAATAAGCATTTTCTCTCATGTGTCGCTGTAATATTAAGGTGCAAGCCAAACTTATCATAGTAAATAATCTCTCCTGCTCATGTGTACAGGCTGAGGGGGGATTGGAGAAGGCACATTCCCACAATATCACAGAGAGTCTTCATATATTTTCCAGAGGAACATCACAAAGAATTGAATCCTCATCAGAGGGAAAATTCCAACCTCTCTTTTATTTATTTATTAATTAATTATTTGACTGCTATTTATGTAGCACAATGTGACAATCCGGCTGTTCTGCCTGGTCATCAGATGAATTGATCTGAAGAAGGTATGACCACTTATATGGGAGGGCCAAATGGCATTGTGTTACAAATAAACCCTATACATTTTCTAAACAGATGAGAATTATACCATCTGTCACTATGAATCAGTCATGGATGTTTATTAAATCTAGTTTGTAAACCATAAAAACATAATTCTATTTAATAAAACTGCTGCTCAAGGATATGGCATAGCATTTGTGTAGCCCTCTTCCTGAAACTATTAGCATTGGAGTACAGTATCTAAGCCCTAAAGCAAATCATTTGTATGTGCATATTATAGAAATAAAATGCACATATGGAAAGAAATTTTGTGAAAAGTGGCACAGTTGGCATCTGTCCACTCGGTCACATGAAAACCCCTGTTTAGCTCTATATACACTACTCTTCCATGGTATCCCTAGTTTACCTGAACTGCAGAGAGCATACTGGATTACATCATTTGCCCTGAAGAATCTCGCTCCATCTGTACATATTAAAGTACAGTACATCAGTGAATCACAACCTAATAAGGAGTTACTGTAGATTATGTTGGTTTCCGAGCTAACGTCTACGGCTACAGTACAAACAGCTACAGCTAAAATTGTTTTTATAAATTCAGTTCATTTGTTATTTGAGTGATGAATCCTCGGTTATTTGTAAACATGGAGTCACTTTTGATTGGAAACTGATGCGATAACAAGCGTGTAATATAACAAAATGATTATTTATTGCAGTAGTATGGGATTCTTCTGCCACACCCTATCATGCAATACATCCTGTCATTTACTTAACTCTAAATACAGTAAGCTTCATAATGAACAAAGATCACCCATGACGTGCTGCGGACATTTTGTTCCCCTATGATTTGCAGCACATATGATCTTCTGCTCCAATCTGATACGCACGGGACTGTGCATTAGATCGGGTATCATACACATGCGATTTGGGCCAATTTCAACTGATTTCTCGACCCAATCTGCCAGAAGCGTGTGAAATTGGACACAATAGTTTATGGGGGCCTTATCATAATCACAGATTCAAATGATACAACATAGTAATTGTTAGAGGACACTAGTACTGTAGGTGAGCTAAGATATTCAAACAGCTGCAGCTGCATTAGAACATAAGACCATATTAATGGAGAGTTCTCATGTGGTAGTACACAACACCTCTGTCTGTGGGTATTAGCAGAAGATGCAAATGAAGATGTAAAGAGAAATCAGCTCATCAATCACAACCACACAGGGACTCAGAGCAAGGCAAAAGGATTAGCACTTCAGCCTGCAGAGGTCTCTTTCCGATCACCACTCTAGTTTAATTAAACATCACCTCAAGTGCCTATTACCAATGAAAAGCTCAGTACTGAAGGCTAGATTTCCGTAATCTACGTACTGGAGTTAATTAGAAAAAAAGCATGAGAAAAATATTCATTAAGCACTGGTGGTATTCCCTGAGTAGAAATTATCCATACATTTGTAATACAGATTTGCCATTGGACTTAAAATAACATGTTAAATAGCCATCATTAAATTTAGGCTTTTCACTCTGAACCATGACTTGTCAGTGTGCCCTGAGAAAGGGCTGGGGCAGGTGAAATAGCAGCACCGGAGTATTAATGAAGCATTAGGAAAACCTTTGTGGAAGTCTGATCTTCGAACCCTCACGGCTAAAGGAAAGCAAACTTTAATGGCTCGTATTAAGGCTGAAGTTTTTAATTGATTCAGGAAGAAGTCCAATTCAGTTCTGAATTATTCACCTTTCATACACATGAAAACTAATAAATCAGGATTTATTAATATAAGTTATAATGTCTTATTATGAAAAGTTTTTACCATACATACTTTTCATTAGGTTTATATATTTAATTAAACGACGTACAATCACTATACAATAAAATAATAATCAAATCAATAATATACTGTACAGTAGGTACTCTAATATTTGACATCTGTTTTTCATTTATTAAGTAATACTTTTGAATAAGCTGACACAAGCTATTTGTCCGGTATCCGGTCCCTGAATCGACAGTGACTATGTCAACACCTAAGTATGGTTGACATACCTTATGTCAACAATGACAGAAGGTTGAAACAAGTTTAAGGTTTATATGGACATGGTTGACACTCATGGACATGTTTTATTTTTTTAGATTGACTTGGTTCATACTTTACTATCCAAGTGGCACAGAGAGCTAATTTAATAGTGTGTCCAATGCATGGTGACTGCAGCGTGCCATGAGAGGGGACGCAGTACAAATTAGGTGTCCATGTTGACATATGTCAACATAGACACTAGTAAACTTGTGTTGGCCTTTTGAGTGTTGACCCTGGCCATGTTGACCTTAAGATTGTGTCAACCTTCTGTCAATGTTGACCTATGGTATGTTGACCATTTTAGTTGTTGACCTAGTCACTGTCATCCATTAGTGGTCGACCATTAATGCTTGACCTAGTGACTGTTGACCTAGACTATGTCAACCCCCTATACAATAATCATTTGTCCTGGGGCTCGTACAAAGCTACCTTAAACCTTTCAGAGAGATCAAGTGGAGAGAGTTAACATTCCAGCCAATCAGCTCTTAATTTTCATTTTACAGGCTGGGTTTTACAGTTCGGAGCTGATTGGCTGGTTGTTTTTCAAGCCTGTGTTTGAAAAAAAGGCAATTAGGAGCAGTGGCAGATCCTACCTGTTTGGGGTAAGGGGCAGTCACTACCCATGCTCATAGAGGAGGAGGATGCAATGAGACAGTTGGGTCCAAGCACCTGTGCAATGGATCTGGCAGGCACCAAGACTGATTTATGCACATGAGTGCAGCTTTACTGTGCTTGTTCAAAGCCCCGGCTTCTATGGGCTGCAGTCAATGCATGGTAGGGTTGCCCTAAATAGAGGGAGTGGCTTAAGACAGGCAGTACTCTCTGCTTATCACAGCCCAGTATGGTATTCCAGTGGGAGGAAACACCACCTGCAGGTGGTTGGCCGAGAGCACTTCCAATGGGATTAGTTTGCTTTATGTGTATGAAATATGTTTTTTTTTGTGTGTGTTTTTTTTATAAAAAACATAATGTATTCATTTGGTCTGGAGTAGGAGAATAGGTACTTGTGAGTTATCCGGACGCCCGATTTCTAAATCGGGTCGGATCGGGACATCGCATCGCATGCGACCATCGGATGCGATGCGATGCGATGCGATGACCCGATTTTTCCATAGGAATCAATGTTAAAATGGACTGAGTCCATTTTAACATGGAATTCAATGGGAAAAAGGGGTCCTTTTCATACCCCTACTATCCAAGTGGGCATGGAGTTGGATATAAACCTGTGGCGAGCATAGCGAGCCACCGAGCCCAAAGCGTGGCGAGCGTAGCGAGCCCCGCGAGGGGACACGGAATACCGTCCCCTCGCGGGGCTCGCTTCGCTCGCCACGCTTCGGGCTCGGTGGCTCGCTATGCTCGCCACAGGTTTATATCCAACTCCATGCCCACTTGGATAGTAGGGGTATGAAAAGGACCCCTTTTTCCCATTGAATTCCATGTTAAAATGGACTCAGTCCATTTTAACATTGATTCCTATGGAAAAATCGGGTCATCGCATCCGATGGTCGCATGCGATGCGATGCGATGCGATATCGCATCGCATCGCATCTGATTGTATGCCTTAACTTAAGGCATACAATCAAAAAATCGGGCGCCCAGATAACTCACAAGTACCGGAGAATATGCTGCATATTAGAGTGCATTTCCACCCAGCCAATCAATAAAAAACAGACTGAAATGAATATGATGCTGAGACAGATTTCTGAAGGTAAAGAGGCTAACACAAATATCCAGTCTTGTGTGTACATTTCATAGGTCCCCAGATTGCTTTGAAGTTAATCCTTGCACATGGCTGCTTAAGTTTGTTTAACACCAAGTTAAATTACCAATAATTTGGAAACCTAGTTATTCTCAGCATGTACAATATTTTATTAGTCAATTACATTACATAGTGTATAATACTTGCTAATTACAGTTCTTATACTATACAACAGCCAATTAGGATGTTGACATGTTAATCTGTTCACAGTAGTTTTAAATTGGGTTAACTGGGCAGAGCCTTTTGTGCACATTAACCTTTATATAATTTTAACACCTACAGTATTTATTTCTAAACTATGCTAGATTAAATAGGTACATTTTGATTCGATGTTCATCTAAGATACTGTAATGGCATAAATCAGTAAAATGTTATATGAAGTTGTACATGGGGATTCCGATAGCCCTAACTTTCTGAAGGAACCGGCTTCAATGTTGCTCATATTTAGATCATGCATCAAAAATGAGCAAGTCCTTCCTGCTTTGATAATACCAAAGGAAACTGCACTTGCTGCTCCCATTTTTGTAATATTTACCCTCTAGAGTACAGCAACGGAGGCAGCAGTGCTGTGGGAATCCCCACAAAAATGGCAGTCTGGTTATCTGTGCATGCGCAGTGGAGTCTGAGTGCCCTATTGCTCACACACTACAACACTGGGCTGGTAGCTGTGATGTGAAAATCACCAGCAAAAAATGGCCTCCACCACATTTTTATGGAGATCTGCACATGCTCAGACCCCACTGGACTGCGCTGCTCCTGGCAGAGAGGATGGGGCCTGGCCGGTGGAGGCTGCACACGGGCTTCCTCCTCTCATAAAATGCCGCTAATAATATATTAGCACTTAGCATTAGAGGTTCTACTAAAATATTGCGGCTAATTCAGTCTCCAACAGTTCTTACCCATATATTTGCTTTTAAATGCTTACAGGTATTTGTGGTGAACTGATAAGAGCCAAACAATGGAAGAGTGAAAATCACCCGGTGCCATAAAGGGAAGGATGAACCACAAATTATCTCAACTCTATCTCTATCTATTTCACAATCAATCCATGAAGAAATTAATAATTAACTTAATGTATGGACACAGCCGAATAAATGTCAGCTAATAAAATAATGATGAATAACAAAACACGGATCTACAACACAAAGAAAGGTTATGAGTTCAGAAATAGGTTAAACATTAGTATACATTTGTGGAATAAATATTCAAATACAAAAAGAATAGCTGAAAACATTCAGAAAGAAAAACCAAAAGAAAGTGCAAAACAACCTAAAATGATGAATGCATCATTTCTTTCTTCAGTATAGTAATTAGCTGCACATATTTGTTTCTGTCACTGTTTTGTTACTTTTTATGCTAATTTCCCTACTGTAGCCATCTAGAAATAAAATAAAGTTATTTTATTGCACAGACTATACAATGGCTGTCTGTGTGTGTATTTAGGGTTCATAGTGTCTTCTATTTATTTGAACTACTTTGCAGTTGCCAAAAAAACACATTTTGAGTCCTAAAAAGTATTTGCATTAGGAAATGAAAACGTTTTTTGCCATCTACTAAGAGATTCACCACTTTTTTATATCAATCATTTAATTTTAATCAATGAGTTAAACTAGGCTTTTTTAGTCTAGCGCCGAATCCCCAATGTCAGAACCTTTGGTTTATTAAATACTGTCCCTTTGTGTTTGTTTCTTGGTAATTTTTGATTTTTTTTTTTTTTGGGGGGGGGGGGTCGGAAGTTTTTTATATAGTGACATTTAGCTAGATGTAAATTATTATTTTACATTATGCAAAACACCAACAGTATATGAGACATAAAAAGCAGTTTCTGAAGCTGTAGAATATAGAACCATAGTATCATTATTATAATTATCCTTTATTTATATAGAGCCACATGGGATTCACATACTCCAATTACAGAGTACATAAACAAATAAGCAAAACAGTGACTTACAATTGACTACAATAGAAGAAAAATACAGGGCACCTAAACATAGTGTCATCAGCAAAGGACAATGGGATAAGTATCAGGATGACATCTTAAATTAAATCTTAAAAGATGGTTTAAGTAAGAAAGTTACATGAGGGAAGAGGGACCTGCTCCTGAGAGCTTACATTCGAAAGGGGAGAGGCAGACAAACAGGGTTGACACAGATGGGGTAGACAGTAAGCATGGAACAGAAGTAGAAATGGTTTGCTGCAACACGTGCATAGTTTTGAATTAATGTGCTCTATTACACAGTTAAGGGGGGATTCAATTTGTATTAAATTGATGCTGTTGATTGCATTGATAGTTCTCAATATTGTTGGGTTTAGTCACGCATAGCGGCTACACTCAACCAATCTAATCTCGCTATTCCTGCAGGCCGCAAGCTGAAAAGCCAACTGTACCAAAATGGAGCAACAACTGAATAGCTCTGTTGGGCATTGAAGATAACAGTCAATAAGTGTCTACTGTATATTAAATTAAAATACGGTAAGCACTATAAAAGACAGTTATGTAAATTTAAAAAACACTGGTTTTTTTCCAATACAGTAAAACCCCCCACCACTGTTTTTCTCTGCGATTTGTTGCTAGTCACATTCTTGTGCAAGACATCGACACAGACTACATTAGTAAAGGCCTGCACTTTACTATGGTTAAAATCGAATGTTATTAAAACATGTATGGAATATATGGAATAGTTTTTAAAGTGATAAAGCATAACTTTAAATGCTGAAACTATTGCCTGGGAAACTAACTAACCTATAATTTGCTTGCAGGAACAGACAACCGTGTTTTGCCTAAATCCATCATGAAAAGAACAACAGAGAACTGCACAAAGAATCAAACTTGTTATTTAGTCAAGGACTTGGCACAGCTATTGATCCAAGAGTTGGGATCAATGTCAAGAGTATGCATGCGATTTTCCATCTGTTGCTGTGCCAAATCCTTCACAGAACAAGGGACTCTAGACCCAATTTCAATCACAGACACTCTGTCAGATTCATTACAGTGAGCTTGCTTTATGTGTGTAAACTACCATTAGTATTCTACACAAAGTAAACAGGTTTTCAGTTCTCCAGACATGGAAGTGGAGACAGATGTGTGAAATGAGATCTGCAAGGAGCACGATAACCATGACAGGCATTGTATGACAATATATGGACACTTTAGAATATCTTGCATTGTTGAGTATATGAACAGTTTGTCAGAAACATGTCAATCATTAATTGCAGTGTCTCATTTCTGTATGTTAAATAGATCTATGGGACGCTGGGAACAATAGACACTTCAAATAAGTCTTGAAAAATGGACAAGGTCATTGTGTTCTGCGCTAATATAATTGATTATGTATGTACTGTAACAGACATGACATTTAAAAAGGCTGCATACATATATATGTAGGTTGCGTTTGACATTTTCAGCTTTAAAACTTAAAGAATGAGAAGACACTGCCGAGTTCCACTAAAGAGAGAATGTCTACAAATACATACATAGTCCCCACTTGAGACTATATCTCATCACTCTCCTGTACTTCATACAATGCTCCAATCTGGACATTGACTGGCAATGTCTTTCCAACGTCTTGAGCAATAATTGCTCCTCTCATTATGCACATATCTTTAAAAGCAGAGGCAAGACATTACATTTTATACTGTGCTACTGAAAAAGAGTAGTCTTAGCACCTTGGCCTAACATGTTATTAGCACATTTACTTTGTTATTTATATGGTTTGTAGATTGCTAATCATTTCAATCTAATTTAGGAGAACATATTATACAAAATGTATGATCAAATTGGCCCAGAAATGTTGTCACGAAGCAATATCATATTTCACCAGTCCCCCTCTCTCCTTTGACCTTACTCGTGCTGAGGGCATACTATGCAAATTAGAGAAAGAGACATACAATAATGAGTGTGTAGGTGTAACAGCAGCTTACCATGAAAAATCACCCTTGCTATTGTTTGGAGGAGAAGAATACAGATATAATGACATGTCATTTTTCATACATTGATTTTTTTCTAATATATGAGAAACTAGGTACTGTGACCCTTGCTGTAGACAATGGCATGGGTTTCCAGGTGAGGTGTATCATTATACCATGAGGAATTACACAACAGCATCCTGTGAAATTTTACTATTGTAATGTTAATGAAGTAGTGTTGATATTTTAGCAAACGTGGTACAGCACAGTGTCTCCGTGCAATTCCTGACATAAGTATCTCAGGATCATTGGATATTACTGGAATTTAAAATGGAAATAATTTAAAATGCATTAACAGTCAGACATTATCTTGCATTTCTGGTACTTCAAACCTTAGGGATTTTCCTACAAACTTTAACAACTTGACTGCTTTGAATTGGCGAAATCATGCATAGTTTGCCTATTATGTAAATGCATTATTATGAGCTGTGTGCTAGAGAAAATTCAGCACCTAGAGAGCTCTCAGCATGGGATTTTGTGATATGAAATTAAACTTTAAGGCTCTTTTCCCTCTTATCAAGAAAAAAGAAAATATAAGCATATGATCGTGTACTGTGCATTGCTATACAATACATACCCTTAGCTTTGTGAAATATAATTATAATTATGTACCTGATAGTAGAAAATGGGGTTTTGTAGTCTGCTGTACATATAATTTCATGTTACATCACATTGCTGGTGTTCTAACTACTAACTGTACCTCTAAATAATCACCTTATTGCTGTGATTGCTAATGTGTATGTGGCATTACACCTGCTTAGATGTGTCACATGAACCCAAGGGGAAAGTAAAGCCTGTTAAAGGAAACTTAATATGTGCAATGGAATTCTATATTAATTGCATGTAATTATCACAAATTAACTGTTATCATTTTAAGCTTTCAAAAATACATTTTCTACTTGATTCTGTTATTTCTAATTACAATATTTTAACAATGATGTATAATGTAATGTAAAAATGGTATCTAGGTTGCTAAGTATGACACAATAATGCAAACAACTTTGGACACACCCCTCTCACATGTAAGTCTCTCTGCACATGTTACATCTGTCCACACCTGCAGTATAGCATGGTTTTGCCCAAGTACAAAGTTATTTGCTTTTTGTTTTTGAACTTTTGAGTAAATATATAAACATATAGTGAAATAAGTAGAATATTGTTTCGGAGGATGGACATGGATTATTACTATTCGTAAATTAGTTTATATGTCTATATTTTAATATATTTACCCAAATAAAAGCTATGTTGATTTAGAAATGTAAAACTGCATTTGAATGGAAGGGTTCATTTAAGCATCTTGTACATTTGATGTGTTTGATGTATTTTACCACTTAGTCAATGACAATGGTTGAGTAAGCAAAAATATCCTACAGCTTAAGTATAGCAAATGTGAATTTTACAGTGTCTAAAAGCACATATTGGAATGACTTCTTTATGCATGGTTAAAACTTATTTTCACAAAGTTATCTGGGAGAGAAATGTTCTTAGACGCATTTATGAGAATCCATCAACCCCACTAACAGGATTTTTTAATCAATTTTTTATGAAACATCTCACTGCAGCTTTAGACAAATATATATTGTTATTATATTGGTTGATATGTGGCTTTTAGTAGCAGATGTGTTTTTGTTGTCTTGCAGCATACAAAAAATGGAATACGTGTCCTCATTTGGCACCTTTATAAAATAAAAATGATTATGGATTTGCTTTATCTAATAGCTAAATCACAAAAGCAAAGTAACACAGATTTGGTCATTTACTATACAAAGAGCTGGCAAAGCAGAGACTAGTAAAATTCCCAAAATGTCAGTTTCTAATGTCATTGTGTCTGCTTGTGTATTTTGCACTCAAATATGGAAAGTGTTTTGCCCATATAAAGTTGTATTCAGTTGATTCTTGCATTATGACTATTGTTGCCTAAATATATACATGTGTTTGGTGTAGAACGTTTGCATTACATTTGAAATATTGCGCCAGATCATAGCTGATCATTTGGCTGCAAATCTTTGGAGCCCAGCGATTAAGTAAACCCTGCCCCACCGGAATTGATATCCCTGCCCATGTGCACTGCTGCAAATAGGTTTGCAGCTGTGAACATAGGGGAAAAATCATTTGCAATCACTCAACATGGAATAGCTTTCTTCCTGTTTGCCACTGATGAGAAAGTCTAGACTTACTCAGTGCTGCAATGGCCGTGAGGAGATGGAGCAGTCTCGCCAACAACGAGCAGTCTCGTCAACTGCTCTTTTTTCCCAGAAAACGCCGGAATGCAGTCAATCCCCTTGTGAATGAGCAGCAATGGCAGGCCATTGCTGGTCTTATTTGCAGGGGGATACTGTGCATTTGCACTGTGTACTGTACGCATGTGCAGTCATTCGATATTTCGCTGTCCAGCGATCAGGTCTGAATTATGTATTTACTTCATGAACATGAGATCGCAGAGTCTGCCCCAGAATACAGATGTAGCCCTTATTAACTTTGATCGGCGCCCACCAGAGCCTACGCTCTGACGAGTGCCGGCGGACAGGGACTTCACTGAACTGGGATGCGCATGCGTCTCATGCGCACATGCGTCCCAATCCTTTGGCGGCAGGGCAGCGGCATCCTGCCTGTCGCCGCTTAAGGGAGACAGGCAGGGTTAGTGGGGGTCAAGGCGGCGAGGGGGAATGATGGTGGGCTCCCGCGGGGGAGCTCCATTGCCATGAGAAGCGTGAGCGTCTCATGCACGCGCCCCTGGTGGGATCTGGCAAAAAAATTGCCAGCCCCTGTCTGGGTGAGCCAGGCTCCATCTGTATGGTGTGAAGATGTTAGTGCATATTACCACTTTTAAAAGCAATATAACTGTACGCGTGTGACATCAAAACACATGACAATTTTATTTTGCTAGAATATACATATTTAAAGTTACATTTGTTGATTTGTTATAATGTTGTTTTAAATTAAGGGGGTTATTAAGACCTTATTGCATGCATTCAAATGAACAGTCCAGGTGATAATCCAATGATTGTGCATGCGCACGGCTTGCAATACGCATGCACATTCCCATCCAGCAATAAAATCTAGTTTCTTTGATTAATCACTGGCCATGCATAAGTTGATATACATGATTTGTGGGTGGTAATTGGATGTTTTCTTGGAATGTGACAGAAATCGCAGATGTGCCCAGGCGTTTGACGGAAAGTTGTGTGACATCTGCTCTGACCTCAGTTAGCCTGTTTCTAATGCACCTGCCACATAAGTCCTGGGCTACACACAACTGCGCACAAACAGGAAAAAATATTTGCATGGATTTGCTACCAATAGCCGTTTGTTGCTGGTCCGGAACTAAGGCAGGGCAGAGCTACCCTGCCTTAGTTCCGGACCAGTACCAGAATATGAAGTCATGAGGTCTACAATCCCCATGGAACCACTTTGTGAGTAAGACTTTCTAATCGTCACGGACCAATAAAGACGAACTTGAGCCACCCACCTGGGTACACACTTCATCTCAAGCTGGGTATATATCAGAACTTTTCTAAAATACTGGCAATATCTGTATGCCTTGCTCCCCCATCAACAAAAGGAGCTTTCCCACTAATTCATTTTTCATCACCCAATTCTACAAAAAAGTGTTTTATAATCCCATTTTTTTAAGAATATGTGTATGTTTATTGCCAATTCGAGCTTGTACTGATGTTTGTAGATGTCTTTTCTGTTTTTATAATTTATGAAATATATTATTTTTAATTATTGTTTATATTATTACTCTCAGGGCGCTGCTCATCCACACCTTTTTTTGTCTATTGTTAGGGGATGCAGCAGACCGGATGCCGGCAATCACTATTGAGACGGCATTCCTGATTAGCACAAAAGGTCCAGTGCCAGAATGTCAATATTGATTAGGATGCCAGGGGAATAACAACTGTAGGCAACACGAACATAAGTATGCAGGGAGGGTAATCATTAGGCATTAGAAGAATCTCCATGCCGTCATTTTAATGTCCATAAAAAGAAACAGCAACATGATGTAAAAAGAGAGGGAGAAAATCCATATTACTTCTTAGCTTTGTAATGTGTTTGGAAATGATCATCCTAGAGTAACACTTCCATAGTTACTTTGACATTACATCATTCAATGCAGATACTAGCATCAACATGATTAAATATTAATTATAGCATTATACTTTACAGCTAAATCTATATTATTTCCTTACAAAATAACTTTACAGACTAGCAGCTGACCGATTGAATCATTTTCTGATCTCTTCAGTTGTCTTCACATAAATTAGATTTAAGGGATAATCTTTATAAATCTAGTGCACATGAACCTAATCCTGTAGAGAAAGCTCAAAACACCATAAGCACTAAACTAGCATTGGCAAAGTAATAGAGAGGTAATAAAGAAAAAAAGGTTATGACCTCATTTAAATCTATTGTAAATCATATTATCACAATGGAATCTGAGTGTAATAGGATTCTCAACAGTTATTTGATCTAATTACATTTGAATAAAATATTTCACTTCGTATATTTGGTGCATTTGCCTTATTGCCTGAAAAATAAACTATAGGGGTTTGCTAAAAAAAAAAAAAAATGTATATATATATATATATATATATATATATATATATATATATATATATATATATTACGTTATTCTTCAGTTACACTATATTTTTAAGTTCCATACAGTTGTTAATTCTTCTTTTTAATAATGAATAATACAACATTTTAGGTTGCATGATACCAGACTGTGAGGAGTGTTCACTTAAATTACCTATATACTGTGTATATATATATATATATATATATATATATATATAATTGTGTATATTCAAAATTGTGTATATTGCAGCATATTCTATTGGAGACAATAGTTAAACTGAGTTGAAACACTCTACTACTCAAACTGCTGCATCTTTTTGGATACAGTGGTTTTCATTGTGCACTTAATACCATGCGTAAAAATGTACTTCTTTATTTTGCCATTGATATAGGTCCTTAATCTGGTTGACTCGCAATGCTGCAATTTTCACAGGCTTGCGAGTCACCAAGATGCCGCCTGATGCCCCATGCCCCCCGGCCAGGACTTTTGTGTGCGAGCGATGTGGCCGCTCACACACAGCAACTGAACATGTGCATAAATAACTATGCACATGCGCAGTCGCCAAAAATCGGTCCCCCGTGCGAACGCGCAGGGGATCAATTTAATCCGAATCACCCGCATAATGCAGGTCAGCATTGATCTGTGCATTGAGTACAACTGCATCCACATAATGCTTAACTCTTCTATACACAAGTATTCCTTTGCCTATATGATTTAAAAAAACGTTTACAAGCACAGAAGTTAATGCTAAAAAATGCACCAGTGTATCCAAATAAATGGCCTCTAGATCTGTAAAACCTTTGTTGTTGTTTTTTTTTTAACTTTAACTCTACCTTAACAGAATATAAATTAATATGTTATACCTGCAATCACAGCAATGGTAAAACATGTAAAAAATAAAGTGGAGTAAATTGAACTCTAAGGCGAATTTGTTTATTTTAATTTATTTTTATTGGATTTTGGTTCACAGATCCTTTTACAAACTGAACCTGAAATTGTAGTTTTTGTATCAGGTAGACAGATAAGTTAGGAAATAGAATACATTGAATAGATAAGATAGATAGATATGATAGATAGAATGATAGATAAATAGATAGATAGATACAGTGGCATAACCAGGGGTTACAGTGGCATAACCAGGGGTTAAAGTAGGCCGGAAAGGGGCAGAACTGCGTTCCATCAGTTCCCAGGCTGCAGCCGTTAATACCCCCCCTGCTCATTCCCCAGGCTGCAGCCGCATCACCCTCCCCGCACCACTTCTGCTCGCTCCCTGCAGCTGGGGAAAATAACAATGAGCGGCACAGTGGCTGCGCCGCAACCCCACTCCCCTTGCCAGAAGATGTACTGTACGGGTGTGAGGATTGGGGCTGGAGAGAAGGAGGAGAGGAAGCCTGGAGTAATAGATAATGCCGGTGCCAGTAATTTAAAAAGTTAGTGCAGCAGCAGCGTGGACGGGACTTCAGCGCTCAGCTTTCATTGACCACACCACAGGACCTGCAGTCAATGGATGGGGCCTCTAACGATGAGCACTGGAGTCCCATCCATGCTGCTGCATTGATAATAAACTAAAGCACACACTTTTTTAAACTCAAATCTGCCTGCCGTTTTCATCCCCTTTATTATTATCTCTCCCCATCACTCTCACCCTCTCTCGCCGTTGCTGGCCCTCCCTCTATTTATCACCATCACTAATTCTTCTTCTTTCTCTCCCCCCGACATTGTGTGGGTGGGGGGACAGAGCCTTGCACAACATATCACTGTGCATTTAACCCCTGGCACATTCATGTCACCCCTGGCATCAAGCAAGAAACCCCTGGAAAGGACCATGAAACCCCTGGCACTAAGAATGTAACTGCTGGCATTGAGCAAGAAAACCCTAGCAATGAGCATGTAGGTAAGCGGCACTTATGTGGCATAACATGTAATGGGCATTACGGTGTGTGGCATAATGTGTAATGTCACTACGGTGTGTGGCATAATGTGTTCACGATAGCATTAAGGTGTGCATAATCCCGTAGCCACGCCCTAAAATCTTGCAACACTGTCCCTTGTTTTAGATTGTTGGGTTGTTTTGCACTGTGGGGCATAATTTGAATTAGGGGTAGTAATATTCATTTCATGGGTATATGGGATAGGTCATAAACATAAAGCTTGCAGGGGGGCACCAAACACCCTAGCACCAACCCTGGCTGTGATGGGGGGATGGGGCAAGCGAGGCAAGGGAAGTGAGTTCCACCACCTCACCAGGACCACTTTAAGCACTGGGCATAACTATTAATTTGCCCCCCCCCCCCCCATAGGGTAAACAAACCTGTCTCCTCTAGCAACCTTAAAAATTGTCTGCTGTATGGGGGGCAGACATTTTCTGATTGTCACTTTTCATTAGCAGCAGTAGCCGGGAGAACCGGGACTCGGTGCAGACGGGAGAACCGGGACCCGGTGCGGACAGAAGCACCGGCAGCAGGGGCAGAAGGCAGTAGCGTAACTATAGTCACAGCAGCCCCCGGGCACCCACACCCTCTCAGCGCCTCCCCACCACCGCGGGGCTGCGGGACTATAGTTACGCCACTGGATAGATAGAATTCTATCTCTCTATCTATCGATCTATCTATCTATCTATCTATCTATCTATCTATCTATGTTGCTTCATTTTAAATAATAGACTGACAGTCATACAAACAATGCAGAAAACACTATTTTTTCACTTGGTTAAATATTGCAGTAGTTGGATAAAATATGAATATATTTTTTTTTGGGGGGGGGAGGGGGAATAAAGAGAGAGAGGGAGAGAGAGAGAGAAAGAGATGTATATGTTGTATTTAGAAACAATGACATTAACAGGCGATTTTAAATAAAATCTTATCTTATGATAGTACATTTTGACCCAGAACAGGTTCAGGAACCCAGTTCCTGATTATGTCATATTTTATTAGAGGTTCAGGACCTGTGTTCCTGCTGAACAATAGCACTGTATGTAATCCTCATTGCTACACTACATACTGTAGTTTCTCTTTTACCCAAAAAAGTATTGTAATTAGTATAAGTATACATAATAGTCAATATAACATGCATTTTACTCTTGCCGTAGACATCTATCTCGAAAAAAAAAATCCATGATTTTACAATATTGTTGTTGCATTCAGCCGGTAGCTAGTTAAGTAGTTTAACATTAACACATGTCACGTTATAAAGACCACTAAAGGCATCTTGTAAAAACATCAGCCTTACTCCATGTGTGGCTGTAGCCTGTCATTTTAGATAGTTTAGTTGCAGTAAAGAAAAATGCCATTTCTTTCAAGTCATGTTATGTCTAATTTCAAAAACTGAAATCCGAAACAGTCTCAAGAGCACAATAAAAAAATAAAAAAAGGAAAAATTTAAACAAGCTCCTATGCTTCTGCCTTGCATGTAACTGCTGCCATCTTAATAAGGTGAGAGCGGTTTCTCAGTCCCAGGCAGATTCAGACGCTGCAGTCCAATCCCTGCCATATGGAGTCAGCCTGGAATCTGTCAAGTTCACTTAGTGAATTTTAGCTGTGGGGAGTCAGTCAGGCAAACTAGATGTGAATAAACAGAATGCTGTTGAGATCTTCAGGCTAATGCTGGTACAGGCTGGAGTACTGAACCAAAAAATTCAATTTTAAATTAACATGTGTTTGACTGTAAAATAAGGAATAATTAGTCTGCTCCACGGGAAACAACAGAACGCAACACAGAACAGTTCTATGTTTGGGACATCTGAGCTGTTCTCAGTATCTGTACCTGACAAGGTCTATACAGTAGGTGATAATGGTAGAGAGAACACAGAGTCAAGTTAGTCAGCTCATTTTCCATACTTTGTGTAATAATGTTTCCCATACTTGACTTTTGGCAGGAATCCTGTTTGTAGCCTTGAGGATCCTCTAAGCTATCCCATGCATCTCTAAATGTCTCTTGTATACAGGTATATGCCTCATTACATCTCCTGGGAGTCTGTCCTGGGCATTCTCACTTTATTGAAGAAGGCACTTGGCACAATGCTTCGTATAGTATGCTGTTCACTGTTTAGAATCATATTAAAATGATACAGGGAAAACAAAATACAGGCAATTTACGCTGTAAACAAGAGCAACACACAACACGGACACTAGCTTGGCAGTTTGTATTATTGGAGTAGTATGCATGTGGAAATGGGACATTTATGGTTGCCAGACAGGGTGACACAACCTTTTTAGTTGGGGGGGGGGGGGGAGATATAATTGTATCCATCCCTACATTGCTGGATGTCGCCCCCTTGGGGCAGCTGGACTTACCCATCACACCCCCTACCTGATGTCAGAGATATCTTTTTTCTCTCTCTATCTTGTACAAAATCACGCACACATATGCATACATGTAATCATCAGCATAGAGAACACTACAGGGTGTGCAAATAATGGGCTATTAAATTAAACTTTGAGTAGACAATTTACCGATTGTTCAGACTCAATAAATAACATTTATTTTTTAGTTTCATTTCTACATATATATATATATATATATATATATATAAAATTAAGAATAGACATATATCTATATATCTTATATAAGGGTGTGTATTTGGGGGGGGGGGTGGCACCAATATATATCTACGCCACTGCCACAAGGTGCGCATTTACTTCTGCTAGACTCATTTGGGCTATTTGAAGTCATCTGAATGTGTTGTTGCCGTCACAGGGACGTGCGATTGGCCCAAGGTTATCTAGAGTCGCCAGAGAGGCCGGGGGCGGCGGTAGGCCATAGTTGACCTTCCGGATTGGTCTTGGACTGATAAATGCATGCATCCCTGGGGTCAGCACCTTCTTCCTACCTCTATGTCGATTTGTTTATACCAAGTTTGTTTAATCTCTGTTGTTTCCAATTATAAACCCAATGGAATATGTTGCGCTATATAAGAAACGGTAAATAAATAAATAAATATTGGCTCTATTACTTGACAAGCCCCATAACTCTTTAGTTCACATTTTTATCAAGACTTCTAACCTTTCACTGGTATTGTTTAAACATTGGGGAGAGTGAGAGGGGCTAGGAAACATGTTTATTTATTTATGGCTTTTAATATTTCATTGATAACTCTCCCCTGGAAACACATACACACTCATGTATTCCATTACACTGCAGGGTTCTGCCTGAACTAACAAATAATGAGTCATGTGTATGACTACTGGACATCACTAGAATTCAGCTGTGCCATAAAATATGTATGATTATTAGGTGTTCCATTGGTTCACATGCAATCCGGTAAATGAAATATTAAATATTAGAAAATTAATATGTTCACCTTTATTGTACTAATATACATATGGGAATTAAGAGGCTTACAGTATTTATAAAATGAAATACAATACACAATTCAGTTGTCTTTGTTACAGTAAAAATTATTATTTAACAACCAAATAGTGTTTTTATATTGGGAAGTCTTTTTTTTTATTTAGTAATCATCACTTTGAAGTGCTGTATAATTAAGTACTTATAAATGTGTCCTTCATTTCATCTTTGGCAAATCAAATAAACAAATATGATATATGTATACATAATGTATACACAATAACATATTGTGTGTGTGTGTGTGTGTGTGTGTATATATATATATATATATATATATATATATATATATATATATATATATATATACAGTCAATATACCGGCACTCCCCTGTGGCTTTTTAGTATCCTTGCTCAGGTGCCTTCTCTGGATCTGGTCCTAAACGGCCATCCCCCAATATAAGCATGTATAAGGAGGCACTCTGAGTCGTTGCAAAAAGTGAAAAACCTTGTTTAGGCTTGAGAAAGGGGCGCAGCCCCGAAACGTTGCCCACCTATTGAACACTAGAGGTTTTTCACTTTTTGCAACGACTCAGAGTGCCTCCTTATACATGCTTATATATATATATATATATATATATATATATATATATATGTATGTGTGTGTGTGTATTCCCCCACATGAAATTAATGTGGAGGATCCAGACCAGGTTTTGGTAGCTGTAGCAGAATCTCAGCACCTATAGTATTAGTTTGTTCCATTGTAAGTATATTGGGCTCCTGGAGACCTTCACTCTTATGTTATTTTTAAATGTTTACATATTTTTTTTTGTGGTGGCAGTAAGAATAGCTGTTATATTAGTTGTTTATTGGTTTGCTTGTTTTTTTTAACCACTAATTTATATGATTATACCATGTGGGAAAATTACATATATATATTTTTAAATAAAGAGGATTCATTGCTTCTATTGTTACTCACACTTCTTTCCAGGTGGCAGTGGCATAACTATAGCCCCGCAGCTCCCGTGGTGGCTTGGAGGCGCTAAGACAGTGTGGGCATCGGGGGGAGGTGTCTGCGGGGCCATTGTTACCAATTTTTGAGGATGCTAGAGGAGGAGGCGGCCTCCACTAGCATACTTAAAAATGGTCTGCTGTATGGGGGCAGCCATTTTCTGAGTGTCAGTTTTTATTAGCAGCAGGAGCCGGGAGAGCCGGGACCACAGACAGATGAGGCAGGTACCGGCATGATGTGGCGGGGTAAGGGGGTTGGGGGGTAGTTAACCCTACTTGGGGAGGGGGTGCTGCCAAAATTTGCGGCAAGGGGGCGTAAATTTAATAGTTACGCCACTGCCAGGTAGCTTTCTATTATGACACCGTTCCCTTACCCTTTATTGTACAGAATCTTTATTTGTACCTTTAAAAACAGAATTTAGGAATATGACTGCATTTAAAAAAAAAAAAAAAAAAAAAGCACATACTCAACAAATCAGAGCAGAGACATTGTAGTGCGTACATTGCAGAACATTAGTATGTTTTACACACAGATGTATTGAGCACCGGTGGTACTTACAGAATAGTCCTGCAAGTTGATTTACAATGATCTCTTTCTGTATTTTTATAGTGCAATGCATCTGACTGTATTGTACGCTACCTTCTTCATCACCAATTTCTCTTTCCTCTGTGATATAGGATGCTGTAATTCAACTGTGTGACATCACTGCAGTGAATTATAGGCTATTCTCCATGTCAATTCTGTGAATTACAGCATTATTTTTCAGCCAAGCTGAGTTCAATTATTAGCCGTATACATGTATTATAAAAACTACATTAAAACAATGTTAGAGTTCACACACAAGCCAATAAAACCAAGGAAATTATAACTCGAGGCTGTCAGTATGTTCTTAGCTCAATCTACTGCAAATACCAAAGAACATACTGTTTGGAATTATAGAAAGGGAAATATCATAATTATTTACATAAGCAGTGACAAATTTTCAATATTCATATCAACTTATATATGCAAACTGTCTGTAAGTAAATAATAAATAATTGTGCACTGTGCAATTAGACATGTAGCAAGTTTCACTCTAAAGTTCAAAAAGCTGGTTTTAATTTAAATATGACTAACAAGAATATACCACTAACTGGATTAGTGCACTAAGGGCAGTGGCGTAACTATAAATTTTGCTACCCCCTGCTAAAAAAAGTCTGTGGCGCCCCCCCACATAGCATATTATATTTATATACACACATCATATAATCGAGCACTCAGCAGATATTTTAATGCCTGTATTAGAACATGTACAGCAATCAACCAACGTTTCAGAGCCTAAACCTGCCTTTATCAAAGTTTACAGGACTGTTTATTACACCCTGATAAATGGGCGTTCGACGCCCGAAATGTCAGTTCATTGCTGTACAGTACATGTTTTAATACAGGCTTTTGAAAATATTTGCTGAGTGACACTGCTTGATTACTTCTTTGCATACATTAAATAAAAAAAAAGGAGAAAAAATAAATTTGGGTGGGGTGTACGCTAGAACCCCAATTATTACATATCAAATATTACTAGAGGGCCTGTTCGTGTGACATGCTGACTTCACATGCAGTACTCATGACATAGAGGGAAGCAAAGCCGAATTAAGGCTCTAGGGGGCCCAGTGTACTTAAGTCAGGGGGCCCTAAGGACTAAATAAATGCATAAACACAGCATGCATACACATCATAAATACACAACACGCACAGCATACATACATACATACATACACAGCATACTCTGCATACATACACAGCACTGCATAAATACTGCATAAATACATACACTACATACTGTACAAACATATATACAAACAATACACACATACACCAGCATACATATGTATACATGTACCATGAAGAAAAATTTATGTGAGGGATCTCTCACTATGTAACACACTTAAGTTAGGACGGTAAGGACCATCCCCCACTCCCCCTGTGATAATGTACACAGTCTTGCTGCATGTGCAGCACTTTCACCCTCTCATGGAACTGCCACAGCTCACAAGGACACAAGCCCTTCCTCCAGGGATCTGGCAAGAGCAGGACTGTGCCAGCTGGGACCGCGGGGTGGTAGCACACACACCACCGGGCTTTCTCTATCTCCCTGCTGTAATAGCAGGATATTTTTAGCGCTCCCTACAGACCCCGCCGGCGCTGACTCCCCCAAGCCACCGCATGGTCTGCCGCACTATAATTATGCCACTGGCTTAGGAGCTCATTCAGACCCAGTGAGACCCTGATGTTTGGAGCTTGCATATGCACGTTTATGAGTAGCAATTAAAGCAGAAGATGTGGAATGACTAATGAGAAGGATCAGTATTTTTGCAGCATTTAAAATCGAGTGAAGTGGGGGAGATATGTATGATGGAATGGTAATTAGCCTCCAGGGCAGGGCTGCCCTCAGGAATTGTGGAACATACAGATGGAGCCGGGCTCCCTCTTGCTGGCGAATCGCCAGACTGTCTCCGCTGGCGATCCGCCAGCAGCGAGGCGCTCCATCTGACTGAGACGTGCGTGCGTCTCACATGCACGCGCGTCTCAGGGAGATAGACAGGGTTAGGGGGGGGTGCGAAGAATCCGGTCGGGACCCCGGATGACCGCCAAGAAGCCGGCGGGACCCGGGGGAAGCGCCGTCGGAAGGGTACGTGCGCGCATCTCATGTGCGTGCGTCCCCTTTCGCAGATACAGATGGTGGCTGTGGCGGCTGGCGGGGGATGGCGGATGGCGATTCTGCCGCCATCCCCTGCAAAGAACAGCCCGGCTCCATCTGTAGGACCTTATTCTGGTTCACTCGCAGAGGCAAATTCCTTCTCAAATGGACAAAACCTTGTGCACTGCACGTGGGGCAGATGTAACACGTGCAGAGAGAATTAGGTTTGGGTGGGTTATTTTGTTTTATGTGCAGTGAAAATACTGGCTGTTTTATTTTAAAACTACAATATAGATCTCACTTTGAAGTAAAACTCCACCCAAATCTAACTTTACATTTGCCCCATCTGCAGTGCACATGGTTTTGTCCATTTGAGAATTTGCCTCTGCGAGTGAACCAGAATAAGGGCCTAAGTACTGACAAAACAGACAGGGCCCCCCATGCCTCAAATGATCACCATGAAAATGTACCAGTAGGCAGTGAGTATGTATTATCAAAATATCAGACTTGGGGAACAAATGTACTAAGCTTTGGAAAGTGAAACAGTGGAGAAAAATAAACTGTGACCATTCAGCTCATAACTATTTGTAACATGGATGTTAGGATCTTGTTGGCTGGTATTTTGTCTCTCTCCGCATTCTCATTTTCCAACACTTAGTACACAGACTCATGCAGTGATGTCCTTGCCTTTTATGATGCCCATGTGTCAAAGGTGCAAAGGGCGCATGGCCCCACAAGTAGGTGCTCCTACACTATGGGCGGTATTCAATGAGAATACCTGCGAGGTGCAGCGAATCCTTTTTAGGATTCGCTGCACATTCGCCACGTTCCGGAGCCGGCGGGCTCCGGTATTCAACGTGTCAGGGGCTCGCTGCCCCTGACTGGCGAATATGAGCTCCTGCGGCGATTGCCGCAGGGAGCCTGAGGACGGTGGCAGGCAGAGAGATGGAAGTCTCTTAGCCTGCCCCAGAACTTTGTGGGGGGTAGGTGGGCTCCCCGGGTGCCAGGCAGCACAGGCTGCCCCCCGGGGGTGCCAGCAGGGGACCGTATATTCACTATACCCGATCGTAACGATCGGGTGCAGTGAATATATGAATATGTAATGAGCGGCTCGGCTCCGGCGCCCCCTGCTGGCTGCTGTGTAAAAAAAAAAAATGGTAGTTTTTTTCTTTTAGGGTACTGTTATCAATGTATAATGACAGTTTAAAATTATTATGAGCCGACCCAAAGTTCCCACCAAAAAAATAAAAAATAGGGAGGAAATACTGGAAGCACCCGAATTGTTGAAGCATTTGGTCCCTAAGGACAAACTTTCCCCTGCAAATCTATTTTTTTTTTTATTAAATATATATTCATGTGCTTACAGCACATGAATAAAAATAGCATGCCCCTCCTCAGAATAAAATTCCTGATTTTTTGACACCAATTGTAAAAAAACAAAACACTTTATTTTAAAAGTTCACATTCCACTTCACCATAAAAAGATAGCGATTGCTACTCGGTGAATCATGGTGAAAAAAACCTTGAAATGTATTCGCCATGTGGTCATTGAATAGGGTGATTCACCGTTTTAGACAGAAATTCGCCAAACAGCACAAATTCACCATAAAAACATGGCGAATCAGGCTCATTGAATATCGCCCTATGACAGGAGCTGGGTGTTGCACATAATGGGGGTTATTCTAGTTCACTCTTTCTGACAAATTCCTTCTTAGATGGACAAAAACATTTGCACTGCAGGGGGGCAGATGTAACATGTGCAGATATAATTAGATTTAGGTGGGGTTTTACTTCAAAGTGAGATCTATATTGCAGTGTAAAAATAAAGCAGTCAATATTTACCCTGCAAAGAATCAAAATAACTCACCCAAATCAAATTCTCTCTGCACATTTTACATTTTACCCCCCTGCAGTGCACATGGTTTTGTCCATCTAAAAAGGATTTTGTCAGAAAGAGTGAAATAGAATAAGGCCCTATGTTACAGTGCAGAAGTCAGCTTCTTGCACATACCAGGAGTAAGCACCCTTTTGTGACGCCACTGGATTCCTGGAAAATTCTTAAGAAGAGGTTTTTTTATATACACTAAACTAAATGGATCTTGACAAGCTTTTAAATACTAGATATGTTTTCATGTTTTCACTTACAGGAACTCCAATGCTTTTTATTTTTTACCGAAAAACATCCTGTGGCTCTTTGGCCACTATTCAAATTATTATAGATATAGAGCCATGTTTACTGCATAATGTGAATGACTTTGGGGAATTTTTACTGTACTAAAGTAGAAGTAGAGCTCTTTTTTATAGCAACATATCAGAGTCTAAAACCCCATTCACATAAGGATATTGTGAACAATATTGCTTAGAAAGGGGTTTCTGAGAGATATTGTTTACAATATCGTCTAGTGTGTACAATCAATATAATTAACCAAGTTCCCCCCATCACCCCCTTTCCCGCTGGCACCGATGCTGGCATCCTACCGCCACCAATATCGGCATTGACAGAGCCCCGTTTAGTGTGTATGGGGCTTAATGATCATTTATCTAGCATATTCTAGAAGATAATAGGTAGAATTTTAATGGTTCCTGTAGGCAACTGGTTCCTGTAGACAACATATCTACTTTTATAATCCCGCACTGTAGTAAATATACCCCATTCTATTAATCAGACTGATATACGTTTTATTTTCTTGTTAATGAGAATTAACTATGAAAGCATGGTATAGCAAATCTACTTCAGAATCTGTATAAATCAAGCAAATATACAAAGAAACCGGCACACCAAAATATATATTTGCATATGACTTTTTTGTAAATTCCTTATATAAAACCTAGAATCCACAAGTGAGTTGTATGTGCTTCTATTTAAAGTGAATTATCAGGATTTTCTGGCTATGTTATTTGAGAGGACCCAATAGGGTATTCACTCTGCTTTCCTTGCTATTTATTATCATGTTCTCTAACCCACTAGGCAAATAGAGTTTATGCGAAAAAGTGTCTTATCTTAATCTGCACAGATCATGTCCTGCTAAATCTACTTACAGCACTAGGTACAATGTTTATCCCTCCACAGTTTGTGAATGTAGAGGGAATTAAATGGAATTATTAAAGAAATGCTTTACTAATCAGTACATAGTCCAATTACATAAATTATGTATTTATGCTGAAAACAGAATGAAAAGTCTTTCTGGAAACCATATAAACGTTTTTTTTTTCATTTATCTTTTTTAATAACACTTTTAATGTGGCTTTAACATGTAATGTTAATATCCTAAAAAATTAGCGTTAAAATGTCTCACCAAGTGATAATGTTATACCAGAGCTCCTATTGTATGGAGCAATTAGGTCTGAAGAGACAGTATGTTTATAAAGGGTTTTTCCATTGTACCGTGTTTCCCCGATAATAAGACCTACCCCGAAAATAAGCCCTACCCTTGATTTTGGACACTGGTCCTAAATAAGCCCTACCCCGAAAATAAGCCCTAGTAAAATTTCATTATCTGGCGTTCAGACAATAGATTCTACACCTGCTAAACCCCCCTGATCCCCCACTCACCACCCCTAACCCCCCTCACCTCCGTTGTGTAGGTAAAAGCACAGTCTTCTTCTGAAGCCGCTTCTATTCCCATGGATGCATTGCGGTGCGGTACGTCACCGCGCACATAACGCGGCTGCAGAACGGAGCTGTGTCACAGCATAGAAGAGCTGGACATTATTGAGACATAAAGGAGTACTGGGGTATGTTTACCTTTATCACTGAGGACTGGGGACATGTTTATTACTGTAAGGAGGACTGGGGGCATGTTTACCGGTATAATGGAGGACTGGGGGCATGTTTGCCGATATAATGGAGGACTGGGGGCATGTTTATTAAGGAGTACTGGGGTACGTTTACCTGTATCAAAATGTGTGGCTAATCCTTTGCCAATGAGGCTTTCTCACAGCTGCATTGCGCTTATTTTGGCACTATTTTGCTAGTCTCGTGCCAACATTAATATCAGTAATTGTTTATGCAGTGTCCACATAAAATGTACCATTTTTTTTTTTCAGAATTTTCAGAAAATATAGTCTTTCTTCTCTGACAAATAAAATCTACCCCAAAAATCTCTGGATCTTGATTTTTCACCAGTTTAGGGAGTTACTGGGTGAGATGCAATAAAGGAAAAATGTGGTAAAAAAAACCTGTTTTCTGGGTTTTTGTGGGACTTCTCGTTGCACGTTGGGGTTGTGGTGCAGAGGGTAATACCAGAAAAAGTTGGCGTAACCCTATAGACTTCTATGGGCTTCACTTTGCAGTGCTGTTTGAGGGATCTATCATGGATCCCTCCGAGCATTACTCTGCGCAACTGGCCACTGGGGTTCAGCGCCAATCAAAGCTTGCAGGGGAACCAGACAGCACATATAAACATACATGTAAAATTGTAAGTAATAAATGTGCTGGCTTACGTTCATAGGGATCAGCATTCAAAATAGCAAGGGATGCAGGTGCACAGTGCTTAAGCTCTGTATCTTCTATGAGTCTGCCCCTTGACTCCCGTTGATTAGATTCATAGGTGTCTGGGGGATGGCTTATTGACGATACACAGGCTGAGCACTGCATAACTGTGTTAAATGCTACAGGGGCCTCCTACAACTTCTGACGCCTCCCTAATAAATTTGGCCAGTACTGAGGCTGCAGCCACCACTGACGCATATACACCAAGCTCGGATGAGATGAGCAGTACCTATGGGCTTCGATTGGCATTGACCCCAATAAATTGAACATTTGATATATGCGTAGAGGGAGCCCTGGGTCCTAAACTCGGATATCCTTTTTTTTGCAAAGGTTAGCGGTTAGCTCTTATCAGGAGAACAGTTGTTTGTGAATTTCTTCAAGCATACTAAATGCTTACAATGAGTGGAAAGATGTACTGCAATCAATATGTGAGTCTTTTATTCTGTCCCCCAAATAGGGACATATAGGTTAAAAAAATAGCTCAATTCCTTCAAAAGAGGATGTTTCAAGTCTGTAGAGCCAGTATGTTGATGTATGGGACTTTCACTCATCCCCTGGCCTACTAAATATAACTTTTGTAGAGAATAGTAACATCTGGCCCCTGAATGTGAACTGACACAATTACATCAGTAAACCAAGCCTTCTATCAACCATGAACTGGTGGGGCCAGATAAGAAAGTTTACCATTTACCTATAGCACTGCTGTAGATATAGCACTACCTATATACACTTGCATGCAATGTGGGGATTCGCTCGGCAGAGGGGGCGGGTGGGTGGTGTTTACCGTTTGAATACACACAGCCTATCAAACAGGTCTGAATCAGACCCAAAGATTCAAGTGTGCACCGATATATTAAGTTTGCATATCAGCCCAATCTCCTGGAACATCCTGGTTGCACAGCACTTTTGGTACCTGGTGTGTCGAGAAGGGCTGTTAGACATGACTGCAGCAATGACCCATTAGGACACATTCACTGCATATTTCCTTTACCAGGCAAATTAGAAATATGGAACTACTACATCAGAAGACTAAATAATTAAATACACCATATTGAAAAAGCAACATCTGAAAACACATGCAAACAAAACTATTGATTATGTTTTATTGCATTACTGTATGTTGCATTACACATTTTTTTCGGAAAGGAAAAAAAATTGGAAAGCAAAGGAACAGAATACTGAAGTGTTATCAATGGCAGTTATCTAATTTGTTGTTTTAATAAACTAGTACTTCTACAGTACAACTTCTGCAGAATAAGATATTTCCGTGGGAGCTAAATTAGAGACAATCTATACAGAATTCTTCCTCAAATCGCTGTAATTACAAATTATTTAAATGAAGAAAGCATTTGTGTATGCCGATTAGGTAAAATTTTGTATTACATTTTACTATTGCTCAGCATTCATTTACAAATTACCTTCAAAGTGGCATGTGGAGAGAAATGTGAGCAGTTCAAATAGATTTCTAAAGTGCTGTTTCCAATGCTGTTTATACTCTTCTGTAACAAAGCTGTTGGGCTATTTGGAAAACAGAAAGCAATTTGGCTATCAATGCAAATTTCAGGCTGTTCTAAACAGTAGGCAATTAGACTAGTACTGCATATATTGTCCAAAACTACTTCTTGTGATGCCCTTACTATAGCTAACAGAGGAAAAAAGGAAATTGTGATCTTCCTATAGAAATTGTTACATTTTCAATTTGAACCATAGGGGTCAATCTTATTAACCCTGAAGGGCCAAACTTGCTGAAAATTGCTCGCACCCCTATGGAGGTGCGAGCTCTTTTCAGTGAATTTGGCTTGCCGTAAAGTGCGCCGGTGGTGTGATGATTCGCAACTAGCAGATCATTCCCACCATTTGGGGTTAATAGGATTGACCCCTTACTTTGACATTTTACTTTTTGTCTAGCTATCTCTAGGTGGATTATTTTTAGATGAGTATTGATAAATATGAGAACTGATTTTTTTAAACTCATTAGTGGTATTTAATTAGCCATGTTGATGTATGGCAGCCAATTAATTATCCGTGGGCTATCCAATTAGCCCCATTTATCAGGGATTATGCTTCACAGTGCCTTTACACATATGAATCATAATCCCAAATAACCAACCCTTAGAGCGGCGATAACACATGGCTCCAGATACTTATCGTGGATCCAACATGTTATCACACGTAAAGTCAACATTTTCAGACCAAAAAACATGCTACAGTGTATAGCCCAATAATTGAATAGCCCAATAATGACCATCAGTGCTATTCCAATCGTGTTATCAGTCTGTTTTTCTGTGGCAAAAAAACTAGCACAAATAATTGAATACCCCCTACTGTGTTTGTACTGTATGCCATTCTAAAGTATTTAACAAACAGACACACATTTGTATTAGACCCATTTCACACTAGATTACTTCACACATCATCCTCAAAAATTTAGAAGACTACTTAACTAACTTAGAAGTCATTTAAAAACCAATAACACATCATAAATTTAAAATAATTTGTTGATTAGAAAATGATTTGTAGATTACTTGCTATAACCCTTTGTATTGTTGGATAATATTTGGATTATTTGATAATATATATCTAAACCTTTTTTTTGCTATGTTATATTATTTTAGCATTTCACCATATACAAATACCTTGGATAATCATGTATATACTACTTTAAGGTTAGCTGTGGAATTTCTCGCTCTCAGAGGACATTCATTTGTCATATGAACTGCATAATAAACCCTTTCTCTGCCAGAGGCTCATGCTGAATTTTATGTCAGGAGGCCACACCAGTATTTTCTGCACTGCTTCAGTCCCATCAGGAATAACTTTTTTTTACTTTTTAATCTAAGTGAATTAATTATATTTTCTGTAAAACAGGTAGGGTTTTGTCTCTATATATAGTGGACATTATGCAGGGCACAAAATGCTCAAATCATTTTCGCGATTATACTTTATTTACTTTGAAGAAATTGATTCAGCTGTCAAATTAAACCAATTAATATTTTGTTCTGTAGACTGTGACATTTAAAGAAATACCAAACTTGGCTATTTGATAAGATGCTTGGACCATACTTTTATAAAAATATACCTGACAATTTTTTTTTAAAGAATTGTGATATTTCTTCTTCAATGAGGATGTCTGACAAACTAGTTCAGCTCATTTATTCAAAAGACAAAGATGCTGAAACACATGTTCTAACCCTTGCAATAATATGCAGTATTACTCTTCAAAGAACTTTAGTTCAACAGTGGTAAACACTCAGTTTGTTTTTTAAAGTTGTAATTGTTTCAACTGTTCTGTGTTATTGTTTTATTGATTTCTAGCACTGCATTTATTTTTTTGTGCCATGTTTATTTTTGTGCATGGAATATATTAACATGCAGTACTAGAATTGGATAAATATGGTGCAGCATGTAAAAGATTGCGATCAAACTGTGATACTGATAATGTGAAGATCACATTACCAGCATGTCCTGTGGATCCCCGGTGCACTTACACGTTCTATATGGGGATAAATAATGAACTGCTGTTCAGAATGTTAAATAAGGGCCTAATTCAAGTTTGATTGGAAGGGGGCGAATTTGGCCCCATTCTGATAGTGGGGTGTTTGTACATGCGCATATTTATGCATGTGCACACCCTCTGTGCGAATGCCTTCGGCAAGTATCAAACACACCAATGCTTTTACACAGGTAGGGGAGGGAGGTAGGCTGGCAAGGGGCGGCATCAGGGGAATTCCAGTGTTTTATGGGAGTCCACATATAAAACAATGGGTGTTCCCTTGGGAACGCAGGGTTGGTGTTTCATGCTAGGGGTGGGTGGCTGACGTCACATGACGTTAGTATTCGACTCCTTTTCAGCATATAGTGGCTGAGGTAAAAGTCAGTTTAGACTTACTTTTATTACTGAAGGCAGGAGAATTAATTTGATTGTGAGTGACCATTGAGTGATTTCTCCTGCTACCATCTGCACATGAGGGGCTGTGTTAGTAAACACATCCCCTCACATGCTACTGAGGGCATTCTGGTGGTGGAGTGGCAGGTTTTCGTAGGGTGGCGGGCTGCGCTTACCAATTTGCTATGCAGCGAGTGTACGCTGTCTAGTGAGTGAGTTTGAATTAGGCCCTAAATCTAATTGTATAATGCTTCATAGTCGCTTATAGTTTGTTATGTCTAATATGTTGTGTGTCAAAACATTCATATCGCACAATATACCATTACATACTGTGTGTACCAATACATCTGCATGATACACGTAATATAATTTGCATTTGAGTATCAGGATCACCTTAATTATCAACATAACTTATTAGCTGATTTCCAAGTTACCATAACAACAAATATGATACATTTTGTCATCAACCTGATTGATGTTATTATATCAATGTTATCCCTGTACTATCCTATTTCTAAAATGGTACATACAGGAAATGGTACATACATGATATGCATGTTAAAATGGCATGTTTACACAGGAATAAGTCCATGTCTATAAAACAAGCAATACACTAGTACAGGCATTCCCAGCCACGGTCCTTAAACCAGACCAACAGTGCACGTTTTGTGATATTCAGGCTTCAGCACAGATGGTTTCATCAGAACCACTAAGGTACTAATTAAGTCACCTGTGCTCAAGCCTGGATATCACTAAAACCTGCACTGTTGGTGTGCCTTGAGGACCGTGGTTGGGAATGCCTGTACTAGTACAACAGATGCACCAGGCTATACACAAATACACACAGAAAGGTGAATAATGGTTTATACAATAATCTAAATCTACATTTTAGCTGTTTTAGTGGTATGTTTCAGTGGAATATTTTTTATAAGTAGCAGTGAATAAAATACTCTCTGGCGGTGCTCAGTTAGCAAATTGTACAATAGACAGGTGGCATAATACGGTTTAAGCTCTGCTTGCAATGCCAAAAGTGGCTTCAACTTGGCTTTGTTATTTTGTTGCTTGCAAACTGAATGACAAAGGAACAAAAACAGAACAAAAAGCTAAGCAGTGTCAACATCTATGGAATCTGGTAACAATTGTTTAAAAAAAGCTATTTAAATGTCATTCAAATTGTTTCAGCAACTGAATACAAGATATTTAGGTGTACATTATCTTAAATATAATGTATCTTCATATCTGAACTTTTCACTGAAAAACCATTAGGAAGATTAATTCTTTGAAATCAAACTCCAATCTTAAAAAAAACAAAATAAGAGCTACATGCTGCTTGTCAGCCTACAATATATAGATCAGTGAGTATCATATGATTTAGAAAACAATATGTAGCAGAAGGTGGTGGATCCCGAGTTTCTGTAGGCTCAAAATGGGCATAATTGCATCCACATTGCATTCAGGGAATTAAATGTACAGGTAATTTCCCATATTTATTATTTATTTATTAACAGTTTCGGTACTTATATGTTAGTTGGGCGCCCACTATAGTTAGTACGCTCATACCCCGACTATCCATGTTGGCATGGAGTTAATTTTATATAGTGTAGTGAGCGCAGAGAGCCACTGAGCCCGAAGCGTGGCGAGCGTACGCGGAAAACTAAGCAAATAGCTTAGTGGGCGTCCAACTAACATATAAGTACCACAGTTTCTTATATAGCACATACATATTCTGCAGTGCTTTACAGAGTATAGTTGAACATTCACATCAGTCCCTGCCCCAGTGGAACTTACAATCTATGTTCCCTACCACATGTACATGCACACACAAACATTCTAGGGTAATTTTTTTGTTGGGAGCCAATTAACCTACCAGTATATTTTTGGATTGTGGGAGGAAACCGGAGTGCCCGGACGAAACCCACGCAAGTACGGGGAGAATATACAAAAATTCTGCACAGTTAGAGCCATGGTGGGAATCGAACCCATGACCTTAGTGCTGTGAGGCAGTAATGCTAACCATTACACCATCCATACTGCCCACATATGGGACTACAGCAACCGTATCCATATACTTTTCATGATATTACAACTTGCATGTGTCGAACTATCTGTGAAGTCCACTGCTGTATATTTATTTTAGCACAATTATTTTTTCTGAATGAAGTGCCAGGTGCTTTATGATGCAAAATGGAGGGAGGGGATAATTTCAGCAAAATCAAAACAATATAATATATGTAAATAGCTTCCTCCATTGTGTTCTTTTGAGTGAATTGAAATTACAGTAACTACTATATGGTCACATAAGAAACACATCATTACAAGTGTGGACCAGAATATTTACTTTACCATTCATAATTACCATTACCATTGTAATCCATTTACCAAAGTAAAATAACAATGTTTTTCTCATAAAACTAAAGGCCCACATCCACTAGTGTGATTTGGGCCATTTTCATCCAATTTTGAGTCATCGGGCCAAGGAATCAGATGGAAAGGGCCAAAATCGCTTGTGTTTAACCTCCGATTCCTATTAAAAGCATTGTTATTGCTGCACCATGGATCCATCAGATCCCGCAGTGGGAAATGGGATTGCATGCAATATATCGCATGTAAAAGGCCACAAATGGATGGCTCAAGAGGGATCATCTGCTATTTCTTCCCTTTGAGAGGTCGCAATAGGGGATAGGGGCTTAAAACTGTACAAGAAAAATATGTTTATTTTAAGATTATGAATTAAAAACTAAAATATACTATACTATGATTACTAATCCACAAGTTAACCTATAAAACAAAATTTCAATCTGCATTTCCTGGAAAACTTGCTGTAGAGATACAGTATAGTTTTGACATCTCCCCATATTGTTATTTATATACATTTTTACTGCTGCCACCTGCTTGTAACTTGGCTCATATCATAAAGCAGTACAGTTCCCCAGTTTCATTATAAGTTGACATTTCAGTATAACTACATAGCTGGCTATTTCTCAGACTCCAATTGCTCTGCAAAAGCTCTTATGTTATATTACCTTGGTAATCGAATAAAGATCCTTCTCTCTGGTAGTAGTATCCACTTTTTTCCCTATATATATATATATATATATATATATATATATATATATATATATATATATATATATATATATATATATATATATATATATATATAGTATCGAAGTTGTTTGGCACTCGAGATAATTGCAGCAATGCCGGGGTGCCTTCCAAATGGAGAGATATACAAACGTAGGTTTTTCTTCCAGTACCCAGCCGGGTGTTCTGTCAGAAAGAAGAGGCGGCACTCGTCAGACTTTAAATAGGTGTTATATTGGTACAAGTAAAAAATTCATTACACCAGATTAGGACGACGTTTCAAGACCCATATTGGTCTTTTCATCAGGTCTCAGTGCAAGTGGTACAGTGCAAAATCACAAAACGGTTTTGTGATTTTGCACTGTACCACTTGCACTGAGACCTGATGAAAAGACCAATATGGGTCTTGAAACGTCGTCCTAATCTGGTGTAATGAATTTTTTACTTGTACCAATATAACACCTATTTAAAGTCCGACGAGTGCCGCCTCTTCTTTCTGACAGAACACCCGGCTGGGTACTGGAAGAAAAACCTACGTTTGTATATATATATATATATATATATATATCTAGAAGAGGGCAGAAAGAAGGCGCTTCATGGTGTAGTATTTTAGAAGACACAATTTATTTAAAAGTCCGCAGTGACGAAACGCGTCAGGGCGTGGCCTATGAAGCTCCCTCTTCTGACACCGGTATCCAGGACGTGTTGTGCTTCTCCACGCTTCTCTGCAATCCAGCCCCGCGGCGTTCGAGTGCACCCAAGTACCTGGTACAGTGTGAGCAGCATTTGCCTTGGTTTTAAAAACTTATGCCGTGTGGTACCCAGTCCACAGAGTTCTTTTATTCGGTACAAGTTCATGTTAACCCTTACCGTGGCTTATCTTTTAAATAAATTGTGTCTTCTAAAATACTACACCATGAAGCGCCTTCTTTCTACCCTCTTCTAAATTTGTTTGCTCTGTGGATTCCAGAGATCTCCCCCATAGAGAAAGAAGCAGCTGCAGGTCCTTTTGTTACTGGACTTTTGGTACATCTGTCCCTCTGTGTGAGACACAAAGGACCTACTAACTGGTATTTTCTAATACTGACTGACAATTGGGCGCAGACCTTTCAATCTCTTTCTATATATATATATATTACACCCAGACTGTACAAAACACTCCTGGCACATGTGACAATTATAGTACGGCTTCTGCTGCACAAATGAACCCCCATACATCCCACAGAGTGAGATTAGATTTGGGAATTGGGATATGTGCAGGAAAGCATGGCCGCTGGTTTCAAATGAACCAGATAGTAGCTGTCAGTGGTGCTAAATGTGCTCTTTTTTTATATGTAACACGTTTTTGTTACAATTCATCAGAATGGCAAGCAATACTTTTCTGTTCTGTATTTTTCACTCTTTGGGGGAAATTCAATTTAGGATGAATCATTTTGTCTGCGCGCCCTGCTCTATGTTAGTGAGATCCTGCTTAAGGTGTTTGCTAGCCCATAAAGTAGCACCACTTTGAGTTAAAAGAGGAGAGTATTGGCCAGGCAAAGGGTGTGAGTCAGGCTGCCATTGTTGGCATGACCTTTGTTTTAGCTCTATATACAGTGACGGATTTTCCATTAGGCACGTGAGGCATGTGCCTAAGGGTGATACTTTCTAGGGGAGTGGGGTGGCGGCACAGAATGCTTACATGCATGAGAGCACCACTAGGCCAATGGCAAGATTCTTCTTTTTTTGTCATGACAACTTATTTTTTTAATTTGTAACTGGTGATGTGGAAGAGCAATGATTAATATATTGTAGTTGTGGATGATATGATGCCAAATGATATGCTACAAATGGAGCCATCCTCATCTAGCCATCTCTGGATAGCCATGGTGAGCCATGGCTATCCAAGGCCTATTGTTCTCAGCTGCATTATCATACATAGAACAATACAGTAGGGGATTAGCAGAGTTACTCACTTAATCCTATTAATGGCTAGATAAGGATGGCTCCATCTGTATGTATACAGGCTTCCTAGCGATTGGAACATTTTCTCCCCTTTCCAAAGTTCCACATTGTTATGGTGCGCTGATGTTGCCATAATTAGTTTAAAACGTTTTATTTCTATTTAGATATATATTATATTGAATGTTTGCAGATACATCAGCAGTAATCTAAAGCACAATTTTAGTATGTTGTGGGATTTTTTTTTATTAGAAATCATGCTGTAAAGCTATAATGTAATTCATGTGAGAAGCTTCTTTAATTCTGCAAAGAGTTTTCATGCGCCCCACTATGGATTCCTAGGAATAGGTCTGAAATCCACAGAACCCTCCTACTGAATAGATTGATATGTAGAAAAATAAATATCATTTACGCTAGAATAATTTCAGTTAAATTTAGTTTTTAGTTTAATTTTTCTAATATCAGGTGAGTTCCAAGATGAAATGTTACACTATGTTGCTACACCCAACTTGTGATGTATAAAGAAAAGCCATTATAACAATAACTAGCAATTTTTAGATATAACTCAGATTGTTACAATCATTTCCCTCCCCTTTGATTTATGGCCATGTCATCAATATTTGATACATAGATCAAATGCAGTTGAGGAATGGTTTGTGCTAATCGTGCATGGACTTTGCAAATGATGCATGCTTTAAATTTATACAAAGTTGAATTACTACTTCATTAAATTCTAATAGCTTCCCCTGCTTGAGAAAATTGGTTTTCAATAAATGTCTGGTATAGTATACTTCCTTGACATAATGCCTCATATTTTCAAACTGGGATAATTGATACTGTGAAAAATACAGGTACAGTGATACATTTAATGTGTTTCCCATATGAGAGGTTTTTTTTTTCCCTTAGATTCAAGTGAACACATTACATTTCAGCTTAGAAAGCATAAAAATAACTTAGCCCAGTTAACACTAAATGTGTATTTATACTGCACACCTATACTATAATATCAGGTAATAATGAAGCCACCTCACCCATACCACACTTCACTTGTGCAGGGCTGCAAGAAGATGCTCCCCTTGAGAAATACAATGTGATGTGAAATTTGTGGGTACTACTCCAATGAGATACTGGAACCATCCTGATTTTGCCTTAAAACTATTTGCTGCTTTAAATTTAGTTGCTATCTAACTAGAATAATGCTACTTTCTGAAAATTGTAGGTTATTATATTTGAGGAAATATCTACATATTAGTTAAAAGCCTATCAAAATGACAGCTTCTGCAATGTACGGTGACATTTTTTAGCCCACAAACCCTCTACCCCCCCACCCCAGTCCCTATCTGATACGTCCTCCAATATCTGTCTTCATAGCTCCCTCTCTCCATATCCAGATAGTCTGAAAGAGATCAGTGTCCCTGCAAATGCTTTCCCTTTTGTTCATCAAGTGGCCTCTAGTGGTCACAGGTGGAACTTCAAATCATAGGGGTGAGGAGTAGTTAGATATATATATATATATATATATATATATATATATATATATATATATATATATATATATATATATATATATATATACATACATACATATATATACAGTGCATAGTACACCAGAGATCTAAAATCCATGGCCATAACTAGGGTTCGGTGTGTGGTGCTGCTACCCATGGGGCAGGTCCTAGGAGGCGGCACCATGTGTTCCCACAGCATAAAGCATTTTTCTTGCAGTGGGTTTCAAATGGCACAATGCAGCATAGCGAGTGCTTGATGTGTACTTCGATATCTCAGGATGCTCAGCTGCTTCCTGGTCCAGGTTACCCCCCACTTTTTGTTGTGATGTCATGATATCACAGGCCAGCTGTGTCGAGTTTTGTGGCCTTGTTGGATGTCAGACAATCTTAGAGGTTTTAAAGGGGCAATCAATTACAAGTCAAAACAATTGCTTGCAAATTATTGCCCCTTTTAAAAAACTTCTGAGTTCAGCCAGTATCCAGCAAGGCCACCAAACTCTGTGGCTATCCACGTGTCTGTGGGAGGGGCTAGCCCTGTGGCAGCCTTGCTAAACACCACCCTATACTGAAAAAAAACAAAATCTTTAGTTTTTTTGCTATCATACTGCTCTATAAAATGATAAAGTATGCAAATATAATACTAAATTGATTAACAGTACAGTTTTAATGCTTTAACATTAAATATCCTAATAAGATATATATTTTAATGCTAATGCATGTCTGAGTGCATAGCTATCTACTATTTAAGTTGTTACAAAACATAAAAGAGTAAATTTGTAAGTAATACAATTTCACCCTTAACCATGTCATAGTAGGACCCAGCTTGCAGAGCATAATTATGCAAATCACTATAACCCAGGTCTCACATTAGGATGACATATGCAGTGTATCAGATATGCTAATAAACTCTGAACTATGCTAACAGATAAGGCTATTAAAATGGAATGCCAAGAGCAAGGCTGAAAAGCAAAGTGGACAAGAAGCCAGGTAATCCATTTCCCAAGATTTAGCATTAAAAGTATTAAAATGAGTAGAATACATAAATATGCCTGGTTTACTGACAAATTGCTTTTAGATGTTATTTTCTACCACTTACTGAAAACATGTGTATTGCTTTTTCTAGGTCATACGTTATTATAATTACCATTTAATCCAGTTCATGCTCTTAGTCCCCAAAATGGAGAGATTTGTACAGTATAATTTAACATGGTGGGATCTATTAACTAAATTGTGGCAGAAGGAAATAGGTGTGTGTGGAGGGGTGTATTTAATAAAAACATCCATAGCTGCTGAGCATTACTCGGCCCCCAAGCATTACTGCCTAGCAGCAAGAAGTTATAACTTACAAGCATCACTAGTTGAGGTCTCTACTGAGCATGCACAAAGTAGGGTTGTCAAATCCCACGTCACACCTGCACTGCAACTGGAAGGTGTCTGGAACTTCTAGATGTAGATTCATAAACATACTATATATATATATATATATATATATATATATATATATATATATATATATATATATAGCTTCACATGGGTAAAGGTGGCACTCTTGGACTCTGAGTGCTACCTTTACTCATATGAAAATATTTGGAGTGCCCGCCCACTTTTGATGTCATTCCCGACGGATCGGGCAGCATGTATGGAGAACACGCTGCCCAATCCATCTATAGATATATCTTCCAGTGTGCATCCAGCTTTAGACTGAAGTTATCCTTGGATTTTTGTATGTATCTGTGATATGTTTTTTTAAAATAGTGGATGACATCAAAGTTGTGATGCAATAATTTTTGCTACATTGCTGTGGAAAATAATAACATTACATCCATACTGTTTATTCATTATATGTCATTTGGGGATAACTTAGATGCTCACTGATACAACCCAGACATGTTACATAGTGGTATTTGATGAATGATGCCCAGCACATATAATCACGCTATAGGACACAGAAAGAAAACCAGCTTTTGTCAGCAAATGTCACTGCACCAAGCTATTTATTTGAACCTGCATAGTGAGTGATTTATGTCAGAGTCCTGCTCCCTAAAACCCTGTGTTCCATCACTGCACTTTAGTACTATTTGTCAGTATAAAAATGGCAGCCATTTCCCTAGCTCTAAAGGGTAGATTAACATTCTTTAGTTGGATTGTCTAACTGTACTTTTCTTGCCCAGACTTTGCTGAATGTTTAAGATAAATATATGCTTACATTTGAAAATGTCAAACCTAAAATGTATCTTGCTAATGGATTCAGAGACACGTATAAAAAATGTTAAGTGTATTTTACATCTCCATTGTAATGTTTCTTCGATGTACGAAATTTAGAAGATGCCTTTTTACATTTCTGTTGCTGTTACAAAAAAAATAATTTTAATTTGAACTGTTGTTGGTTCATATGCTAAAAGTACTACTTGTGAAATGCTTTTAATTAGGGCACTCTTCTCCTTTTATTGGTGTATTACTGTATACCACAGTAAGCATCTCAAATGGGTTTAGCGTTACTTGGTGATGTTTGTATAGCTGGCCCAGCAACCACAAAGCAGATGAATGCTCCTGTGGGTTTGAGAAAACTTCTAGAAACTGTTCTAACTATGGCCTTGTGCTGTTAACCAAACATACTGTACTATTATTAAGCATTAGTATCCCTAATATTCTTATTAATTTAATAGTAATAGTAGTAAAAGTAGTAGTGGCAGCAGCAGTATTAGTAGTAGTAGTAGCAGTAGTAGCAGCACTAGTAGTAGTAGCAGCAGCAGCAGCATTAGTAGTAGTAGTATAGTAGTAGTAGTATCAACATTGGTAATGCTATTTAATGCTCATTATCTAATACAGTGTTGTTTAATGTATTTTGTTTGGTTTGTAATTTTCAATGCAGAGCCGCAACTAGGGTAGTGCGACTGTGATGGTCACCTAGGTTGCAAGGCCTAATGTGGGTGCCACCACGATCAACTGCCAGTGTCATCTGGTAGTTTCTGTCTGAAGGGGATCCCTTGCCAAATGTCCTGCCCATTCAAAGCGCAGCAGCCCAAGGCACCCAGGCCACTTACGGTAATGCAGCACACATGACACAAAATGTAACAATGTTGCCTGTCAGTGCCTGGACTGGAGAGGTCTGTGGTGCTTTGCTGGAGATTGGAGTGTGTGAGGAATGGGAGAAAGAGAAACCAGGGACATACAGTATTGTGAGACACTGTAATGATATATGAAAAGGCCAGGTAAATTACATGCAGAGGAGGAGTGGAGGCACATTGCAAAAAACACTGTTATTGTGGAGGGGGCATATTGTATACTACACTGATGGAGAAGGACGGGGGCACACTGCATATTATACAGATTGGAGGAACATTGCATGCAATACTGATGGGAAAGGGTGGGGGCACACTGCATATGATACAGATTGGGGGCACGTTGCACACTACACTGATTGGGAAGGATGGGGGCACACTCAAAATTATAAAGGTTAGGGGCACATTGCACACTATGCTGATGGAAAATGGAGGGGTATTTTTCAAACTATATTGATTTAGAGGAGATGGGGCACATTGCACACTTTGGAGGGTATCCAATTAGGTGCAATGAAGCATCGGGAGGGAAAAATTCGAGTTTTTCGCTGCCACAGCACCAAAAAGCTTGTGCTTATCAGAGAATTTGTTTCTCTAGCCCTAGGCAGGCAAAACAAAATCCATGATAAGCAGCAGGGTAGACCAGCTTGTCTGGGTTAACTGGATAGTCCAGAGCAAAGTAATTACCAGTGATAATTGATTGCAAGTAAATTAATATAGGGGAATTTTAAGAGAGGAAAGGGGCCATGTTTAGCCTCTGATGCAGATCACCTCGTCTCTGGACTCCGGCATTATGTCAATGTCTATTAAACACGAACAAATCTCCAGGAACATGGCACATTGGGTGCAAGGTGTGCAGTGTGACATGGGTGCAGTGTGGGTCCCTTGGACCCAGGGGCCCATGTGCATTGCACACCTTAGACCTATTATAGAAACACCTATGACTGGATATACTGATGTGGCATGAGACACTTTGACCACTATACTGATGAGGATGGGTCTAATTGCACATTACACTAATGAGGGGGGGGGGGGGGAGAGGGGCACACTGCACACTATACTCATTGGGAAGGAGGCACATTGCATACTGTACAGATGTTCAGGGGAGACATGTAGCACACTATACTTATGGGTCGGATGACAGTTTACACCCTATAATGCTGGAGAGGTGGGACATTGCACAATATGCTGATGGGGAAGGAGGGGGCACATTTCACAATATATGGATGTTGCAGGAGACACTTTACACTCTATACTGATTGGGATGTGTTGAGGTGTCATTTCTGTGACCCCAACAGTCAGTGTATTATTGTTTTGTCACCCTAACTGTAAGCGGAAGTTTAAGTAGATACATTGTTGGTCTCCACCTTGTTGCACAGCAAATAGTAAATCATTTTCTAATGTAATGCTTACTGTTTGTTGCCTTACACATATAGGACCTTATTCTGGTCCACACACAAAGCTGCGAATTTTGCAGCTTTGCATGTGGATTAAACGCCGCCCGCACAACACTCTGCCCCTCGCTCACCGAGATCCCCCTCAGCAACAATCGAATGATTTATACAGTGCTCGTAGATGGAAGACACCTCTCTGGTGTCTTCCATCTGCGAGCACTCTGTGCGGGAAGCGGACGAGCAGCTGACATCCGCTGACATCAGCTGCCCGCACCCGCACCCGCATCACGGGCACATTTACATGGGATGCCCATGAAATGCTGTGCATTCCCATGGGCGCAACCCCTAGCCGCCGCCCCATGCCCATACTTCTAGCTGCGAATGGGACAGCAAACAAGCAGTTTGCCATGCCTGCTCGTACCAAGAGTCTGCACATGTGCATAAATGCACATGCGCAGACGTTAAACATCCCTCCCTTGTGCGATCTAATCAGAATAACCCCCATAGATTCATCGGAAGCAGAATATACTATCAGGCCAAAAGAACAGATATAAATAAAGTGCAAACATGAACACAACTGATTTGCTTGAAGTGACTATTTAGATAAATGGTGTGCAATATTAACCACTCAATAGACAACAGCAGGGACTGTAGTGTGCCAGCATGGCGACATGGCAATATCTGACAACTGATTTTATGAAAAAAGGAACCGCTCTGGTTTCCAATTTGTTTTAACGTGTAAGCATTGCACTATATATGACATATTATTTGCATATTGTCATTATAGACATATCAAAATAAATCTTATTGTGACAGGGCAGAACAAAAAGGAACAATGGCATTTTGTGCAATAAAGTCACCCATGACAACACTAATTAAGACATATGAGTGTGCCCTTGTTCATGAAACAATAGGATTAATTGACTAGCAGCCTTTGCATGATTATTTTAAGCAAATTATCTTTTTTTGTTTTGTAATAGTGATAAATGTCTAACATAAGTTTGAGCTGTAATTGATTTGCGAGCTTTAGTGTCTAAATCATACAGTATATGAAAATAATACTTTTCCAAATGTAAATTACAAAGATCTAAAAAGCAAAAACAAATAAGAAAATAATATTGTAGACACAAAGGCACACAGTAGTAGACCAACTGATTTTAAAATCAACAAAACTGTCTTATAGAATAATAATGTATATGAGGTGTACAGTATACAACAGTTTACAAATACATTCCTGACACTTGTGTTCTGTAATTTGATAACAGGGTAATGTAGATAACTTTAAGATCCAGTTACTGTATAGTGACTAGATTAAAAACTTTCCTAAATTACATGCCGATAAAACAAACAACATTTTTGAGTAGCAGACCATGGTAACCCATTTTATCACTTTGTGCATTCAGCCATGTTGTAAGGTGGCAAGGTAGCAGAACTCACTAGCTGCTACCTTCCAAACTAAATAACTTAGAGGTTCACTAAACCCTAAAATAAATTATTTTAGACGTAAGCCATGGAAGAGAAATACATTGTTATGTGTTAAACTCACTTTCCACCTCAGCTCTGTTAAAAAGTAAATCAATATCTGTCCAATCACTAGCAGACAATTAAAGCATCTCCTGCATCTATAGGATGCTCCAACCACATGTCAGTTAGGCCCTACATGTTTGTATGTATTGCATGCGACCCCGTTCCTTGATGCCAAGAGGTGAGTTAGAGTCGGATATCCGAGCTGCTTGAATGCCATCTGATGGGCACAGGATCGTGCATTGGATCAGATCTCAAACATATCTGATTTGGGCCCATTTCTCAGCTTGATCCATTGGAATCAGGGCAAATCCACCTAAATCGGACTAGTGTACGGGGGCCAAAAGAAGTGCAGATGCCACAAGGGATGAAACAAATAAGTTTCTAAAATGTACGTGATATGTTGATGTATTGTAGTTAAGGAAGCATTGCTGCATAATGATAAGATGCTATTTGGACTAGGTGGAGCTCATGGGATACAGCTGTACATGCAAATGTAAAATCAATGCCATTATGATATGATCAATGGCAGGGCCAATAAAAATCTATAATGTTTTGACTACTGCTTGTGATTGGTCATACCCTTTTTTGATTTTCAGTCAAGGCTATAAGAGGAACAAATATCCTACGAGAGAATTGCTGCAGACAATGGCCCTAAGGCTTCGCGCTGGAGAAGAAGGATGCAAGTAACATGTTTTCAGAAGTTGTTAATACATCTTTAAAACAGTTAGAGGTTGATCAATCAAACCTTAAAGAGTGTGGAGAAGCGAGTCATTGGAGAAGATGCTTATAGCATCCAATCAGCTTCTATCTAGCATTTTATAGAATGTAAAGAGCTACAGTTTAGATTAAAATTCTATGCTACAGTTGTTAGTGTAGAATTTCAACACCATCAATTGTTACCGCCTTCATAGAGGTAGTTTTAATGTATTATGTTTCTATAAAAAAATGTAAAGCAGGACTGTTTATGTTGCCATGGACTATATTTTGTAATCTGATTCATGTACAGCCATCTTCAGCAGATGTATTGATTTTTAAAATTGCTTTTGCTTCTTTGACTGCCCTAGAGACATAAGTCAATGAATTTATCATTGTGCTGTAGATAGCAAATTCAATTTTTTTAGTTGTGTGTTTTACATTTCTTGATAAAATATGAATTAACTCTTAAAACTTTGTTATCACTTTGAACTTTTACAAATAAGTATATAATATAAAACTGTACTTGTTTAGTCTCACAGGGGCAGATAAATCGCATGCGATTGCATGTGATGCAATGCGATCGGATGCGATTTGATGCTATTTTGTACCTGTTCATAACCCCACTATCCACTACGCATGGAGTTGATTTTATACAGTCTGGCGAGCGCAGCGAGCCACCAAGCCCGAAGCGTGGCAAGTGTAGCAAGCCCCGCGTGTATTCCGTGTCCCCTTGTGGGGCTCACTGTGCTCGGCATGGAATACATGTAAAGTAATACGCGTCCCCTCGCTGGGCTTGCTACGCTTGCCACGCTTCGGGCTCGGTGGCACACTGCGCTTGCCACACTATATAAAATCAACTCCATGTGTAGTGGATAATGGGGTTATGAACAGGTACAAAATCACATCACATTGCATCCGATCGCATCGCATGCGATATATAATCTGCCGCCGTGAAACTAAACAAGTACCTGTAAAACAAATAAATCCTGCCCTCCAAATATATTATTTTCCTTGTCTTAGATTTACTCTCATAGAAACCCCGAGAACAGTATTAATTTGTGGTAATTTTCCTCTGTATCCATGTCTCCTTTGTAAAGCACAATATAATATGCTGTGCTATATAAGAAACTGTTAATAAATAAATAAATAAATATTCACTGTAGCACATTTTGGGGATGATTCAGGTTGGTTTACAAAAGCAAACTCCTTTAGTGGACAAAACCATGTGCACTGTAGGTGGGGCTGATGTAACATGTGCAGAGAGAGTTACATTTGGGTGGTTTGTAATCAAACTGATATCTACATTTCAGTATAGGAATAAAGTAGCCAGTATTTACTCTGCACAGAAACAAAATACTGTAACTCTCTCTGCACATGTTACACCAGCCCCACCTGCAGTGCACATGGTTTGTCCATTAAAGGAGTTTGCTTTTGCAAACAACCAGAATCACCACCTTTGTTTTGAATTGCCCAAATTTCTTAAAGAAGAAGTAGCATTGTGCTTTATGTATAGTGTTGTCTTTAATGAATTAATTTTGTGATTGAAGATGAAGGGCTGTTCTTTAGACTGATCCTGTGCATTTAGTGCATAAAGTATGTGTTAATGCAGTCAGTCCAGTCAAACTGCACTGCCTGCAGTAATGTACTGATACAGTATATATGTAGCTGAGGCAGATCATCCTCATGAAGGAGGAAACAATGATATCTAAATATATGGATTTGAGTAAATATAAAATCTCAGAAACATTATGAATTTTCCAATATGGCACATGATTTCCCAGAATGACTTGGTCACATGCTATACCTGTTTTACATATATCGTAGGGTGCATATACAGTATACTGACATTAATATTCTGCATATAAGATGCATTTATATAATTTTTTTTTACACAACATTTGTATATGAATTTACGTGTGACGCTAGCATTTTTAGGGGATATTTTGAACATTTCTCAGAGATGTTGGCACTCAAAGGGTTAAAAAAATGGACACTTTTGCTTATGCATCTCCTTTAGGGCTGGCACCCAAGGGATGACCACCTATATTGCGATAGTTCCACCACTAATTCTGTCCAAGCAGAAGGAAAGTAAACTGGGCGACAGAAAGATTAATCACAGGAAACATCGGTGGCTTGCATTGAAACTAAGTAGTATTGTTTAGTACTTAATGTTAAGTGTAAGTGTCAATGAGCTGCCATTAACTATCACTGTGACAGCTCTTTCTCTCCTCCAGTTTGAAAGCACTTTGCTTGCTGAGAATGCACCACAGGCAAATATACAGATGTGTGTCTGAACTGTGACCCTTCCCTTCATATTTCATCTCATTCATTATTTTTGGTGTAAAGCAGGATTTCAGACTCTTGCACATCCACTTTCCCCCTTGCTAGACCCATACTTACCTATAAATACAGAAACAACTCAAATAACTTCCTTTTGAAAATCGTGTCTTTCTAAATGGAATTTATAACTATTTTTTCTAACTGATTTTCCAGTTGACAGCATGATTTCAGTCAACAGCATCAAAGTTTTATTTCAATAAAATGGAATGAGAAGAGAATATGAGAGTTAATTCTGCTACACTACACAAAAGATAATCAAGGCATTGCTATTGATATTAAGGAATGTCTGCGTTCATGCATCTGGAAGAGAAAAAGTGTCAGTGAGCAAATTACACACAAATCACAACCCAGCAACCTAATAATTCCCATTGTATAGTAGTTCCCTTCAGAACAATTAAATATTGTAGAAATGTAAATATACAACATTATTATCCCTTCAGTCCCCATTATTCCCATTTATATACACAATTTTTTTTAAACAATCATGAATAATCCTTTTATGGTTTAAAATAAAGAACTATTTATCTAAAATAGTATGTAATGTAATTTAAAAATATACTACAAAAAAAGTAAATATATGTGTCAAAACATAAAAAATACAACTGGAGATGAGCATGTTGGGTTTTCTGTAAACTAAATCCACCTGAATTTTGCATATCTGAACAGAGTTGAACCCTGGCTTGGTATTTCCTGCCAGGCTTGGATACCAGAAGCAAATTGTCATCCTATCAGCATCAGATCTGCATGTATTGGATTAAATAAAATGATACATTGTACCATCAGAGGCTAGGCACAGCATGACCAATGAGATCATAACAGAGTGGCAAGGTGATAAATTTGATGGTAAATCACTGCTGTAAATGGGGGTCTGGCCTCTGGTTGGCGTAGGACATCCAGTTGGATAGCAGGAAGAGGCAGGGTGTGACATTGTGTGGAAGCCATCTGCGCTGAGGGGTTTTTAGGCTGTGCTGGGTGACAGCACACAATTGTGGCCAGTGCCATTACAAAGTGGTACAGGGTTTGTGAAGGTGAATGAATGGAGAAATGGAAATCGGTACTTTTGTGTGGCCGCATGAGAAGTGAGCTTGGTCCCTGAGACCTCACTCTCCTCATCTGCCTGTAAGTACCAGCCCTCAGCTTACCTTGCACACCATTCTGTGACTCATTTATCCTGATCTGTCCCCTGCTTCTGTGATATATGCCCTGCAAACTCTTTGTCACTTCAGCCTGTCTACCTCACCACCATTCAGAGAGTCCCTAACCTTTCCCTGACATCCATTTATCAGCATCTTTGTGTCCTCTATCTCCCGTCCTTTTTCTTCAGTGTATACCCAGCATACCCACTGTCACCCCAGCCTCCTACTGTGGTATAATGTGTATAATAGGTACTAATGTGTGGCATAATTTGTATAAAGGACTTTACTGTTGTGTTTGATGCGTTTATACAACATAAGTGCAAGATTCCTCATTTAAATATAAAAATATTCCAAAACACGGAATAATCCGTTATCCAAAATGCTTCTTGTCCCTGCCATTTTGGACATTTTGGGTAATGGATACTCAACATGTAATAGTTAACATTTTCTTAGAATAAAGGGGTCCATATATCAGGAGAGTTAAGGGTAATTTCCCAATTCTCCTCAATGACCATTTTGACGACAAAAATGATTGTGATCAGTAATGTCTGCCGATCGGCAAATCAGCAGAACAGGGAATTGGCTGTAGATGTATGGCCCACATTAGAAATAAAAGTAATTTTCTGTTTAACTGCATATGGCAAAAATACTTAAATTCTTCTAAATAATAAACTAGTATCCTTGTCTTTTAGCGGTTAAAATACAGTGAGCAACAATATGAGTTTATGTCAAGTAAATGAATGGAGTAGTAGAATTGCAGGTTCAATGTATTGTAAAGTTAGTTAAGTTATGAGCTACCTTTTGTCTAATATTCCATTACCAAAATGCTGCTGATCCTGAGTATTATGTTTTAACTGATTATGTTTTAAACTGATTGCTTAAGTAAGGGTATGTCAAGCAAGCCTTTTGTTGCTAATGTTATCTGGCATGATACGTTAATGTAATTTGATCAGTGAGAAATTGATTTGTACAACAATTTCTATAAACGTGGAGAGGGGATTGGAGGCCACATAAACTCAACTATCGTTACCGCTCATATATCTGAAGATCTTTACGTACACAAAATAAAAATAAAAATGTATGTAGACAAAGCTGTTTTTAATGACTTCATATAAAGGTCATTATGAAACAAAACTTGTAATTATTAACTGACTGCTGTTATATTTTTGATAAGGTTTATTTTCTATTATACATAATAGCTAGGGTATTTAGTGCTGATTACCTTGTTATTGTGAAAATTAGGCAATCAGAAGGCCATTGATCCACCCTGGTGGACCTTGCACATTAACCTGAGAATTCAAGAGTTTAAATGTAACAGATGTTAATTCTAACAAGCTGAGATTAATGTGCACTGTGTGCCAGGGAGAGTAAAAGGATTCCTAATCACACCATTAACAGTCCTGTACCTATATATGTACTAATAGAGTGACAAACAATAAACAATATTCCCAGAACCATTATCTATATTGAGAGACTTTAACTTCATTAAATGACACCTTTTGTACTTTAAGGTATGTGGTATAACATAACTAAGGGCATCAATAAAGGGGGGTTTATAAGTATAATGATTATTTACATTTTTGACAATTGCCTGCACGAATCCTCAATTTCATACTATATATATATGTGTGTGTAAATCTGGATCTGATACTAACCAGTGCCTTCCCATCTATTTACCTTGTGGCACATTAGAATATGGTCATTAGTACAGTTGCTATAACTCAATAGAAAATAAAGACATTGGGCCTAATTCACCTTGGCCTGCTATTGTGCAAAAAAACACAGTAGTCAATTTTTTTCACAACTGTGCATGCGCACCTGCTGCAGCATGTATGAGTGAATCCTCAAACTGCAGTCAGATTCGGGAAAAATGGAACCACAGCCTGAGTGATGACAGGGGGCGGTTTTTGGCAGCTGCACGATGTCACATGCAGCAACTGCAAAGTGGAAAATGGCAGCCCTGCACTTGCTTTCGTTGCTAGGCTGTGTAGGTAGGGATACCATAAATATCTGAATGTATCACATTAATGTGGGAAGATAGCCTCTAGCTGTAAGCCCAAGAGCTATACATTTTTAAACCTATTTCTTCTGATAGGAAGAAACAAAAGCACATTAACCCATAGGTTTCACGCTAAGTGCCCGTAGCTATGAGTTGCTTGTGACGGCCGATCTTATTGCAATTTCTGTTTGCACTTCAAGTGTGTCCAAGAAGAAACCCACTGTTAGTGCCGCCTACAGGCTTACTGCAACCTACAGTAGAATAGCCCTGTGCAATAAGATAGCCCATGGTAAGCTTTACAGGTAATTGAAAACACATAATAGACTATAAGTACTCCATAACCATTCACAGATACTGCCTAGATGACCTCAGTTAATGATCTTACAATCTTTAGAATTGCAGAAAAAAAATCACATTTTAGTGGTAGGGTTCAATTCATGGACAGATTCACTACACTACACATCACAGCATGCATCGACATAGTTTTAGCATTCCCTCATAGCAGAACTGTTGCAAGCCATGATGGGACTTGTAGTTTCACAACAGCTGGAGGACCATAGTTTGCCCATGCCTAGTCTACAAGGTATAGAGGAAATTTGAAGGCTCAAAACGTAATGAAAGTGGAAGCAGAAACTACATAGTAAACAATTGGTTTTATCATTTTCATTGTTCTGTTTGCTTCATTGTTTACAAAAACTTAATATCAGGTTAATTTAACATAATAATCTGGTAACTGGATCTCGGGAGGCTTGGTAGCTTCCATTCATTTGTATGAAGATCTGGTTAGCAAAGTGATAAGTAATACACAACATACTGTAGCCATCAATGCTGCAATACATGAAAAATTACACAGTTACTAACAGAATAAAAGATATACAGTTGAAGTCTATATATTAAATGTCTTTATCTTACAGTTATAGTCTCTATATCATATTGCAGTGAAACAGAATTAAATTCTGCAGTTATTTGTTACCAGACAAACACCCTCTGGTGTCTACCGACCACCTGCACAAAAACTTCACCCCCTAGCGAAGTTCTAACAAGCCCATGTTGGTAGTTTAATACTTTGGTGTATGACTTTTCTCCAATCAAGGAGCATCTTCCTGTATTTCTCATGCACAGCAGGAGAGCCTGTGCATGTGTATGAAAGAGCTTTATTTGTCTCTATACTGGGCATGTTGAGGTCACACATACCCGGTAGAGCTTTGATTTTCACCTGTTCTGTGCATGCAAAGATGAAAATCATGTATGTGCAGTAATACTTTTCCAGGAGATTATAAAAAAATAATAAAATTCAGAAAAGGCCTCATGTTTTTCACAAATGAAGAAAAAAAAAATGGCAGCATATTGTAGACTAAAAAAATTGCATTACATTGTGGCTGCCATAGCGGCTATGTGGATGAGATCTATGTAAAATGACAGGCACTATAGGAGAGATTTTTCATTTCTCTGAGCTAATAAGTGCCGACCCTTTTTTTTCACAGAAAACTATGGGAAGAAAACTTATTACTGTTTGGTAAATAAATACACCAGAAAATCCAGTAAATTCAATGTATTCTGAAAATGAGTGGGAGCTGGGGTTTTATAACACAGGGGCAAATGTATTAAGCCTGGAGAAGAGATAAACTGGAGATAAAGTGGATATAAGGTAAAAGGAGATAAAGCACCAGGCAATCAACTCCCAACTGTCATTTTTAAACACAGTTCATTGGCTGGTGCTTTATCTCCTTTTACCTTATGTCCAGTTTATCTCTTCTCCAGGCTTAATACATCTGCCACAAAGTTATATATAATAATACTCCATATACTGGCAAATGTTTGGTAGAGGAAAGGGACCATGAACCTATATGTCAGAAGATTCCCTTTTTTGTCTATATTTTCATACTTTGATCTACTGTACAGCAGGAAGACATTGGGCGGTATTCAATGAGGCTGATTTGCCATGTTTTTATGGCGATTTTGTGCTGTAAGGCGAATTCTTTACTAAAACGGTGAATCACCCTATTCAATGACCAGATAACGAATACATTTCAAAGTTTTTTTCGCCATGATTCACCGAGTAGCAATCGTTATCTTTTTATGGTGAAGTGGAATGTGAACTTTTAAAATAAAGTGTTTTGTTTTTTACATTTGGTGTCAAAAAATCAGGAATTTTATTCTGAGGAGGGACATGCTATTTTTATTCATGTGCTGTAAGCACATGAATATATATTTAATTTAAAAAAATATATATTTTATTTTTTTTATTTTTTTACACAGACCAGCCAGCAGGGGGCCGGAGCCGAGCCGCTCATTAGATATTCATATATTCACTGCACCCGATCATTACATATGCATGATCGGGTGTAGTCAATATACCCGGTCCCCTGCTGGCACCCCCGGGGGGCAGCCTGTGCTGCCTGGCGCCCGGGGAGCCCACCTCCCCCCCACAAACATTCTGGGGCAGGCAGGGAGACTTCCATCTCCCTGCCTGCCACCGTCCCCGGGCTCCCTGCGGCATCGCCGCAGGAGTTAAAATTCGCCAGTCAGGGGCAGCGAGCCCCTGACTCCTTAAATACTGGAGCCGGCGAGGCTCCATAACGTAGCGAGCAGTGGCGAATGTGCAGCGAATCCTAAACAGGATTCGCTGCACATCGCCAAAATGCTCATTGAATATTGCCCATTGGCTTGCAGAAGAGATACATTAAAAGTGTAAAACAAAACAATATAAAACAGGTCTATAAATATTAATTAAACATAATTGCCAATTTACAATTAGAGTAAGGATCAAGCTGTCCCAAAAGCTTACAATTAAAAAACATTTTGAACTTGGTTTACTCTTTTGGCCCCTAAATCTTATTTTATCTCTAAATATTCGTGTTGCAACCTAATCAGCACCTGATCATCAATTTCCATGCATAAATTAATTTGTTGACTTAAAGGCTTTACGTATGATCTCTTCTATGCTGTATTGATGATTTTATTGATGTTGGCATTTGCTATGTTACAATAAAATACGCTGTTGTGAAACATATAATTATAAATGCTTGCAACAGTTTACATGAATCTTTTTAGTCCTTTACTTTTCATTTATACTGTTTGTCGTTTGTTTTATTTTTAACTTTTGCACGGCTTGTCCAGCTGCTATGGTAGGGATTTTTGGTTATTTTGTCCCTCAGTTGTCAGATACACTATGGTGTGTATTCAATGCCGGGGGTGAGCGGTGACAGCGAGCAGTGCTGCCTGCTTGCTGTCACCGCTCACCCGTCAGGATTCAACTGACCACCTGCATTTGCTAATTCCCCCTCATTCTGTCTTTGAAACAAGGGGGAATCTGCGCATTTTGCCGCAGAAGCAGCAAGACTCATGGCTAAATGCAGCAGGCTCCCTGCATTAGCCGCAAACCTTGCTGTTTGGGGGAATCCTCGCTGGCGTTGAATACGGACAGCAGCTGGCACGGGGGTTAAAGAGTTAGGATCGCTGGTTTTCTGCAATCCCCGTCATTAAACCCCCTCAATGGCTGCTCGCACCCGCATTGAATACTGCGCTATGTGGAATGTACCTCCCTATATAATGTACAGTGTACATATAAGTAATATGCTATTAAAGGGGATATTTAAATAAATTTGTCCTACACATCTCAATATATAAGTTTAGAAAAATGGAGTTGGTTATATAATGCTGACATATAGAATTTAGACATGATATTTATTAAGTAACCTAAAGCTTTCTGATTGTCAAACCTCTGTCAATATAAATATTTTCAGTATAATATAAGTGCTACTATTTATCAAAATTTGCAAGTAAAATATGTAGGTGCCACATCTTTTTTTAAGCAATCATGTTTCATCATCTCTTATAGCAACATGGAGAACAATCCTGTCTCGTAAAAGATTCATGACACAACTTTGCACTTTCGTATGCTTGCTTTCTCACAAAAACAGTGCAAATCCTATCAAAAATTTAGCAGAACCCCTGCCTCATCTGTTTAGGCCTGAAGCTAGTTGCGGGGACAACTCATTAGGGACAGGCTCATTAAAACCAGCCCTGGAGCGAAAGCAGTTTGCAAGCTTCCTCATTTTTATTCACTTTCACCTAACCATTTGAGTTTCTTGTGTTTGCCGGATACTGAGCTTTTAATGATTCTGTACAATAAGCAGCGCTGTTTTGAGGCCTATGATGCTCAGCGGCTTACAAATGCAACTCCTTTATGCTTGCCAAAGCTAATGCAGCTCAGTTAATTTATATCGCTTGTGATGGCTAAGTGCCAAATTAATGACAGAACGAGATCAAGAGACACTGAGGTATACAAATCATGCTTATTTAGTGACTGTACAACACTGTTGTAAAAGGAATCTGTTATTTTGGCTAATGCATGTAGCAATATTTATTAAGTTGTTATTTTATAAACAAATATTTGTCCTGCGTTTAAGTAAAATTCTTGTGTGCTTGCTCACATAAATCATATATCTTTCTTACATATGTGTATTCAGGGCCTTCATTGATAGAGGCTTTTATAAAAAGTGTGTGTGTGTGTGTGTGTGTGTGTGTGTGTGTGTGAGGGGGGGGGGGGTATAATCTGAGAATAAACTTGATGTAACATGAATTTTGGGCCATTGAGTGAATTAGAGTTTAATGTTCTTTTCTTTTGTTTAACAAGTGTATTACCAACCACGAAAAATCCCATCAACTACACAATGGCTCTAATGACACTTCTTTACTTGTTGAGTTAGGATGACTTGATGACTTGTGCAGTTAAAAATGCAGGTATCAGATCAGCTTTTGTAGCTTGCAACTAAAACATTTAAACTATACTTTTTTTTAAAAGAAATATAAAACCACATGGTCTGCCGGGAGTTCTATTCGGGCTCAATACTCAGGGGCAAAAAACTGTAACTGTAACTATGCAAGGAGTGTCATTGCTATTCGGGCTCAGAATTTAGGGGGGCCTGGACCCAGATTATAAAGTCATTTACTAAATTTGCCTGCTAAGAAATTGTGCCTGATTCATTGAGTTGTGTGACATGTTCACTGAAATGAGTGTGTAGTGTATGGTACTGTATAATGGTAGAGGGGCACTGTATGGTGGCAAAATTTGAACTCAAAGCCACTGCACAATACAGATGGAGCGCCCGTCAGTGTTGCAGGTCCTGGTGATTCTATCGTCAACTGGCAGATCCATCATCAGACGGAAGGGGGCACGCACACAAGACCCCCATGCATCCTGTTCCATCTGAGCCCTCTGCTGCCTCCCTGCCACTCCCACGTAGCTCCCTGCAACCCTCCCCTAACACTGCCGTCTCCCTGAAGCAGAGACGGGCAGGGAAAGCACTCCTTGCCACCTTGTTGACAAGGATGTGCCTGTATGTGAGACGCTCGCGAGTCCCCATCAGATGGAGCGCCTCTCCGCCAGCTCTCGCCAGCGCAGAGAATCTGGTGAGAGCTGGCGCTGAATGATAGGCGCTCCATCTGTATGTCATAATGTGAATTTGGGGTAATGTGTGGCATATTGTGTACTGCCAGCCCTACATGCAAGATAATGTAAACAAGGGAGCTACAATGGTTCATAAAATAAACTAGGGCACTACTATCGAGCATAAAACCTAGGAGAGCTGTCAGTTGAAGCAGAACATCTCTCCTTTAAATCCCTTAATGTACTTACATATATAGCCAGATTCCCAACTGCAAATGCAGCGATTCTGTGGTGCACTCAATGCATTTGTTTATCACAAGATGACAGCTCCACATACAGTGTGACCAGTAAACAGAATCCATTTGTTAATGCATTTGCATTATTGCAGCTTTCCAAATGACCTTTCTTGGCATGAAAGAAACTATCACAGCACTGACTAAACCTTAATCATTCATACATAAGGAGTTGGCCTGATTATTGCCATCATCATCAATGTACTGTGCAGGCTATACAGAAATCCAGAAGCAAACACACAGCCCCCGGGGCTTCAAAGCAGTATTCATAGATGCTACTCAATCTTATTCATTTCTACTGTTCAAGTGCTAATGTGTCATCTCAGGAGAATAGACTAGAGAGAACAGTTGTGCAAATGCATCTAATCTTGCCAGCTAGTGTTATTTGATGGGTTATAGTGTGAAGTAAGATTAGCTAAATCCTATTGAGGAAAACAACCAGAAGGGCATTTACAGCAGCCACACACTTTCCCCAACACCAGCTTCAGTTATTATTCCACTGCCTTATGTAGCAGTCGTTCCCACACAGCCTGTATTATCATATGGACAATGCAATATTTACCTTGTGTTTTATTTATTTGTACTGTTATCCCTCAATGTACATAATACTGTACATGCAGTAAATTGTGATGACATTTCAAAGGCCAATATGAAAAGATGCACACACCAGATTAACACAGGGGTGGATGGGCATACACCCACAGACCTCCACATACAATTATTGCAGCTCCATTATCATGACAGCTTGATTATGACAATTTTTAGCCCCCGGTCCATGTGACCCTTAAACCAGGGTGTTCACAGCTCAATTAAAAAAAACAAAAACAAAATACTAGGCTACCCCCTTACCCTACTCCCCTTTTCTTATTTTTATATTCACTAATGGCAGGTGCCATGCAGAACAGCGGAGAACATGAACTACATCCCAAATTTCACATCCACAGGACCAAGATGTCCCATCTAGGATGGTGAGGCAGATTCTCAAATGAGACTATCTAACCTAACTCTGGACAGTTGGGAGGTATGCAGTAGAGCAGTGGTTCTCAAACTCGGTTCCTCGGGACCCCACACAGTTCATGTTTTCCAGGTCACCCGACAGGTGCACTCATTACTGACTGAAACATTTGAAAAGATCCACAGGTTGAGCTAATTATTTCACTTGATTCTGTGAGCATGCATGAGGACCGACTTTGAGAACCCGTGCCGTAGAGTTTTGGCATAAAAAAGACAACAACACTAATATCCTATCCACTTATTTCACCCTGCAGTCTGCATAGGTAGGCAAGGTATCATTATTTACATTGTAAGCATAGCAATTTATCTTAGGGAGAAAAAGAACAGTGTTTTCCTGCTGGTTGCGACTGGAATATTGCAGCTAAAATATAAGATGAGTTAAGATTGTAGATTGTGAACAAATTGACTGTAGCAGGCAAAGAACAGAGTGAAAACATAAGAATGAACAGGCCAAAAATACATAAAGGCGCTGCATCATCATCAGACTGCCTAGGAAAGCCAGGAGCGGAATGAAACCAATGAAAGTGTGGAGAGAATTTATCATAGCTGTGCACACTGTTAGACTGAACAGCAGCAAGACCAGAAGAATATTAATGTATCTCCAGATATCTTTTTTTTTTCCCTTTCATTTTAGTGTGAAAAAGCATTTTTCTCTGCTTGGGAAATATAATAGGTACATTTCAGAAACTATGGTCACACTCTGGGGGGCTTCTGAACACATAACCCCCTATTATTAAATGGCTGGTAGCATTTACAAACATTAAGCACATAGACGTTGCTATAGTAACTGAGAACAGGAGGTAAAATTCTGACAACAAAGTAAATGTTTAGCCAATAATTGTAGATAAATAGTTATGCTACCAATGTTGACAGGGTCATGTATAAACAAACTCGTTATTCAGAAGAAGTCTAGAAAAAGTTATTGCGAGGATATTGACTTAAAGGTGCAGCGGTGACTTAACCGAACTTGGATGCTGTCACAACCTTTACTGATTAGAGATTCAAAACAAACAGGTGTTTCACACTGGGTATACTTCTAAAATTGCTTTCTTTTTATTCCCAGGAACACATCAAGAGCTACGGGGGGATTCATGCAGTATAGATCAGTCAGACATTGACAGCGCATCAGACTTTGACAAGCTGTTTGGTGCTGTTTAAAGTCTAACTTAGGCCTTGGCCCATCAAGGCCATGGCTATTGAATTATTGACAGCCTCTCAGAGTGGTGTAAAGGAAAATAGTGCTCCAGTCTCAGTTCAATAAAGATGAAATGGAAACAGTCTCTGAAGCTTACTTTAGTACGTTAAAGGGGTTTTAATGGGCTAGTTTAAAATTCAATAAAAGAATGCATTAGACTGATTAGATTTACTGTGGGTAAATTGCAAGATAGAAACACAAACTTTGTATAAGTATTATATTTTGCAAAAAAGTTACTTTTAATAAATATAATGCTCATGGAAGATTTTTGCCAATCTGTATAATTATTTAACAGCTTCATTGAACTCATTCCAATGTTTTGTATGCCGCTCATTTATTTATAAGCTTCCTGCATTGAGATGTAATGTATTTGAAATGCAGATTTTTTTAAAACATGACGCATTATTTTTATTCTTTTTTGGTATATAAAAATATGCTGCTGTACATGCAAACTTGACAACTACTGTAAGTGGCCCAGTTGCACAGTCAACTCATCGCAAGCACAAAAAAATACCTCAAAATATAAACATCATGGTTTAAAAACAGTTATACCCAGCTATTGAGCAAATAGTTTCTTGTGCAATTAGTACTGCCTACCTGAGTACAGGTGTGATATGGATACTGTGATATGTATGACACAAATCTTATATGGGGAACTCACATTTTATTTACACTAAAAAAGTAGAGATAGCCTAAGCCTGACCATATAGCACCATTTCCATACAGACACTTCACTTCCAATTTTCTGGCATCAGGAGGACAAGAAGGTAGCCTACTGATCCATCTTCAGATGTACGCTCTATGCCATTGGAACACTGCCATTGTCCTATTCTCCTTTGAGTGCTAAATAGTGAGGTTAGAGGGAAGGATTGCTCTTATCCGTAGCTGGGACTCCTCTACAAGGCCATACAGCAGTTGCTACCCTAGTAGTTATGCCCATGTACTCAAGCTTAATACTTTTAGTTACCCACCTTCATAAACTAGTGGGCCACATACCATCCAACCACCAAGACGTGGTGGGGCACGGGCATAGTGGTGGCACCTATTAAGGGCGGCAAATTTAGGGTTATCAGGCCCACACCAGAGTCTGGCAGGCCACAGCCACTTGTCCATGTCACTGTCTGCCCACCCCAGTGGCCCTGAAAGAATGAGTCACGGTGACAATGCTGCGGACTGGCTCGTCTGAGGGAATGTCTGTGTGAGAAGCAGAGCCAAGGATGGTGACAAGGACGTGCAGCCGACTGGAGATGGCCTGGGTGTGCTTTGCCTGTGCACACTGCTGAACCCAGAAGTACAGTGCGCACTGAAGGGGAGAAGCAGGTTGATGCCTCCCCGTGCACTGGATTACCACTTTACCACCAATGATTGGGAGACAGGGGAGTGCACAGCACAAAACATCCACTACACCACCAACGGAATTTGCACACAAGAAACCGGTAAGCTGGGGGAGCAAAAAATTTGTGCCTAGGGGCTCGACTTCTAAATGCACACCTGATGACTGACACATCCACCGTTTAGTTGGCTACTCTCAAAGTATGTTGCTGTAGTAGGGGTCGACCCAATTGTGGAAATGCCGGTTACAGTTATAAGGACAACAGCAGGACTTTCATGATAAACAAATTGACAGAATGGTGAAAATCACTTTAGTGGTCTATTCATTTTTGTTCTCTTGACAGATTGTTGTGATTGATTGACTGATTGAATGATTAATGGTATCTCTTTCTAGAATGTTTTATTTTAGTTTTGACTATAACAGTATTTAAAACTCACTACCGTTCTATACACATATACAATTCAGGCATGGTAATATTTTCTTTATTTTCAAATAATGCTGACAATGTACTGAAAGAATTTCCAGGCACAGTAAGTCTCTGCCTGAGGCACTGAAAGATAAAATGACTTGCCCAAGGTCACAAGGAACTTGGGACGCGGGAATCAAACCAAGCTTCCCTGCTTCAGATTCTGTCACAGTATGTGTTGCTTCCTACTGAGCTATTCCCCTTTCACTTGCACAAGTATACATTGTATAGCTGCAGAACGTATTTCAGAAACCAGACCGTGGCTGGTTTCCCCAAATGATAAAATTAGCAATTCCCATGAACAGTTGGTTTTGTAGTGTGCGTTTCATGTTTTGCCAAGGATCTGGAGACAACAGGTGTATACTATATGGATTATTTCTATAGATGCTTTATAGAGCAGCATAAAATAATTTTTTTGTGACAAGAAAAATAGGAATGTGCTGCATTAATTTGTCATACTGTATAATGACTTGTAAAAGTCACTGACTGGATTTCTTAAAGGTCATTCGTATGGACAAAACTCCAAAAATGAAAAAGAAGTAATGATCAAATATATCATAATTCATAAACCAGGTCATTGAAAAGCATCAATAAAGTCACCCCAAACTAAATCATTATTTTGAAGCAAATTGGTTGCACATGAATAGATACTGTATGCACATTGGCACTGCGTCAGCCAGTTGTAAAGTGACCTTGTTAGGAAGACACACTTTTTTCTCTGCACCTGCACCTACAGCAATAAATGTGGTGACCTGGTATAGGCCATGTTAACAAGAGTGGGGTGAGCTGGCACCGAGGAGCAGCAACTTCCTATGTCTGTGCAGCTGCAGGGGAATGGGGTTGGTTAGTTATCACAAATGTTGCTACACTAAGGCCCTGATTCTAGTTCACTCAGAATGGGGTGAATTCAGCCCCTTTTCAAATGTTTGGGGGTCTGAGCATGTGCAGGCTTGAATTTGCACCTATGCAGACCATGGCAATGAATGAATTCAGCAAGTTACACACTTGCCCGGCCACTCGTTTTGTGGAGGGAGGGCCGGAGGGCAGATAGGGGTGGAGAAGGCGCTGGACCATGAAAATGGCCCGTGTTTTAAGGACATTCTTAGTTCAGAATGACTTTTATTTCCAAAGGCAGGAGGAATCATTTAATGGTCGGCGACTATCAAATGATTTCTCCTGCTAGCGGAGGCATGCGAGGGGATGTGTAAGCGAGCACATCAATTTGAATAGTACCGAGGGGATTCGGCAGTGTTGGAGGGGGGGCAGGTGGGCATTTGGAGGGGCAGCGTTTCAGCACGATCTTTGCTGCTTATCAAGCCAGCAAGAATTAGGCCCTTAGTTTCTATATCTGCATTATGTGCAGGTTCGCCGGGGTTGAGAATACACCACCATTAACAGACATCAACTCATCTAGGCTGCACAGATTTTGGGTCAGCTCTCCTTTTTTAAAAATGTCCTCTAAGACTTCAGGTTCTGCTATTGGGAATGCAGCCGCAATTTCAGATACGTTCTATAACGCCCCCCCAGAGCAGCCTTTTTTAATACCACTTTTGGCCACTTCTCTGTGTGGGTGGTGGGGGCTGACACAGGTTGAGAAAGTGCCTGCTACAGCTCTGAGGGCAATAGTAAGTTTAATGAGGGTACAAGGGAGAGAATAGTGGAAAACGCCTTCATCAAACATGTAGCTATATTCTGGGTTTTTGCACTTAAATGTGCATCGACCCGGGATTTGGGGGAAATTAATCAACCTGGGTCCCTGACTCAGCTGAGACCCGGGAATTTTTCAACTTGCTAGATTTGGCAAATATCCAGGCCACATGCCTGAAAGCAGCATTTGTGGTCTTCTAATTTTCATGTCTTTTGACATATTGTTTTGACTGATTTAATCATAAAGGAAATCGATTTTGAGAATGTTTTATTTTAGTTTTGACCATAAAAGTATTTAGGCGGGATGCACTAAGCATCGCATCCGCAATGTGGTACATTCCACCACTGCATGCATACTTATCGCATATATATTTATAAATATGATTAGTATTTCAAAGAACAGCTCTCCAGAGAAGAGTAAAGAGCTGCTCTTTGCAATATACTGTATATGCTCTTCAGTCTTTACGACCTGGGAGTCCCTCTATGGCAGCTGTAGTGATGTGAGGGCAGGGCCGCCAACAGGGGGGGGGGGCTAGGGGTACAGCTGTCCTGGGCCCTGGCCTCTGGAGGGGCCCGGGCAGCTGCCCACAGTGGCACGGCACTCCCCCCCACACCCGCACAGTGCCACCCGGCGCCAGCGGACAGGCACGCACAATACACAGTGCAGCCTGCAGAGCGCCGAGCCTAGGATACTGAGGGGCTCTGCGCTCTGCAGGCTGCACTGTGCAGTGAGTGCTCCGTCTGAGTCCCACCACCTGGAGGGAGAAGATGCTGCAATGCTGTGCTGCCGCCGCAAGTAATTAATAGTTATTGGCTGGGTGTCGGCGTGCATGAGGGGGGGTGCCGCACATCATGGGGGGGTGCCGCCAGTGTGCACGAAGGGGGGTGCCGCTGGGGGCCCGGGCTGAAGGTCAGTCCCGGGCCCCAACATCACTAGCGGCGGACCTGTGTGGGGGATTCGAAACTAGCCCCAAACTAAGAACAGCATCTACATAAATGTGTTTGTGTGTGTGTGTGTGTGTGTGTGTGTGTGTGTGTGTGTCTGAATCTGTGTGTGTATTTTTAGAAAACTTAAATGTCCAAATATCAAATAAATGGAGTTAAGAAATAACAAAAAAACATTGTATTCTTGAATACAAAAAACCTAAAATCTTTCAGTTGTGCATTTACATTAACAAATCTTCTTCCTTAGAATAATCTCTTTTCTTCTTCAAAATTTATACCTGCCAAACTTCACATGCATTTAAATAACTGATGTCAGATAAGCAACACGCTGGAAGTCCTATATTAGGACTATAATTTAGAATACAATAAGGCACACATCAACTGTCGCATTGACATGCACAAAAATATTCCATGTGGACTTGTAAAGTGCATTCTAAAAGCTTCATATAACTATCTGACTTAAAATAATGTGAATCTTCAAGAGTAGCTTTTTTAAGTAATTTGTCTAATATGACCCCATACTCATTTTCCCGACATCGCTTCCAATGTGCCTCTTTCTGTCAAATCACAAAGAGATTCTAACAGTACAACTAAATTTATGTTCATTTTCTTTCTGCTGGATTATATTTGCTACGTCAAGCATTATAAGTAAATCAAAGACGCTTCTCAGAGGCTATAACAGTAGCACTAATCTCCTGACCAAAATTCAGAGGCAGCTTAGCCATCTCCAGCTTGAGTCATTTCCAACTGATTTGACTTACTCTAATTACAGCCTTTATGTAATAAAAGCCATTTGTATGTTGCCATGAAGCATTTTCATTGCAAATACACAGAAATGTGCTGAGTTTATACTCCCTAGCTGATTAAGAAAATGGTCCTCTCTGGCTCTTCCTCTAATTAGAAAATCACACTGCACAGAAATCACGAATCCTTGAACATTAAAACCACAGTGTCCTCTGCCTGTGCTGAAATAATTTCCCCAAGCAGGACACCGCAGGGCCGCTGTTGCCCACTTAAGATTTGAATTAGAAGCAATTTTCATATTTGTGTATATTAGACTGTGATCTTTTACAGGCCAGACACTTCATCTAGGAATAAGGATATAATTAAACAGATGATTAGAATTTAGACCAGGCCATTACCGAGGTATGAGTGGTACAATTTACAAATGTAGCTATAACTTTTTTTTTTTTTTCTTCATGTTATTGTCGTTTTCAAACTACCTGGAGAAATATTTTACAATTATGTCTGTGTTTTATATTTTAGTTTATGTATTAATTAATGCAAAAACTAGATGATTCATTTATGATACAGCTGCCGTACTTTGTTTACTCATTTTTTCCTAAATTACTATTCTGGCTCAATTTCCTAAGGGCTATTTCCTAAATAAAATGTCTTCACAGTAATGGAGGTTGGGGTCTTAATGCAGGATATTATGGCCCTTATTCTGGTTCACTCACAAAAGGCAAATTCCTTCTCAAATGGACAAAACCATGTGCACTGCAGGGGGGCAGATGTAAATTGTGCAGAGAGAATTCAATTTGGGTGGGGTTTTACTGCAAAGTGAGATCTATATTGCAGTGTAAAAATAAAGCAGTCAGTATTTTACTTGCACAGAAACAAAACAGCTCACCAAATCTAAGTCTCTCTGCACATTACATCTGCCCTACCTGCAGTGCACATGGTTTTGTCCATGTGAGAAAGAATTTGCCTTTTGCGAGTGAACTAGAATAAGGGCCTATGTGTAGAACAGGGGAGTATTAATGCTTCAGGAGGTTTGTTTGCAGCAGGCCCTCTCTTCTAAGTAATCCTCCCCCACACCCTCCCTCATCCTTACATCTTACCATGTGACAGCAAGTCTCCTCTTTATTAGCGACATCTTCCCAGGAAATTTGGGAAGATGGCACATGTGCACAAGAGAGAAAAAGCTCTGGCTCAGTGTCAGAGTCTTTGGATTTACTGCACAGGGTCATATTCCCAAAGATGTCACTGGAAAGATGGTGCCATGGAGGAGAAGGGACCCGCTTGTTGGCTCAAGGAAAGCAGGCTCTGGGTGCAGGGTCTACGTACAGTAGTGAACTAGTGTATGGGACCCAAGCTCCGTGGACACAGGAGCCGAACCCATAAATACACCTATGTTGCAGGAACACAATACCAGAATGGAAATATTGTAAAAAAAAAGCTTAAGGATATACTTGATATGAAAGTTTTGGTGAAAAAATCCTCCAGTGCTGTAACTATTATTTATTATCTGCTAGGAAATAAAAGCTTGACACTCTGCTGTCTCCCTGTGACTTTTGCAATTTAAAACATTCAGAGACCAGAAAAACTTGTAAAATGAATCCATCAATTAAAAACTTATCAGAAGTCACGAAGTCATTGCTGGTTCACCCAATGCTAATACTTCTGAGATTGGAAAAAAACAATCATTATAGCCTACAATAAAAATGTAAATCAGCCAATTCATTAATATGATGATAAAATATAAACCTTCCTAATTTTAAATGACTTACCTATATGCAATGTAGAAGTTTTATGGCTGTAACATAACTCATCTGCATAATCATGGAGAGTTAACACTAGGTATGCAGTGTGACCTATCTATTGTTTATCGACCTTAGAACAATAAATTAAATTTTGGCATATTTATGTATTGTAGGAAAAATATTAATTTAAAACGCTACAATAGATTTCTTACATTTCTAAGTAGAGCATACAGTAGTACCAGGCTGTTGTAAATGTTCCCCCTTTTCAACCATACAGATGTAGCCCCACTCATCTTAGCTTCTTATGCGCACTAAAGATGGCACTGCCAGTGTGCCTGCCACTATGACTCACACGTGAATGCATACAAATGAATAGACAGTGTACCTACAGCTTGGCATATTTAGTTTGCACAGGGAGTCTGCACATGGGCATATTTGCCATCAAAAATGGGGCCAAATTCAGACCCATATGAATGGGTCTGAATCGGCCCCAAAGTCTTCAAATCTTGAAGGTCCCTTTTGCCTCATCTATGAACACTGAACTTTGGTTCATTCCATAGATTTTCAATTGGATTCAATTCAGGTGATTGGCTGGGCCATTGTAGCATGTGTTCAATACTTTTTGCCTGGGCCATTTCACATTATTACACATATCTTGATTTATGGGCATCTATGGTTTGATTTCTTTGCATGCTTGGATTGCATAGTTTCTTGCTGACATTTGGTGAAAAGTTTGTTACATTAGCCCCATTACAAATATATTTACTAAGCAAAATGTTGATCTTTTGAATACTTACTTTACTGGCTGCATCTGTGACAGCCCTCTATTTCTGTCCACAAGACCAGTTTTTTTTTTTTGAGGAAAAATGCTGAATCAAACACTGAACAGTTGTCACCTGGTAGATCATCTGCTGATGATCGGTGATTTTTCAGGGGATAAACAAAATCAAACATGGTGGGCAATTTTAATCCACTCATTGTGATTCAAACATGATCAGAATTGGTGAGTCATGGATTTTTAATATGTAGCATTGACCATTGGAGTCTTATTGGTGGATCAGACCAGTATTGGGGAGTTGCAACTTCATTCCTAGTGATGATCTTGCATGCAATAGTGTTTTGCACTAATAGAAAAATGGAATCATTTTCATTTATCTTAAACCTGACTTTTATGCCATGAAATGACCTCCAATCTCTAACATAAAGTCTAACTTTTTAATTGCAGGGAGAAAGCTCACTCGAACTTAAGTTTAAAAAAATATAACCGTGCAGAAGAGGTGACTCATTCTGAAAACAAATCCTGAATTTTAGCATAGTGAGAAACATTAAATGGGATATTATGGTATGCTATACTGAATGTAAAAATACAATTTCTCTAATGAGATCTCAGGTGTTTCAGTTAGACATGAAAAATGTAGGTTCTCTGCTATGCGCTGGAGACATTTTTGTTCACAAATCCATTTTTTCAACTAAAAACTGTGACTATGAATAAAGACATCCAGCTGTACAAAATTATGATTTAATGAACAAAATGAAGAGGCAACACTGAAGCATATATGAGAAGGCCAATTTTACTTTAGTAGCAAGTGCAAGTACATGGAATTTTTATTTAACAGTCATTAAAATAAATTTAGTTTAAAAGAATGCTTTGTATGCTCTTTGTAAAATAAGTCATTGCTTAAAGACTAGTTATAAAGTTACAATCACACCATTGCCTTTTTAATCATGTTTGCAAGTGCTTGACATAAAACTATCATCAACCTCCCAACTTTCTATGATGCTGAAGAGGTAATTTTGCGTGTGGCATAGCCGCGTATCCGAAATTTGGGGACATGGCCTCACGGTGACCCTCAAATTGCATCACTCATGCGAGGCCATGCCCTGTTTTGCCGCTGCTGCCCTTCTGCCTGCGGGTAAAAGACGCTGTTACAGCCCTGGTCAAAACTCCTAGAGATAATTGAGAGGTCCAGATCTAGGACCTTCCAATTTAGGAACTCCCCACTGAAGATGGGGCTCATGTATGTGCGGAGAGATTTAGATTTGGGTGGGTTATATTCTTTCTCTGCAGTGTAAATAATGCCTGTATTTGCATGTAACCTACCAATTCTAGACAGCTTTGATTTTTCTCTGCAAGATAGATTTCAGTTGAACCCAAGCCACCCGAATCTAAGGGTGTGTAGGAGTTCTATTTCAGATGGGATGTTGCTATGGGCAACCAATAAGAATCTACTTATTTATTTAGCACCTTCTATAGATAATAGATAGAATCTGATTGGTTGCCCATAGCAACATCCCATCTGAAACAGAAGTCCCATCTTAGTAAATAAACATCTTACATCTGCCCCACCTGTGGTGCAACATGGTTTTACCCTGCTGCTAAGCTTTTTTGGTTAACTGACCAACATGAAGCAGGCCTATTGTGTGGCAGATCAGCAGAACAAATATAAAAAAGCAAAAGAAAAAAAAAATGTAAGGGTTGCCTGTTGCAGGGTCTATATATATATATATATATATATATATATATATATATATATATATATATATATATATATATATTTTTATTTATATATATATATATATATATATATATATATATATATATATATATATATAAAATTTAATAAATCCCTGCATCATATTTAAAAAAAAAAATATAAGCTAAAATGATGGACTTTTGTGGCCTAGGTTATACAGTATGCTGTCTATAATATGATGTTACATTTGGTTTTTGTACAAGAAATGTTTTACAGTTTATACCTGTTTTTTTATATATATTTTTATGTCTTTTCTTACTACACCATATGGTAACACGTCTGTTTTTCTATATACATTACTGATATGTATGTCAATCTGCCAGTACAATGCAAGCTGTCAAAGTAGTATTTCATTTATCATGTGCTTAGATCATCTAATTACTTTCCATTTACTACAATTGGCTTATGGTTTTAATCGGAATTCAATTTGCATTTATTGTTTAGAATCTGCCAGGCTTGATCCATGGAAGAAAAGTCAAATCAAAATTAGTTGATTTGAAACATGACATATAGGGGAGATGGGTTGGGAGCGAGAGTAGAGGTTTCCATGTCGGACAGGATTGCACAAGACATTATATATAGCAAAGTAAAAATAAGACCTTATAGGACATAGCAAAATAATTAGGCTGTGCATAAACATCTCCTAACGATCTTGATTTTACTGGACAATGTCATTGCTCTACATCATAATTTGTGTGGGTGGGTTGGTGGGGTGTATTCACTGCCCCAGACATATTGTGGGCATTGACATCTAGTGATTAAGTACATTATGATGTGCTTATGCCCTCAATGTGCAAAAGACATGCCCCCAAAGCTACAAAATGTTTATACAGCTAATATAGCAAAGATAAAAGCAAAGATAAAAATAGATGTGATAGTGTAATATGAGTACTTGGGATAAATACTCGATCCCGGTGTTGGGAATGCCAGCAGTCAAAAGACACTGACGTGCCAATATGGATCCCAAAAGGGCTCAGACAGTGAACTACCTCCCTAACCCTGCCTTCTAGCAGCCTAACCCTCCCCTCCACATCTTTATCCTATCCTTCGCTGCTAGTTCCTAACTCTAACCTCAGTACCCCACCACTTAAACTAAACCTCCCCTTCTTAGTACCTTAACCAAACCCCCATCACCTGCAGTCTATCCCAAAGTCCCCTCCCTAGTGCCTATTCATACACCCCTTCCCCAGCCTAACCCTAACCTGTCCTGCAATGCTTACAATCGGGATGTCAGATGTCGGAGTTCTGGCATCAGTGTTTTGGCAGAAGTCAGGATTCTGGCGCCAGGATTCTGTCAGCCATCATTCATGACCACTGGGATCATAACTGCATCCTGTGTAATCAACTGAACCAGTACATGTCTTTATAAACATTTCATAATTTCACTAATCTGCATATCTTAAAAAAAACATGAATCACTAATGAGCATAACTTCATTGACCCCATAAATTGACAATGACAGATTAGATTTGTGGAGTTGCTTGTATTGATGCCATGCACTATTGAGTCATTGATGCCCTTTTTGCAGACTTCTTATGAGTAGTTTGATTTCCCAGCTTCCCATGTTATTTTGAGAATTTCCAAATTGATTTGTTGGAGAGTAATGCTAAGCAAGGTGCATATGTTTGTCAACAGAACTCAGCATAATGGAAAATCAAAGCAAATAGTAATGACCTCAGTAATGTTGACTTGATGGAAGCAATCTATTTAGATTGTGAGGCCAAAATCAACTAGATACTAGTGCAGGTGTGTTTTGCTTCTATCTGATAATATATGATGATAAAGTCAGCATGAGCATAAATCGTACATTCAGTATTTAAATGCCTCTACCCAATGTGTAAGGCATATAGGTAAAAGTAGCATTTCTTCATCAACAGCATTTCAGATGTAAATTCTTGTTTTAAAAGCATATACTGTATATTAGTTTTAGTTTTTACTTGGGCTATAAAATCTATAGCATGCTGAGCCAATCTGTGGCTCTCCAGTTGTTGTGAAACTACACATCCCAGCATGCTATGTCACAGTTTTAGCATTCTCTATTAGCAAAACGGTGGCAATGCATGCTGGGGCTTTTAGTTTCACAACAGCTGGAGAGCCACAACTTTTTTTATATTCTTTATCATTTCATATTCTAGGTTCAATGTAGCACAAAACTGTGAATTATTTTGCTAATCATGAAAAATTGTTAATTAAATTAATATTTTTTGTAATTATAAGTTTAGGATGTACTCAAATATGATTTTTTTTTTGCATATTAATGGTGTCTAATTCATATCGAAATGGTGTACTATGCAGTCAATAAAGCCCATTTCACACCAAGCTTTTGACCCAGGATATTACCAGGTCAACATGGGTTGCAGGACAATGTAAAATGGTCCACCCCCAAAAAAACCTGGGTTCAGTAACCCAGTAATCCATCCCAGGTAGTTTGAATGGTTGGTCCCAGAAAAGACATGGGTTGAGGCAGTGTAAACGGGTAACCCAGGTCCCATGTGGAGATCCAAATTCCAAATGATGTCATATCCAATCACCAGAAGAAAAGTTCCACACAGGTCGGTGCAGTGGTATGAAATGGACCTGTTTGGGGTCTGACCCGGTTTGGAACCATGCACCACTTCCTGGGTCAGGTCTTTGGTGTGAAAGGAGTATACAATTGTTTAGGTCATGCACATTAACTGAGCCTCTTGTGGTACTGAATTATAATATTTTTTATTGATTTATTATATTATTCTAAATACATACATTGTAAACAGTTAAAATGTATGTTGATTTTCACAGTAAACACTGCTGCACAGCTAACCCATCTGAAAACAATGCAGATTCCTTTCCTATTATATCTGGCAATGATTGTACTGTAGGATATGTGTAGCAAAGTTATGTCATGATGCTCACTGTATTGCTGCATTACATGTAGAGATTTCAAAGTCTGCAGTATCGTATTAGCATTTTATTTCAATGTTACTAGATTTTATTCAAATGAATGTCTGTTGGCACACTCAGATGAAGAACAATTCTTGTAGATAAATGAAGTGATTTAATGACTTCAAATTGTGGTGAACATGCTGGATAACACTTTAATCACCCATCTACTTCATTTTATTTTAATGGCAGTAGGACAGAGTTTAGCACACATGATGCAGCTATCTCTCCGAGCAACCGGTGCTCAAACCCATGCTTCAATTTAAAGAAACCAGCTGTGGGACATCTTTATCATTTACCACAACATTGATGCAATAAGTCACAAAGTGTATTATCTAGTCTGGAATGATTTTGCACATTGCCCCCATTTCATTGAATAAAATATGTTCTGCCAAAAATATCAAGTTACTGGTATCCGACACTGAGTCACCTGTAGGCTCTTACAAATTTCCCCATGTTCAGGATCATTAGTCAGTTCTCCGCTATAAATCTAATCTTCCTGTCCCTCCAGCAGACAATCGGTGAGGATATCCTAGCAGATCACAGATCAATCAATCAAACATTAATAAATAAAGAGTGGATGTGTGTACAGATTGGTGTAGCCTTACTGTAGTCAATGCTGCAATGCAGCATTTTGTCAGCAGAGCCTGAGATGTTGCTGCAATTCTATCTGTCACAGAAGCTACATAGGGAGAGGCAACATGTGGTTTGCAGCATGCTCTCTCTCTCTCTTTAGTTCAGTGATACATGTATTAACTGTTACATGACCAGGATGAATTTTATGTTTTGGGATGGATTTGTTTAGGAAGTATAATTAGTGTTTCATTCTACCACAAATAGTTACAGCAAATACTGTATGTGTGCTGCATATTCAACCATATATTTTATTTTGACTTTTTTTCTAGCAAATAGATTTTATGTTTTCATTATTCTTATTTAAACCACAGTATAGCCGCTTGTTTAGTCCATGGCCTGTTGCCTTTTAGAAGCACAGAAGGTTCCAATGCAAACTGGATCCAATTAAATCTGAAGAGCTTAACAGAGACTGCAGCCAGCAAGTTCTGATACTGGTGTGTCTGATACTACTGTGGGGGGGGGGGGGGGGGGGGGTTTCCATTTTCTGTCCATGTGATATCTCTATGAGGAAGCAGCACATACTGTAGGGTACACTCTATAGTACTATATGCGTGGACCACAACAGGACATAAATGCTGTAATCAAGAGGCAAAATAGACATTGGAGACAATGGGTGGTATTCAATTCCAGATTCTGACTGTCGGTATGTCTTGAAGTCGGAATCCTATGCCATTTTTGCCCAGCTCAACTGAAACTCGACAGCTGGAATTCAATTATCGAAAAACAAACAAATTTGTCAATCCACAGCGGTTTTCCGACAAAACAGATCTGACTTGTTTTAAAGTTGGATCTGTTTTGTCGAAATCTGCCATCAATGCTGTTGGAAACGGCAACATTGAATAAGCAGTGGCTGCTATTTCCCACAAAATATGGGCTGACATTGAATACCCCCGAATGCCAGAATCAAAAGGATAGGCAATAGTGCAAGCAAATATTCCTGACTAGCTGACCCGCCCTGCATTGACCGGAAAAAACTTGCGTTTTTTTTTTTATTTCCAAAATTGCTGTAATATTTAATCTTATGCTGTGCCAAAGACCTAAGATTGTACTTTGTTAAAGTCTCCACCATAATGTTAGAATGTGTTTGCATTGATACTCAATGACAGCAATGAAATCAGGTGTGGTGTGTTGTTTAAAACATACCTCTCCTGACTTGATAGCTTGTGTGTGTTGATGAATTCCACATACATTCCTGAGATTTAGCACCTATGACATACCCTCCTGCATATGAGGCGTGGCCACACCTCCATTTCTATACTTTCAATGGTACAGTTTCTAGGGTATGTAATAACAGGCGCTGAGTGCATGGGTGGGTGAGACCAGGGTGGGCGTTACTTACTGCGCCATAATTAATGAAAAATTCACTTCTCTCTGCCCCGCCACAGAGTTGCTGCAGTAGTCTCTGAGGTCTGTCATCTCTACCAAACAGTGTGGCAGCCATAGGTCTGCGGGCCCAGCCACATGATGTCATGATGCAACGTATGCTACCCGGACCACTGGGAATGGGTGCAATGGGACATATTCTTCCCTACACCCAATCCAGCCCTTGCAAGCATCAACGGGTGCATTGATAATGGTTGGTCAATGGTCATGAGCACTGCCTGTATTTGTTTGAATGTTATGAGTGTAAGAAGTTGTAGAATAAGACTGAGATGAAGATTTGCCGGTACTTGTTTCCTAGCACGGCACCCATCGCATTGTATACCATAAGCCTTACAATGGTATGCGATGCAATGTGACCCGATGGCACCCGATGTTATACAATTTTATATCGTATACCATTGTATATGGCATACAATGAGATGGCATGCGATTTTAAATTGTATAAGCACCCTAAGGGATGTTTTCAATGTTAAATGGCCCCCTATAAGATTATTAATTGTATAAGCACCGTAATGGGTGCTTACAATGTTAAAAGCACCCCCACATGCATCCTCCGACCTTTTCATACCCCCACTATCTACGTCGGCGTGGAGTTGACATTAGATAGTGTGGCGAGCGCAGCAAGCGGACACGGAATACATGTAAAGTAATATGCGTCCGCTCGCCATGCTTCGGGCTCGGTGGCTCGCTGCGCTCGCCACACTATCTAAGTTCAACTCCACACCGATGTGGATAGTGGGGGTATGAAAAGGTCGGAGGATGCATACCGCTACCCCTCGCGGGCTCGCTGCGCTCGCCATGCTTCGGGTTGGCGCTCCTAGTGGGGGTGGTGTGGGGGTGCATTTAACATTGAAAGCACCCATAAGGGTGCTTATACAATTAAAAATCGTATAGGGGTGCCGAAATCTCATTGCATCGCATGCGGCTATATGGCATGCTATCAGGGCAGGTGACAGGGGGGGTCAAGGGGGCCAAGTGTGACGGGCCCCTGCAATCTGAAGGGCCCCAGAGTTCCATGCCCCATCACGGCCACCGTCTGTTGTAGCTGTCCTGTCAGTGACCCTTGCGGCCTGGCCGTCTACTGTGCACCCTCTGTGTGTGGCTGAGACTGACTGGCTCACTGTGTGCCACTGCTGTCTACTGTGTGTGCACCCTGCCATTCGGCACTCAGAGTAATCTACTCTGTGTGTGCACACGGCCTGGGGCTGCAGCCGCACAGTCGTACTCGCCGCTGGCACAGTGGCCTCAGTCTCTGGCTTCTGTACTTTATAGCGCATGTACAGGTAGACTGTTCCGTGCCTACTTGTGATGCTCGGCATTCTTTTGTGAAAGTGACAGGCCAGCAGAAGGCAGCAGCCAGGAGCCAGGCCAGCAGGACTGAGAATGAGAGAAGTCCACACTTGGAAGCAGGATCTGGAGCAGCGAAAGGTTAAATGAGGCTCATGCAGAAGAGGGTTGTGTGGTTTTGGGATTAGGTGGGGGCCCCAGAAATATCATTGTACAGGGCCCCAAGATTTCTATTGCCAGCCCTGCATGCGATGCGATACAATGCATAAGATGCCATACGATTGAAAATCGTGGGCGCCGTGCAAGGAAAAAAGTACCAATTTGCCAAGTTAAAGTTTACAATTTAATCAATAAATCATGAAAAAAATCTAGTTATACAATCAATAAATGAAAGTAGGATTAAGAATAAATTCTGATGCAAAGTGATAATTTTTTGGATGGAGTGGGTTTGTGAAACAAATCTATAGATGGGGGTGTGGATTTTGTGGGCTTAATTGGTGTTTGGCACACCTACAGAGGGTCCCCAATTGATGGGAAATTTTCACTATAGGGTCACCAATTAAGCCCACAATATCCATACCCCCTCACCTATAGATTTGTTTTGCAACCCACTGCCATCCAAACAATAATCATTTTGAATCAGAATTTATTTTTCAATCCTACTTTTCAATCCTCCTTTTATTTTTCAATCCTACTTTTCTCATTTCTTGGTTGTATTTCTATGTACACCTATAATTTTTTCATGATTAATTGAGTAAATTGTACACTTTATTGTGACAAATCTTTATCTCTTCTTAGTCTTATTTTTCACTTTCTTACACTCATAACATAAAAAAAAATACAGGCAGTGCTCATGCCCATCGACCAAACATTATCTATGAACCAAAAGGGTCTGGGACACCCTTAAGGCAGAGCAGTGCCTAACTTCCAACTAACAGGATGAGTGCAATGTACCCACTTTGTATTGATCAATGGGTGCATTGGCCAGGACAAAGATTTCTCAGTGCCACCGGCCAAGGAGCACAGTGACAGCCTGGAGGACTGGAGAGATGGAAAAAAAAGAACTGTATTTTCGGGAAAATGTTTATTTGCCGGTACAGACTGTTAAAAAATGGCAAATTTCGTTACAGTTAGAGGGTATGCAATGATGCATTTTTTTTTTATCTGTTCTGTGTGTGTTGTACCGTTTTTGTGTGTGTGTTGTAGTGTATGTGGGTGTGTGTGTTATGTTGTGTGTATCTGTCCAATGCGTAAGTGTATGAGGTGCGCTACGTAGCTATATACAGTATGTGTACATGTGTTTTGTGTCATTGTGTATCTGTGCAATGTTTAAGATTGTGTTTTGTGTGTGTTGTACTGTTTTTGGGTGTGTGTGTAGTGAATGTGGGTGTGTGTTGTACTGTTAGAGGTATGTTTTTGTGTGTGTGTTGTGTATATCTGTCCAATGTGTAAGTGCGTAAGATGTGCTACTTATATGTGTGTGTAGTGTGCTGTGTGTATCTGTGCAATGTTTAAGTGTGTGTTTGTTCTGTGTGTTGTACTGTTTTTCAGTGTGTGTTGTAGTGAATGTGGGTTTGTGTTGTACTGCATGTGGTGTGTTATGTGTGTGTGTTTTGTTGTGTGTATCTGTCCAATGTGTAAGTGTGTGAGGTGCACTATGTATATATGTTGCATGGTGTGTGTGTGTGTGTGTACAATGTATACATGTGTGTGATGTGTGGTATACTGTATGTATATCCTCAATTATTCCTAAGTGAAATTTCCCATAAACGGCTTCGAGGTGCACACCACCAGGTTCAGAGGTACCTTGTTGCTGAATTTGGTGGCTCTGAGTGCCACGGTGTGTCCGCAATGTGACAGACACACAAACACACATACACACTCTTCAACTTATTATATAGACAAATTGTGCATACTGGGTGTCAGTGTGAATAGGCACAGGGGTATTTCTAGAGCCAGAATGCCATTCCTAATGCTCTTTTCCTAAATGACATCATCAGGAATGGCATTGTGGGACCTCTGTGGCCTACCCTGCTGTCTGTCTTCTCCGCCGCCGCCACTTCCCTTTGGAGGGGAGGAGACTGCATTGTGCGTATCCCCTACCCCTCAGTGAGTCCTTGTGACTCCAGAAGCTATTTAAAATGTGGCTGGGCCATCAGCCAATCAGAGCTATCGTGCCAGCTCCTGATTGGCTGTCAGCCCGTGAGCTCTGTTTGCCACGTGGACAAGACCACTGCAGAAGGACACAGGACGGGGGTCAGGGCAGGAAATGCACATGCTTTGCTCTCCTCTCCCTGACGGCAGCAGCAGCAGATGATGGCAGAAGACAGTGGCAGCAGCATCAACAATGGTGAGTTGCACTGCTGGTGGGAAATTCTGACACAGTGGGGGCATATGTGTATCTAGCACTTTGGGGGCATATCTGGTATTCTGGGGCATATCTGGCACTGTGGGGGCATATCTTGCACTGTGGGGGTATACAGTACCTGGCATTGTGAGGGCTTATCTTGCACCGTGGGGGCATATTTGTATATGACATTGTTGGGGCATATATGCATCTGGCACTGCACTATTGGGGTCATATGTGTATCACTCCCCCATTTTCATTGGCCACGCCCCATGTGGCATGTGAACACACCCATTTCTTGGCACACACAGTAGCTATAAGTATTTTTTGGGACCTGCACCACTAGCTGGGGACATTGTTTATCTGTCACTGCTGTGGGGCATTGTGTATCTGGCATTACTGGTATTGGGGGCATTGGGGCAGATGTATAAACTAGCGATAAATGCATATCTGCACTTAATGCTAGTTAAATGGGGGATTACATTTTTTAATCTGTACTAACAGCGCACCTAATATAATCTAAGGACAATCTGCCAAGTAACGCTCGGTGGGGCAGCCAGGGCAATGTATTAACAGCCTTCAAGGCGTTAAATCGCCCAGGCTGCTTTGCCAGCCCAGGGCTAGCATTCTCCTATCCCCACTCCATGGACATTGCTAGCCCTGCTGCTGGCTCTGAGCTGTGCATGAGATCTCGCAATAAACGGGAGAGTTTTTTTAAAATGCGCATGCGCAGGCCTGAGGGGGCACTGATAAGGAGAGCCGTGGAGACAGGAAATAATGGCTCTCCTTATCGGCTGGTCCCTGCATAATACATTGTGGTGATGCGGGTGCCCGCTTCTTCACGTTATGCAGGAGAAGCGGGACCCGTTATTTTAAAAAACGTTAACGGCTGCTTCATACATCTGCCCCATTGTGTAAATGGAAACTGCTGGTGGCATGTGTATTTGGGCATTACTGGTGGCATTATGTTTATATGTGGCACTGCTGAGGGCATTATGTGTTAAAAAAAAGTTTATGCACCAATTGATGTTTATGCCCCTTTGGTAGCTCCACCCACTTCACTTCACTGCCCACTCCTGTCCCGCCCACTAATTCCTGAACTAATTTTCCTATAAAAATAGCACTGTATAGGCATGGCATGATTTCAGTAGTAGGAGAGATTTTTAAAACAGCTGTCAATGGACTCCTACGCAGCAGGACCATGTACTGTTACTATTGTAAAGCGCAACGGAATCTGCTGCGCTATATAAGAAACTATAAATAAATAAATGTACTGTAAGGTCTGTTTATTTTGTCGGACAGCCCCTGCCCCAGCAAATCACCCAATCACTGCTCTGCTTCCAGCTGGTCACAGTCGTTATATTTCAGGCTAATCTTCTTGGCTCTATACTGTCTACTGTTCTATTTCCAGGCCACAGCGTGGCATTATGAAGACTCAGCTTACAGTAAAACATCAAGGTGTAACTTGCAAATGTAGCTGAGAACCAGAACCAAAACCAAGATTTAGGTGTATCTTTACCAAAGCTTGGAGGGAAAGCATCTATCATTTTACATTGAAAAATTAAATGTGAAAGCTGGTATTTTGTCTCTTTTCGAGCTTTAATAAATCTCTTTAGTCCATTCCAAAAGGTGTATACACATGGTGAGATTTGGGCTATATATGATTTTGACGATGCGATTTCCCTTGAACGCCCCAGAGCCCAGAACCATACAATCTTGACTATAGTTACTTGAGATTTTAGTAACTCTTAAAAGGCAAGACTGCACTTGGCAAGACTGCAGAGTGATCTGAGCAGAGAAGATTGCTCAGATCGCTTAGCGAGATCACTCTGTACACAGTGCTGCACAACGATGTATCAGTGCTTTGTGTTGAGCGATCTGTCAGGGCCAGTATTCTCCGGTGGGAACACTGGGCCCTCATTGGTGAATAAGTAGATTTATCATCAGCTGCAGAAAGGAAGTACAGAACCAGAACGCACAGTGGGACCCTACCAAGCAGTGCAAGTCAAAAAATAATTCTTGATGGTACTGATAGTGTGCGCTGAAGGTATGCGCCCAAAATGGCCGTGGTCGCTCCTCATGAGGGGGTGTGGTAACACAAAGAGAGAGGAGTAGCTACATGACAACAGGGGCATACAGTATACATAAACACACACACACACACAGCCTATCCCCTATAATTATATACACATCCCATCCCACCCCCCATACATATATGCAATACATATGAATGGGTAAAATTTGACTCACTGCTAGTAAAAACCCGGCATGTCCGTTTGAATGGCTATCAGCCACAGTCAGCGGATGGCTCAAGGATGCTGATTTTAGCTGGATGCAGCATAGTTGTGATGCGGCAGTCACAGGGAATGGTCTACTTGGGGGGGGCACGCCAGGCAGCCTGCTCTTCCAGCTGTCTGCACCTCTGTTACCTGTCAATGTGATAGGCACAACCAATAATATCGCTGGGTGAGTGGACCGCGGCGGGGACTACGAAACGCGGACGTATTTATTTCAAGAGCAAAAAATTATTGACAGCAGGAAGCAAAGTGTGTCGCGGGTGCCCCTCCAGACCAGCACCCAGGTTGCATGACCACCTAGCCCCCCCTCCCCCCTAGTTATGCCCATGCCCTTACACACAGAGCAATATAGGGGCATTTTCTAAGTGATCTAGTGAGATCGCTTAGAAAATTCCCTGAAATCGCCCCATGTGTAGGCCCCATTAAACATATTTCATTAATGTCATTTTCTTTTTCAGTTCAGTTCAACAGCAATTCTTATCTGTGCAAAATGACTCACACATAAGCACAACTTCAAGGAATCAACATGGTAATCGGTAAGTTAACCTTTACCACTCAGTGATATTATTACATGCCAGCGATAAGTGATCCTTATCACAATGATTGGCGTACTAATGCATGTATTGCCTTTACTGGATGCTATTCAGTTCATTTCAAAGCATTTTTACAATATGTAACTTAAAACATATGAATGGATTGACAAATGGAATGAGTACCTTAGGTAGCTTTTTCCCTATAGCAAAAAACATTCAATATTTTGTTTTTAAATTACGGTGTAGCATAGATGCCAGCGTGCCAATAATTAGGGATTTAGAAAACGGTGTAAACAATAAATTCACTAGAAACCGATAAAACTGTAACACGAGCTATCATATACTCTGTTGGATGTTTTTATAATACCCATTTGAATAAAATTGTACAAGTGCAGCTGTATTAGTGGTGTTCCTCAGTTATTAGATAACTGTGAGCCTAATGTGTTAGGAGGTGTTGAGCTAATAGAAACAACAGCATTGATTCACTTGCCTCTGTCTAACGTGCCAATTCAACAGCCCTAAAACAGCAACAGAGAACTCCCCTGTAATCACCTCCTGCAAGCTGCAACCATAGGCAAATTGCTAGTGAGCATTATGTGTGAAAACCATCACAGGATCAATGTCTAACACAAAAGGCGCTCAATTTGCAAGCTACCCAGACTCTATAATCACTTCCTTACCAGATCAAGCAATGGCGACAAATCATTTTAAAATCCACACTCCAACCAAACAGCACAGTCTGATATTGCTGTGGAAAAGCACATGCATTGTGTTCAGATAAAATATGCATATGGTTTTCGCCTTTTAAAGCTCAGTGAATTTAGTGTAATGCCAAAGGGAATAATTAGTGCTGTGGGCTGAGAAATTAGTGCAAAAATAACCATTAAAAAGGAGAGAAAGTCTTTTAGTCATAAGGGAATGAACACAAACCAAAATATGTGTATTTTACGCATTCCATATGTTAGATTAGCTATTTATGTGGAGCATATTATGTCAGAATGTTAAAAACTGTTTTAAATAAAAAAAACACATAATATGTAATAATTGTGTTAGCTGCATATAAACCTTTGCAAAGAAAAAAAAAAATATATATATATATATATATGTATATACAGTATAGTCAAAATCACATGAAAAGCTCGTCTCTGCAGTCAACGTTTCAGGGAAGCTACGTTTCAGGGGAGCTAGGTCCTACATTAATCAGGAGGAATATCCCCTGCCCCCACACCAAACCTGTCTACTTAATGGCTGCTCACTCCAGGAGGTGGTGTGGAGACTGGGCCGGTGCCAGCCCTGTCAGCACCCCAGGCGACCCAACCCTCTTCCCCTCCCCTCTGCTCGCCCGCTCCGACGGGGGGACTAAATTATTAAATCTGCCTAGTGGTGGCGCCGGCCCGGCGTAAAGGAGTCAGTCTGGGGGCGAGGAGACAATATTGCATCATTGTAGTCCCATCCCTCACTGCAAAATGTCCACATTATGTGCATTTTTAAGCAGGGGGCAAGCATACAATGAACCTAGTAGTGTTTAGCGTAAAATACATTAATTTTTTTTATCATGTGCTTTTTACTCACATGACATATGTCATCATGTCATACTCTTATAATTGCTCCTGCCACGCGGATATATGGACTGATGGCCATTATATCTGCAGATATATCAGCACATCATGTTGTGTGTACAGGCAGTTGTACGTTTGCTGCAGAGGCCACCAGTGACTGACATCACAACTATGTGGACACGTGTAAATGCCCGCACAGTTGTGATGTCAGACACTAGCCATCAGGCTGATGATTGGTGTTTATACACTTGTCCCAGTGTGTACAGAAATATTTCCTTATGACTACCTTCATTAGCTATTAACCTGAGGATATAAAGCAGTATTTCCAGTTAACCACACTGGAAATAGTGTAATGCAAAGTGTCAGAGGAAATAGAATTAAACTGTTGCCACCTTGGTAATGAAAGAGTTATAACTGTAAACTGTCATATTATATGTGTTACTGATTCCCAGGGCATTGCAAAACACTTACTGTATCATTGCTTGTTGTGGAAACACTCTAACAGGGGTGCCCTGAGAATCAGATGTTTTCTGATATTTGTTTGGTTGACACAGTTGCACAATGGTTAGTTTTGCTGCTTCAAAGCAGACCATGGGCCAGATGCACTAAGCTTCAAAAGTGATAAAATGGAGAGTGTTAAACAGCCAGCCAATCAGCTCCTACCTGCCATGTCGCAGACAGTATTTGAAAAATGTTAGGCAGGAGCTGATTGGTTGGTTGTTTATCACTCTCCATTTTATCACTTTTGAAGCTTAGTGCATCTGGCTCTAGAGTGGAATTCCAGTCAGGGCCATACCTGTGTGAAGTGTGTATGTTAACCCCAAATATTTGTGTAGGTTTCCCCAGTTACCCTGGCTTCACCTCACAATTTAAAGACATACTGGTAGGTTTATTGCTTTGTGATCAAAATGTAACAATAATGCATTTGTTTGTAGGGACTATTGATACTATGCAGCACTGAGGCAATGACTGAGGGCAAGATGTACTTTTATAAACCTATGGGTTCCTTTTCTCTTAATTCCCAGAGAAAGATCCAATGGGATCCCCCCCCCCCCCAGTGGCCCCCACGTATCATGCATGAGCTGTCTAATGGCAGTGTATGCACAGAAGGTCATTAAGGAAAAAGGCTGTCCATTGCATTTGTAATCTCAATCTTCATCTGCATGAATTATGTGCTACATCCTGCCATAAATATGTGCTGGAATAGCACTTCATAATATAAGTGCTCTATATACAGAACTATTAATAAATATGAGTAGTTTTGTGTATTATTTTGCATTGCAATTTGTCCACTTCACAATGGGGCATGAGGAGGGGGTCCTCTCACCTGAACATAGGGGCAAGTGTCACAGGGGTGTCACTTGCCCCAATGACATCAAGTGCGGCAGTTAGAAATCTTTAGGAATGCCAAAGACATGTGACCATAAAAGGGGTATGGCTTCACAGGAGGGGCATGGCTTCATGTACCGAACTGCCGATTTCCTTCACTATGGGGTCCTCGTGGTGCGGGTGGCCCCAATGAGTGCCAGTTCCTACACACTAACACTTAAAAGAGCAAGGTGCTACATGTAATGTGTTCCAGAGTCTAGTGTACATGGCAAGTCTCCATTGAAGTAGAGATGTGGCCATTCTCTTGATTATGGTCTTTATTCTAGTTGACTCAGACGGATGCATATTTTGGCCACCGAATGTTCTTAGTCCGTCTACCATATGGGTCACTCACACCGTCCGAATGCGGTAAGATGCCGAGCGAACGGACCGTGAGTGGATGTTTCATGTGAACAATTCCCCCATCTGTGGGAACCTCCCCCATCCTCCGATGGTTGCCTACCATCGAATGATAGACCGAGTGGTCAGACAGCTCCGAGTGCTCCAGACCACTCAGACATTTCTCCGTGCGAAAGCAGGGATATGGGTGGGCAGCTGGCATCCGACTGTGTCAGCTGTCAGCCCCCCACACGTGTGTCACGGCCAGATTACCATATGTACGCCCAGCGTTTTCATGGGAACGCCAATGAAATGCGGGGCGTACGCATATGGTAATGGCCCTTCACGCCCCTCTCCACCCCCTGTTCAGATTGTTCTGACCAATCGTTTTCTGTACGGAATTCACGCCGTATTTGGACGTGCATGGCGTTTGCACATGTGCAGAAATGCCTCTGCACATGCGCAAAAACAAAACATTGGCCTTCCCACCGAACATGCAGCCGTTCGACTCAATCAGAATAAGGGCCCATGTGTGTTCTGTGCAGGCACAAATGAGGCAGCCAGATCATATTCCCCTTGATTTCTGCAGCCCTGCAGGTATGTATTCAGGAAATGGGTGCAAGGTGTTCCCCCATTATAGATACACCACTGACTCAGCATTGTATACCTTTTGCACTTCACCTACACTCAAGTGACCAGATGTATCAAGCTTCAAAAAGTGATCAAGTGGAGAGAGAGAGAAACAACCAACCAATCAACTCCTACCTGTCATTTTTCAAACCCAGCCTGTAGCATGGCAGGTAGGAGCTGATTGGCTGGATGTTTATCACTCTCCATTCTATCACTATTTGAAGCTTTAAACATATGGCCCTGAGGGAGCTCCTAATTTGTATGCTCAGCCTATAAGTAATGGCAATTGCAGCAGCAGAGGCATGGCGTGCCTCATGCCTTCATGTTGCTGCCCGTTCCTGATTAATATACTAGTTTTATGGAATCACAAAATGCCAGCCTCTGTATTCACTAAATTACAGGTACATTTTAAATAACAAGATATAGACAGAAATGTATGTGGTATGTGAATATTTAGTGTCTGCATTTCATGTCCCCAGTCGTATATTCTTGGAGAATAATGACTGCAGATGTGCCTTTATCAGTCTTATGATAATGCCACATATTATGCTTTTCATCAACCCTTCTCCTCAAACCCTTTAGAGTCAGAGACTCATTAAAACACAGATACTGTAGATCAAACAGCTGCTCATATAACAGCTGAGGTATTCCACAACACCTTCTTCCTTTAGCCTATTTTTCCCATTTACAGGATTTCTTCTCTAGCATAGATGCATAAATAACTCCCTATGCATTTTCAGGCTTAGGAATGGAAAGCTGATTTAACTTATGTAATGTGAACATTAGTGTATTCATTATATGTGGGATTATGCAGTCTAGTTGTATATTATATGGGTACTTAAAGACACAGTGGCATCCTGTGACTATTTTCAAGTACAAAGTTGTAAGGCGAGTACTTTTATACTGGATGTGGATAACATCCCGGGGGTCAGGATGCCGGCAGTCCGAATACCAATGCGGGCACAAGATCGCCACCAAGATCCCTACATCGATGAGGAGGCCGACACTGGAATCTCGACCATAACTATGTGGGGGAATTCCCTTTTTTAATATGTACCAGAAATCTACTGGGACTACCATTATCTGTGATAATTGAATACCATTTTGTTTATACTGTACAGATTAGTAAAGTGTTGAAAACTGCTCTGAAAACATTTGGTATATTCCACTTTGGTAATTAGGATTGTACCAATGGAACTCTACATCTTGCAAATGGCCTGTTTCACCACAAAACTAGATTCACGCTAAATTTTGCTCATCTCTATAATGTTGATGACATCACATCTGACAGTTATAGGAGATGAGACGATTAGGTGTCTATCTATCTATCTATCTATCTATCTATCTATCTACTGTATCTATCTATCTATCAAAATAAAAAAAGTCTGGAAAAAAAAAGGTATTGTCTTTTTCCAGACTAAGAAAAAAACAGACTAACATACGCAATTCTATTTTTCATATACAGTACTTATGTGGCGCTCCATGAGTTAAAAATCTTTTGCTGTAATGTGTGCTGACCAATCAAATCAGAAAAAAAAATCAGAAGCAGCTCAGCTGTATGGGGGAAAAAGCCAATATGTGCTAAATCAATGACAGCCAAGAGCCATTTCACCAGTGTTACTTCTCTACTCCTACTTATGATTCAGACTAGGGGAAAAAAACTTATCTTAGCTGCTGCTAATATTAACTATCTCAAGCCCAAAAGGCATCTAGTCTGCTACAAGCAATGGAATTGGCAAGTTGTGTTAACTCCTAAGAATGCAACTGACAGTCGCAGCCTGCTGTAAGCTCTTCTGTTGACAGAGATATGCATGACAACAATTAATTACCGTTCCTTTCCTATTATTTCTTAATAACATATTTATCTAGATGAGAGCTTACAAAGCCAACTGACAAGCTTGTTTTTTTCCCCATACACATAAATGTTCTCAAGCTATTGCTAAAAAAAAAAGTAAAAAAAAACCTTCTCAGAATTGACGACAAATAGCTTTTAATAAGCAGTAATTGTATATTAGCTGAAGTGAGATTGCCAGGAGTAGTGGGATAAACAACAGTGAAAACAGATACCAAAGGAAAAGGACAAAAGTGAGTTATTAATGCATCAGCAGCAGCATCGGCTAAGTATAGTAAATCATTAAATCTGAAAGCAGTATTTACTTTTTAAAAACACAATCCCAAGACTGTTCATTTAAATAGATACTTTTCACAGAAACTGTTGTCACCCAACACATATACAGTACGTACAGTAGGTGCATGTATATGCATTATATACTTTACCCCACATAGATACTATTCTATAGTACTGTATATAGTGTACAACAGTAATGCTACAGTACTGCAGAATATGTCACTGCTTAATAAATAAATCAGTGGATATCTCTAACAGTATTCGCATACCTACAATTAGACCAATGCTATTGTTTAACTGCAGTCTGTAGCTAAGAGCAGAAAGCCTTCTGACATGAGACCACATCCGAGCTGTACTCTAGGTGCTTCGTAAATGACGTTGCACCAATTGTTCTAGTGAAGTTTGCTGACACACCTATTACGTTACAATGCCTATGGCACAATAATGTGGAACCTCTTTTTATTTGGCTGGACACATGACCTGGTCAGCCAATCACAACTGACTTATACAAAAATGCAGTATAAATGTTCCTTCAATTCAAAACAAACACAGTTGTCAGACTGTTTCAATTAAAACACTAGCGCTTAGCCGATTACATACAGGATTGCCTTATAGCCCAGCCATAACAAGCAGAGTAGTTATATAATTGTAACCTCAATGCAGACACAACTATCTCTAATATAATGAGGCTTGGATAGCAAAAAGAAGACAGTAACAGTCTGTGCAATTATTAACCACAAAGTCCCCATGTCTATTAATTTATACCCCCACGCTGAAATAATGACTTGAAAGGGGATGGATATAACTCACTGAAATAGCAACATTTCTCCTTCTGTTCTACATGCGATCTATTGGACTCAGTGCTGCTGAGTAAAATATTGTCAGCCTGCCAATGCAGTTCTATTCCACCTGCTTTGTAGGTCATTCTTAACAGTTGTTGCAGCACGTGAAGGCATCGGTGACTGTGATGAAGCATTTAACGGTTCTCCTTCCTGATGGATTTTATGTATAAAATTGCTTACATTAAATATACAAACTCACCCCACTGTGAAGTATGCCTCTTGCGAGGTTGGATGGCCACGAGACAGTGCTAGTGGCTACTAGGTAGCTCCATACAAAAAAGGAAGACAAAAAGCATTAAAAAAAGCATCAGTGATATGCGCAAGAGAAAGAAAGAGGGATGGGAAATTAATAATCCAACAGGCAGGTTCTCTCAGTGTTATTAATCATGCTGCTTCTCACAAGCTAGAGAGGAGCTGAGATTTGCACATGGGTAGGGGAGGGGAGCAGACATCATTGGCCGACTGTGCTCATTCCTATACATCACAGCCAATCCTTCCTTTTTTGCCGTAAGGTACAAATACTGTATATCTGTGAAGCAGTTACAAAACCCTGGAAGATGAAAAACCATGCTCTGAGGCTAGGCATGCTTTTGTCCAGTTAATGCACTATAAACTTTACTTGAGCTGATTTCTTATTTGATACCCCTGTGACAGGGTCAGTGAACGGCAAGCAATTCCATCCCAAATCATACCATAATCGAATTGCTGCCTATTTCCCAAACCTATAATGAAAAAGGCAACTGAAATAATGCAGGTAATGTTGCCAGCCTCCCATTGCTGTCGTACATTATTACTGCCGATTGCTTGCCTCCATTTCCCCTGTACTCTAACAATGAATATATTTCACAGCTCACTTGCCTTACTGTGTGGGTGGCATGGCATAGACACCTACATGATATGAAGAAGAAAAAAAAAAATCTAAAACAATAGGGTTTTGTCTGTGAAAGCAACCTAACAGGCTGCAGATAGTGAAGACAATTTTGTCAGTATGATACCCCATGTAGAGGGAGGGTTAGACAGTACAGCCGAAGCAGAGGTTGGAATTAATGTCTTATATTTTATTTTTGGATTGCAGGGTTCTGTGCATGCTGCCTTTTATGTCTTGTTTTATTTGCTCGGCATATTTTGCTATATACTATATATCATTTTGAGCAAAGAGTGTTCGCTATGTATGTTGTGAATGTCAGTCGCAGCATTTTTAATTGTGCACATCCACGCATGAAACATACAGACAGATCAGTAGATAAACTGACAGGCAGATATATAGATGCAGTATATACATAGGTAGAGGAATATGGAATTGCATTTCACAATAGTCTTGCTTTATGGATAATTACACTTCATTTTAACCAAACAGTTGATGCGTGTTTAAAGCACTAGATAATTTTGATAGGTAAATATGCTATGCATATATAATCAGATTAATGAGGTCTTTTCTCACTTTCTGTCTGTCTACTCATCTGTCTCCTTCTGTTTCTCATTCTATACGTTTTAGGCTCTTTCATGCATAGCATGCATCATAAAAAAATGAAGTGTTCATTAGTGTCTTTCAATGGTAAAGACTCAAATACAGGTTCCAATGTATAGCTTTAGGGTGAAAATGATTCATCCACTCGTTTCCCCCCTTGCTCAGTAAAAAAAAAGGATGTTCCCAAGAATTCTGTTTAACTAGACAGGAAAAACATGTAGATTCCATGATACTGCTCAAATTCACCTAGCAGCTTTTCTACATACAAATCAGCAGGTTCTGCTATAGACTAAGGTGTGTGTCATTATTACGCTATAGGGTTAACGGAAACTTTTGAGCTGTCATTCATATTGACAAAATATTCTCTAATGGGTGCTAAACTGCATGCAGAGGAGTTTAGATTTACTAAAGCTTAAGATTCGCTATTGACTCCGGACCAGTGACCTGAATCAAAGTTGTAGTCTGAACAGCCAAGTTAACCCTTAACGAAGCTTAATGAATCTCCCCCTGTGTTTGCTTATGTATTATCACAGTTTTGCAGCTGGAACACTTTGATAAGTAATCCTCTTCTCCCCATGTACAAAGCACTGCAAGGCTGAATCAGCATGACTCTGCATGGAGAACAAGATATACTGTATCCTTTTCAATCAAGCAGAAAGGATATGTGCTCCCTCTGACTGTTGTCAACTATCAAGAAACTCAGTAGGATGAAAAAAAGAATAATTGTTAAACAACAGGATTGCTACAACAGCTAAATCAATTCTGCTGAAGTGACGGATTAAGATTTTTACAATGATAATAATAATAACAATAATAATAATAATAATAATAATAATAATAATAAGCAGGGCCTGTGTGCAATCATTGGGGTAATCTTACTAAAGCTTCTAAAAGTAAAACGTATATCTTCACAACCATTCCATCAGATAAGATTCCATCATTTTCTAGGATGCAATTGAGAAATCATACCTCCCCACTTTGAAGATGTCAAAATCGGGACCTGCCTCTCTGAATGTGTGGACGGACTGAAAAGGGGTGGGGCCACAAGATAAATGGGCATGGCCTATGGTAGAGGGGCGTGGTCTATCACTGCATCCCCTGTTTTCATAATGTGTTCATCGCTCTCCTTGCAGCTGGGCAGCCCCCGGCTACCTCTATGCACGTCCTTCCTCCATGCACTGAAGAGATGCTGTGTGCCTGCAGACTGTGCACCTAAATTATATATTATACATAAGTTAACTTATAGTGCACAGGACTGTGGTGTATTTTCTACAGTGCAGTACTATTCTTAATCTGGTATATTATCTTGCATGTAGTACTTAGTACTATAGTTAGCCAAACCGCTTTGTTGGCTTGCCACACCCCCTCTAGAGACTGGCCACACCCCTAAACATGGACCCTTATGACATCATTCCCCCAGTGGGCCATATATGCCCCAGTCTGACACTGAGTTCAGATCCTTAGCATGTGCAAAGTACAGACAATCAGTACTTTGCGCAATATATTTGAACTACAACCACACCTGACTGACCATCAATATATACAAGCAATGACAAAATACTGCATCAGCAGTGCATTCACAACTAGCCAATCACATAGTGTTATGTAGTGCTGGCATAACCACACTCATCATATATTTGCCCTTAAGTGTAAGCAAATAATACACCTTTCTAGTAGTCTGCATCTGTATACAACCGTATGAATACTCTATGTGTACATGGGCCTCATTAATCCGACCCTGCCTTCCCCAGTTCTGCCTCTCTGGAATCAAGTGTCAGATGAATGTTGCTTGTATTTGGCCATGCCCACTGCCTTTTGATTTACTGTACACTACACAAACTGGAATAGGTCTCACTCTGCAACAGCTCTAATGAGATTTTATTGTGCAATTTATAACCAAATTAAAAATGTGCCAACGGGCGTACAGATGTAAATTATTGAAGCACACGTCAATGGAATGTTTTCATAGGTATAGTATACATAAATATATGTCTACGAAAGGCATAAATAATTGCTCGTATCCCAGCTATAGCATCTAATAGTGAGGTTAGGATATCAGAAAACACTCACCTCACAGGGCATGACTGTGAGTATTGGCAGAGGAAGACTACAGGTTAAATTAACTTGTCAGTCCATCTATGTGAGTATCTGTTCATTCTCAGGTGCACAGCCTATTGTTTTCTTGCACCCATGCTGCAACCAATATCATTAGTATTTGGTCTTGTACCAGCATGATACTCCCATCAGATTGGAATCGTTCCAAGCTACCCAGTTCATACTCAGAAATGCGCGAGTAACATTAGACTCTGTCTCCTCAAGACGCAACATGGACAAAACTACTTGCAACTTTCCGGGCATATTTTGCGATGCATGTGCATTGGGGGGGGGGGAGGGGGGTTGGGTTCAATTAGCCACCACAATTTACCATTGACTCATTGATCCCCCAGCTGTTCAAATAGCCTGGAAACATGGCTAACAGAAGCTATTATTGGGCAGCATTTTTCTAGGGATGAAGGCTCTGAAAAAAAATGTCACATAATCCGCCTTTTTTCGGGAAGCTTCAAGTGATAACACATATAATCCATGAAAGTTCACAGACCTATGTGTTTTTTTGACTGAAAATAGATATTTTTTCAGGCGTTAAAATGTAGGCCAATTAAATAGCCCCCCAAAAAGACATACATAACAAATAGTCCCAAAGTTTGGATTCTAAAGTAGATCAGTTCATGTAGTAAAGAATAACAGAAAGTGGGCTACTAAATTTCTGTGCTTGGAACATGTTTAATTTGTACTTAAATATTTTCTATTGCATGGTGCAAGAGGCCCCAGGTGCCTTCGGATTAATGGTTTCTATAACTAAGACATGATATAAGAAACTGGAAAACTGAAGGACCATAAGAAAATGAGACCAAGGAAAGGAACTATCACACATTTTACAGTTAATTAAGTCTAACTTATTTATAGAATAGAATAACTCTATAAATAATTGTAGTGTAAATAAGTGTCCACACCACTAATTTTACCCATATAGCTAATGCATCAAATAAATGTTTGTAGTAGCATTAAAAGTGGGAGGGTGGTCACTACTGTGACTAAAATATAAATGTAAACATATCTGATTTGGGGCTGGACTGACTGCAATGCACTGTCAGTGGGAAACCATTGAGATCGAGTTAAGGATGACTGATCCCTATAACAACTGCTCCTGCATGTTCCAAACTGTTTGCATGTCTGAAATACAGAAAAAACTGAAACCAAGTATACATACTATGGCATCATTTACGGTTGGATATATGGTCATGTATAAACAATAACGTTTTTCATTGTTTTACTTCTCAGTAGGACAGTGTAATTTTTGGTATCTCACATATGTTGTACACACAGACCCCTATTACTGGAGAAGTGGATAGGGACTGTCAAAGTACTATAGAAGCCAGCTAAGGGCATCCTAGAAGACTGGTCCCCAGCCTGTTGATCAAAAAAGCTCAGTTCCCCAGAAGAATCAGGCCAGGAAAAAGAGCTCCATGGCACTGAGGCTCACCCAAACACAAGCTTAATACCTAGCATGATTTCTTGAAGCCATTTGGTGCTAACAAAATATTTAGAATTGATTTTATCCTACACGCAATACAACTGAAAATAACGAAATTCAATATTGTCACAACAGCATTTTATGTGTACAGTACATTCATAAAGCAAATTGGGCACCACTCCTAATGTGTTTCCTAAATTACATGGGGACTAACTATGGTCTGTGCCAGGCACTTTAAGCCTGATTCTCTGTCGGAGCCAACTCTTTCCACAGCACCAACTACCAAGTTTTACCATACCGCGCATACCCAGAAACATTTTTGCATATCTTGGTGTTCCTGAACTGGCCAGATCTCGCTTTGGGGCAGATGTATTAAGCCTTAAAAATAGATAAATGTAAGGGTGGTAAAGAGTGCTAATTGTCCAGCCAATCAGCTACTAACTGTCATGTTACAGGCTGTGTTAGAAAAACGGCTGTTAGGAGCTGATCAGCTGGACATTTATTACTCTTTATCCCCCTCGCATTTATCTCTTTTTAAGGCTTAATTTCTCTGTGAAATGGGCATACAGGGTGCATACTGGATGGTGACCAGGGAGCTGTTCCATCTTATTGAGGGGTCACGAGTGTCATGGGCATGTAGCAATACTGCTGTGCTATTCTGCTGTGCGCAAGTACAAGTGCCAAAACTAATGACAACTGTTGCCACTGTGGATGGAAAAACAGTTGCCAGTGCACTTTCCCAAATGAATCCATATGGATCCTCATCAGCAATGCAAGAAATCACCTTGGCATAAAGAAATAAATATGTCTTCCATGGCTTCATGAAAACATATTCACTCTACACCAGCTCAGAATCGGCCCCTTTACCTAGGTTATGGATTAACCCACTGTGCTAGCAACTTAACCCAGTAAAGCTTGCCCAATGCATGTTTACAACAAGCATGCACTGACTTTAACCCTAGGAATGGTGGTTTCCTGTTGTCATAGACACCACTCCAGAGAAATAGTCAGCTACCTAATCAATAAATTCTGCTCAGCATTCAGTAGAAGACTGCAATACATACAGAATAGAGAAGTTATGTAACCTGTTTAACCTGGGATTATCAGGATCCTACTGTATAAGAAATGTACAGTATAGTTAAGCTTTATACATCTGCACTACAAAAACATAGGTAAATATGTATACGGTATGCCTGCTTTTTTGCTCATGCATGCAATTTTTATACAATTAACTAACTGTACATCAATGGCACTGGCACCCAGAAGGTCCAGATTAGCTCTCATAGTAAAGAACAATGGAGTAATTTGGGTTATTCAGATTTCGTTGGAGTTGCTACCACTCTGGTATGGTTGTGTAGCAGGAGGCATCTATTACAAGCAAACAACTCCTGCTGTAGTGGTGATCCAACCTAGGATACAGCATTGGATCATTGTCTTACTATTGGGCAGCTTGTGTCACCCATCTCAGAGGCCAAGAAATCTTTGTCCAACCACAGAGATCCGTGGCATCTTCCCTCTCCCTAAATGGAGGCAAATTATCTCAGTTTTCACATACGGGGGTCATTGCCACCCCCTCCTCACCCCAAAACAGAATCAGAATTGTCAATCACTGACAGTCTGACGCCAGGTTACTTGTAATAATCCTGCAAAGTATGATAATTGGAACTTTGTGACTTGTAAAACAAGAAACACCTGACCTGACTGCCAACTCCATTCAGAGCAACAAAAAAGCTTCCGTGAAATACAGTATGTATCATGATCCATGAAAGTGCAGTACGTATGTAAGTTATTAAATTACATATTAAAGTGAATTATGTATTTCTTTATTATATTGAAACTATTTTATTACTTAAAACATTGTCAAAAATTTGTGTGAAAATAAAAATGTATGTCAGTGTGTATGTTACTTTATTGTGCTTATAATCAATGATTTAGTTTAACATGGACATTCCCATTTGACAGTGGAAAATGCATTATTCTAAACCAGAACTTGGTTTGGGCATGGCGCCAATATACTATGCAGCAAATGTGTAATTTTCAGACATTGATTGTAATGATCTATGTAGTAATCATAGTTTTCAATAATTTACATGGATTTAGAACTGGGTGTTTGGTATATTTGCTAATTATATGCTAAATCCAGTGAACTGCCCTTGGTTAGATGGATTTATTTATAGCTACTAGTAGCTCAAATGTGTGCAGATTTGTATGCATCACTGTGACTGTATTTGTACCTTACTTCATAGCCATCTTTACACTTTCCCCAGATCTGTCCATTGGGCAAAAAAAGTAATCTGATGTTTTCTATTTTATTTATACATACAAACAACTCTGCATAGTGTGCAATTCTGTTGAAAAACACATGCATCAGTTACAACTATTATTTTATTTACAGTTTTTTATATAGCGCAGCATATTCCGTTGCACTTTACAATTGGAAACAAAGTGATTAAACAAACTGGGTAGATATAAACCGACATGGAGGTAGGAGGGCCCTGCTTACAAGCTTACAATCTTTAGGGATAATAGGAGCGATACATAAGGATAGAATTCCATAGCATGGCAGAGCCATCAGATTACAAGACCGTCCTGATGGGATGCAAATAGATATAAATCCTACTGGTGGTTTTGTGGGGGTTCCTGAGTATGATAGGCTTGCCTAAAGAGGTAAGTTTTCAGGGAACACTTGGAAGTTTGGTGGCTAGAGGAGAGTCTTAATGTGCGTGGATTGGCATTCCATAAGGTGGGTGATGCCCCGACAAAAATCCTGCAAGTGTAAGTGGGAGCAAGTAATGAGTGTGGATGAGAGATGCAGATCTTGTGCAAAGCGGAGAGGTCGGGTGGGGATATATTTAGAGATAAGCGAAGAGATATAAGTCGGTGTAGACAGAGCAATGGCTTTTTATGTAACTAGAAGTATTTTATATTGAATGTGGTAATATACAGGCAACCAATGGAGGGACTGACAGAGCAGATCAGCAGGCGATGAGCATCTAGCCAGGAAGATCAGCCTCGCAGCTGCAGGGGTAGATGTATGAGTTGGCATTATGGGGAGAAGCAGCATCAGTGCCATTATGTGCGCTTATAGTGTACAACATCTCCCCCAACATGTATGAAGGAGGAGAAGTGTGTGAAAAGGCAGAGGCACTGTGCACCCCTGTTTTTATCGACACAGCTATCTACAAGATAGACCGCTCATGCTGCTGGCAATGTTGAAACAATCAGTAGAACCAGGGGAATAGATACAGTGCACCAGTGCTAAGCTGATATGCTGTGTGTTCAAGTGGGGATCGCAGACAAGATGATAATACATATTGTTAGTAGGGCTCCTGCCTTGCTTCAGTAAAAATGTGAAACAGGAAGCATAATACCAACATGATAAATGACATCTTTAGTCACGTGGATATGCTTCAGTTCCACCTTCAGGAGCCGATACGTAATCCCGGCGGTCGGAATCCCGACACTGGAATCCCGACCGCCGAAATCCCGACATGGGGGGGACGTGGATCGCCCCCCCTTGCGGGCTCGCTGCGCTCGCCGCGCAGCGGGCCCGGTGCCTCGCTACGCTCGGCACGCTATTTTATTCTCCCTCTATGGGTGTCGTGGACACCCACGGAGGGAGAAAGTTTCGGGATTTCGGCGGTCGGGATTCTGAACGCCGGGATCCCGACCGCCGGCAAATTGACCGCATCCCCACCTTCAGTCACATGTGAAGATGCGTCAGTTCTACCTTCAGTCACATGTGTGGATGCATCAGTTCCACCTTCAGTCACATGTGGGGATGCATCAGTTCCACCTTCAGTCAGGTGGAGATGTGTCAGTTACACCTTCAGTCAAAATGTGTTTACATGAACAAGCAAAAGTCCATATTTAAAAAGAGTGCTAACACAGCCAGTGATGTTTCTTTCATTCTGGATGTAAGCCAGATTTCCTTGGAAATTTTAAACTTCGCTCAGTTCTTTTTGTGTTTCTAATGAGTTCTTCCTGCTGTGATTGTCAGGTGCCTCAAACACTTTCTTTATCAGCGTGCTTATTGATCAAGATCTGAGGACGCCTCATTTGCAAATCACATAGGGAGTTTTGGATTCTTTAAATTAATTTAAATTAATATTTAAACACCTTAAAAAGAAGATGATAACAATGATTAAGTCGTGCTGACATCCATTTACTTTATCATTTATTTTCAGTTATTATTATTATTATTATTATTTAGGTTTAAACACACATAAAACAGTCACAGTAAAACAAACTTTAGTGACCTGCATAGAGGACTGCACGCTTCTTATTTGCATAATAAAGAAGATCATAAGAAATAAATATAGCAATATTATTTTAAGTCCCGCATCTTTGTTTTGGAGCTGGAAGTCTTTTAAAATACTGTGCCCTTTATATCCATGGAATGTTCCTGCTCTCAGAGGCATAGGTGCTGATTTATGTTTTCGCTGGTGGGTGCTCAAGCCAAAAATATAGGGGAGTGGCTTCATGGGGAAGGGGCGTGGCCACAAAATAATACCAATTTATATTACGCAGCACAGTTGTCTCCAATATTCAAATTACCTACCACTGCTGCTGCTGAATGTTTACAGCATACAGGGCTGGTAGAAACCTGCTGTGGCTGTGGTGCTAGGGGAAGGAGTCCTGGGGGAAGCTCTCGCTGATCAGCTAACCCACTGCTGCTTGATCTGGACCTGTATGCTGTAAACATTCAGCAGCAGGAGTAGGCTGAGAAGAGAGAGAGAAGTCGTCCACAACTCAGATAGGCAGCAGCACCGAGTGAGATTTACCTGCTGCTGTCAGAGAAAGTGGAGCTGCTGCTGCTGCATCTGTTGTCAATACAGTGCACTGCCCGGACAGAGCAGGGAGAGGGGTAGGAAGACACTGCTGCCACTACTACTTAGAGACAAGCAGCATAGCGCCTCCAAGCCTGGAAATAGTGCCGCCCCTCTCCCTAAGTGACAGCCATACAGCCCCTGCAGACGCCGATTCCGTGGGTGCTGATGGGCCTGGTGGGTGCTTAATATTTTGCGTGGGTGCTCGTGTCTACGAGCACCCACGGAGTCTGTGCCTATTCTCAGGGGAAGTATACTCCTCACTTTTATCTCACAGATCTTGCTAGAGTGAGGATTTTGTTTGCTTATTGTTATTGTTATGTGATGTGTTATGTAAGAATTTGATGACAGGGACACCAGGTGCATAAAACCCTCAAATGCTCGAAACTTGCATCATTAATATGGAAAGAGATGGGTTTAGTTTCCAGTAGAAAAAATAATTAAAATGATAGACCTGACAGGTCCCCTTTATACTATTTTATCTAAATATATATTTATACATATATAGGGCGGGATGTATTAAAATACATCGCCGCCCTTCGCCGCCCCCCCCCCGCCGCGATGCTGCCGCATATGTACTAACATATGCGGCTGGCATCGCGGTGCGGTGACGGAGGCCCCCCGCGATACCTGTACACTGGTGTGCGAGGGGTCTCCGTCACCTCCCTGCCGCCACGCTCTCCCCTCACGCCGGGGACAGCTATGCATGCTGTCCCCGGCACTTCCTCCTCCCCCCTGCAGCCGGAAGGATGTCCGGCTGCTTCACTAGGGGGAGGCAGGGCTTACCTTCCGGGGTCCAGGAGGACCCTTCAGGAAGGTAAGCCAGAGGGGGGGTCGGCGAGGCTGCGGGTTTGCGTCGGCGGGCGGCGAAAAGAAGCCCATAGGCTTCTATAGGGTAACGCCACCCAAAGGTGGCGATACCCTTCAGTGCGGTATCATTTTTGATACATTGGAAAATGCGGTAAAACCGGGGTTTTACCGCATTTTCCATTTGATACATCTCGCCCTTGATCAGAGCAAAACGGATGTGATACTAAAATAATTCTAAAGTTCTGTTGGGTGTGGTATAAGTGGCCAGCGGTCAGGATACTGACGACTGGTACTCTGACAGGGGGGTGAGTGCAAAGAAGCCTCTTGCGGACTCGCTGCGCTCACCATAGGCAGGGTGGATCTTAAGATGCAGGCACCAAAATGCTGCATATGTTAACGTGAAGTCTGACTCTGGCAACTGACAGACAGCCTACCAGGTGATGGCTATATGGATGAATGCCACCACTTCCTTTTACTGCTGCATCGTGCATGTAACATAATGATGTCATGTATAACTCAAACACATTAAGAAGAGCAAAGAAGCAGCACTGGAAGATGGAGAGTAGAAAGCGGAGCAGGCAGCAGGGTAAAATGAAGAGAAGTCGGAGGCGGGTAGCTCTTGCAATGAAATGACAATGAAATTAAAAGAAATTATGGTACTTGTTTAGTTTCACGGTGGCCGATATATCGGATGCGATATCGGCCGATATATCGACCGATCCGATGAGATCCGATTTTTTACCCCACTAACCACTATGCATGGAGCTGATTTTATATAGTGTGGCGAGCGCAGCGGATTACTGCGCTCGCCACACTATATATAATCAACTCCATGCGTAGTGGGTAGTGGGGTTATGAACAGGGAAAAAATTGCATCGGATCACATCGGATCAGCCGATATATCAGCCGATATTGCATCCGATATATTGGTCACCGTGAAACTAAACAATTACAGAAATTACAGGGGTAAATCTACAGATGGCAGAAGTCATAGGACTGGAGAGACAGGGGAGACTAAGCTGGAGTCCAAGGGAGCTTAGGGCTTAGTGCTGGAGTGAAAGGGGGGAAAAGGTTTTGGCGACAGAGGCTTAGGGCTGGAGTAACAGAAGGCTAGAGTGATATCGGAATGAAAGATAGAGTGGCAGGAGGCAGGAGTGACATGTGGCTAAATGCTGGAGTGACAGTGAGTAGGAGGCTGGAGGGTGACATGTGACTAGAGAGACATGTGGCTAGAGAGACAGGTGGCTGAATAGACATGTGAAAAAGGCCAGAGAGATGAGGCAGAGACGGCCACAGTGAATTAGCACAGTTTCAGCTAGACAGTGTGATAATGGCTGATGGGTCAGACTCATGAGAATCAGCCCTCATGCAAAAACAGTGTTCATTGGCGAGTCCCATCTCACAGTCCAGCAGTAGCAGGTGTACCTTGCTGCCCTGCAGGCTAAATGGTACATGGTGGGAGCCAACCTAGCCCCTATTGCAGGTGTTGACAGGGCTCCTGAGATAGATCCATTTATCCATACATGTGCTACTGTAAAAGCAGGTGTCCCTTTAGGGCTTGGAGCCTGGAGGCAGGTAACTACTTTGACTCTGGGATTTACGCCGCTTCTACACCATGGTTAACTGTGTCTGCAAACCCTGTCCAACTCCCATATCCCAACACTTTGAACTTTTACATGTTTAGCATACATAGCACAATACCAGCAACTGTTATCCTTACTCGCACCCCACTGGCACCCTCGACCACCTATCATTACCGACACATTGCACATTGTGATAATTAATACATCCTGGCCCCCGTATGGATACCTATAAATGTAGCCAAATTGGCATTTATTCAGGCAGAGTAGCTGGATCACAATATATGTGACCAACATTGGTTTGTTTATTTGTTTACATGTTTTTCATATGCTCATGTAAATACAGCTACTCTTATGGTGTGTACACACGGGGGCGATATACCGTGCTATGCGAGTTCCAATGCGATCAGATCGCATTGGGACTCACATCGCACGGCATGCTACAGTGGCACAATTTAGACTATATAGTGCAGATCTGCACTATATAGTCTTGCCTGAACTCTCTGTTTCACTGCTGATTTGCGCTCACATGGGAGCGCGCATCGGGCTCGCAAGCCCTAAAAAAGCATGCGATATGGCTTCTGATGTTCACTATATCGGCAAAATCGGAAGCCATATCTTACCGTCTGTACACACCATAATACAGTATATTTACTCTAATGTAAAAACATAATTTTATTATATCAATTGATTGGAAACAGTAGGCACTGAGATCTTTCCCCCAAATGTGAAAAAACCTTTCTTTGTACCGTCTCAGTGTGGTCTATACTGTAACACACCTGCAGACACTATGGGGCTTATTTACTAAGATGGGTGTACTATTCAATAAGAGATCAGATTCTATATATCTTGTAGAATATGTTAAATAAGTAGGTGCGAATTGGTTGCCCATAGCGACCTCCCATCTTAGTAAATTTACCCCTAAGTACCTCACCCAAGGGAAGACTCCTGTGAGTCTCTTGGACAATCTAGGAGTGTTTGAAACTCATCCCAGTTGTATAGTGAAGTATTTATTTGTATTTATTTACTTATGTTGAGTCTGCATTTTCCATTGCATTGTCTCCTAGCATTATGTGTTACAGAAATGAATATTCCCTTTTCAGTCTGTTATCTTCTTTATTTGGATATTTTGTTAATGTGCTTCACTCTCCATTCGGCTAATCATTTCTGTGCAGCAGATGTAGAATATTGAGCTAGTCACTACTAGTTAGCAATGAGAGATGCCCAATGTACAGTCTGTTGCTAGGTGTGAATGCCAAAAGAAGACATCTTGGGAATTTACATAGAACACATATGTGTGGAATCTCTAAATCCTTTGTCTAACGGGGAATGTTACAATATTCCCGCCGGTCATAAATAGATGAACTATAAAATATTATAACCTTAATCTTTCTTCCTAAATCTGGGAATGTACCTACAAATCTGCCATCATTCTTTCAAACAGCCAAGCACTGTAAACTATGGAGAGCATATTTTATATGAAAAAAAAGGATCAATATGGAAAAAAATCACAGTGGATGTAATTGAAGTCATACATTTTACCCAACTTCTGCACTACTACCAATTACTGCTATTTATCAAAGAGTAGACAACATAAAACCTGGCAGCATAAAAACAAATTTTACTAGGTCTGAAAAAATACTGGAATATCATCAGAAAGAGAAGAAAAAAAGGACACAAATAATAAATAATTCAATATTCCTGAGGAAAGCTCTAGCGGAAGAGGCCTGAGCTGATTCAAACATCAGACATAAGGCTGACAAGAGGTATATCGATTTAGACAATTCTATCATTATTATTCTAGCCTAAGTCCTTCAGGAAAGTTGCTCTTTTGGCCCTGTTTTTATTGCAGAATCTACAAACCTTCCTCTTACACCTCATGCATTTGAACTTCCAGTAATTTCTGGGATGTTTAAAATAGTAAACAAAACCTGTACTATTTTCTCCCTTACTAGCACTCCATATAGTCAGTGACTGGAAACTGCACCGGTACAGTAGCTGTGGTAAAATGGTTATATAATCCAATCCAAAAATTAACCCTAGAATGTCTGTGTGTGCGTGTGCATGTGGTAGGGAAAATAGATTGTAAGCTCCAATGGGGAAGGGATTGATGTCAATGTTCACACATTGGGCGGGATCCTCTAACATCCGCTGCCCCTTACCAACCCCCTCCTCTGGCTACCGCATCGATAATAATAGCATATGCTCTAACATATGTGATTAATATTGCAAAGGGCAGATCTTGCGATAAGAGCTGCCCTTTGCAAAGAAGTTGGAGGGGATGAGTGGGTCCGTGTGGCTCTCCCCCTCCTCCTGTGCCCACCAGATGGCTGCAGGGACTACCGGGCTCCTCCTCCTTGCACCCGGAAGGTGCTAGGGAGGAGGTCACAGGTCCGGCAGCACAGCAGGAGGCTGCCTGGACATCAGGAGAGGGGAGGGAGGGGGGGCGTGGGTCATGCAGGGTGTGAAGGGGTTTGAAAGGACAAGAAAAAAGTACTCTCCTTTGTTTGGGGGCAAGCTAGGGTGTGGAGGGGGTCACGGGGAGAAGCCCACAGGCTTCTATGGGGTATCACTAGCTTTTGCTGCTGATACCCCATGCAGGGCCGGTGCAAGGCACCGGAGCGCCCCAGGCGAGTCGGGGTGGGGGCGCCCCGGTGCCGGGGGGAGGGAGGGGTGGGGTTATACCTGTATAAAAAATTGCTGCCCCGGCGTCCCTGCAGTGCTGGGGTGGTCAGGGGTGTCCGTGCCGTAGGGGTACCTGCGGCGCCATCATGTGTATAAAGCTGGCTGCGGCCGGCGGGGTCCCCGTAGTGAATAGCAAATAACTAGCGCTTCCGGCGCCGCCGCGTGCATAGCGCTAGTTATTTGCTATTCACTACAGGGACCCCGCCGGCCGCAGCCAGTTTTATACACATGACGGCGCCGCAGGTACCCCTACGGCACGGACACCCCTGACCGCCCCAGCACTGCAGGGACGCCGGGGCAGCAATTTTTTTACACAGTTCGCTGGGGGTGAGGGGCGAACTGCCGCCCTCCAGGTGCCGGCGCCCTAGGCAAATGCCTAGAGCTGCCTAGTGGTGGCGCCGGCCCTGACCCCATGCTGTAGTAATACGGCGTGCGGGTTTTAGTGTATACAAAAATGAAAAAAAAAATTTTAAGGTAGGAAGTTTGACGCAGGTCCAGCCTTAATCAGCCTGTCTCTGTCGCAGAGTTAGGGAAGGGCCAGAGATACGCACACTGGGAAAATCATTTGATTGTGAGTAAATTGTATATGGATTAGATTTACAGCTGAAGTCATTGGCTAACTTGCACGGGATGAGATCTCACTCTGTGGGGGCAGCGACGAGCTGATCACAGACCTCTGCAATTTTACACATCAGGTCTGAATAAAGCCCTTTGCCTTTTACACAAAAATCTCTTGCTTTGTATTTACACATCAATCCTTGTGTCTCAATTCCTATTTCCCCATAGATTGCAATTCTGCGAGCAGGGCCTTCTTACCTCTATGTCTAACAAAATATGCTGCGCTATTTTAGAAACTGTTGATAAATAAATGTATTGTATATACCAACATTGTTAGGAATCAGGATGGGAATAGAGCCACAATGCGGCTGTTTGCGACAAAATGAGACATGCATAGCTTCTCTGAAGTGCTAGGTCTCCCAAGTCCCTTTCTGTCACCTTGAAATGTACTTGCACTGCTACACAACAGACCAGTATGGAGTAGTGGGGCATGGTATAAATTACCGACAGTCGGGATTCCAAAGGTTGATTCTCTGACATTGGAATCCCGCATGTCAAGAGCTCAACAGGGGGGGGTGCAAGCATTCAAGCCTCTCGTTGGCTCCCCACCTATTCTATTCCTACTCTATGGGGTTTGTGGATGAGGGAATATAACCCATGTAAGTCGGGATTCTGACTTTCGAGGTCCTGAAAGTCGGGATTCCGTTTGGAGAAACAACTCTCAGAATCGCGACTGTCAGTAAGTCAGCCGGCACCTGGAGTAGTGTTGTGCGGCAAAACTTCCAATGTGTCCAGCAATCTGAACAAATGTCCTCTATATGGTATGACTATTGGTACAGGTGGTTAGTATATAATTTACTTTTTTTATAGGTATATTGACTGTAATTTATGTATATACATTTTCATGTATTTCCTGCATAGGAATGTACATAAATGGCAGTGCACTACTACAACAGGCAATGATATGTGCAAGTTTCTTGCTGTGGTAGAAACAACACTGCAATAGTCTTATTATTTTTTAATTAGTTAGTCTGTTCTAGAGGGGGGATTCCAGGGACCTTTATCCCCCCTCAAGCTTGCCTGTGGTGTGTGGGCTCAGTAATACAAGTGATTGATTTTAACAGCAGGTATCAGTAGGGATAGCATTACAACCCAGCATTACAGCTTTACTTTCTGATCATTAACAGTGAAGCAAGGAATATGAAAAGGAAATGTATATCTCTTACACACACACACACACACATGAAATTTGTATGAGGTTATTAAAAATATAGCATGTAGTATATAGATTAGTAAATCCAATCCATACGCTAAACAACATATGAATTAGTTTAGAATTAGTTTATTATATCTGTGCGAATTAATACAACTGTTAATTTACTAGTGTACTGAATATGTCAGCACCATATAAAAAAATTAATAAAACTACAAATAATTCTATAATTTTCCTCTTCACATAGAAACATAATGGAAACAAAATGCCATTAGTGTTATCTTCTCTCTCCTCTAATGTGCTTAGGATGTTTTTTTTTTTCTCGTAATGTGTCTTAATACATTGAAGCAAAGGCGCCAATTGACCAATAATCCTGGCAATATCCTGTACTGTACGAAGTTAATATAACACCAGCTAAAGGACATAAAGTGACCTAGCACACATCTTCTGGAGTGATACAAAACACATCAGGAGGATAAGGTTGACATTTGAGTATGAGGTCTTTGCTGAAGAATATATATTAATGTGTTTTTCTTATAATCAAGGCACATGCCTTATAATGAATGTACATTTCAGTTTACATTCGTCCTTTTAATGTTAAGTGGGGTGAGCTTGTAAAGGGAATTGACAGCAATTTTTCTTTCGGACTGAGTTCTTATTATGAGTACATGAGTATTGTGTATCATCATCATCATCATCATTATTATTATTATTAGATACCAATTATTTATTTAGCATTTATTTATCACACACATATTTAGCAGCCCCTTACAGGGAATAGTTCACACCAGTCCCTTCCCAAGTGGAGCTCACAACTTTTGTGGACTATATGCTAAATCAGGGGTGGGGAACCTTTTTTTGTGCCAAGGGCCATTTGTATGGGGAAAAAATCCTTCTGGGGCCATATGTAAAAATTTTGCTTACAATTTCCCCTGCTGCAGCCGTCCCACGCTCCGGCGGCTGCCACTGAATAGGACTGACAGTCTCCGGCTGCTGTTGATTAAGAGGAATCTCCTGAGAACTACCAACCTCTCGCGAGAATTCCCCTGTACTTGACTCCCGGCAAAGCTCCCGGGCGGGTGGGCAGGCCACTCAGAACCTGAGGTTCCCCACCACTGTACTAAGCCTTGCAGAGAGATAAAGTGGATCAGGATAAAGTACCAGCCAGCCAGCTACTAACTGTAATTTGTAAAATACAGCCGGAAACATGACAGTTAGAATCTGATTGGCTGGTACTTTACCTCCGTCCCATTTTTTTCTCTTGAAGGCTTAGTAAAAAGGTCCATTCTAGTACCAGATTTGCACATTTTTGCACACATCTCTTTGGTCCTGTGAACAAAAATCTGTGAGTCTCTTGTTACCTTAAGTGTGACACACTTGTTTGCAGATGACTTATACCTCTATGGGTCTGTTTCTTTCTTCCCATACTTAGCAGAGTTTAGAATAATGGACCTGATTCAGACCTGATTGCATGGGTTCAACTTTGCACAACAACGTTTCAATGAAATCATGCCTTGCCATGTGTTTGCTGTGCAAATGGATGTGTATGGCTGCACATCCGTTTGCACCTGAGCGAATATGTCCAAAGCTACAGTACTCAGCATCTAATGATCAGCATGAGCAGCACATCCGGGTTGCTCCTGAGGTCATGCACCCTCCCCTAAAAGGCTTTGGCATGCTTGCATTTTCCCTGACACTCCCAGTGCTTTTTTTGGCATGCCCTGCGTTTTTTTTGGCACTCCCATGAAACAGTTGATTCCCACCCTGACACGCCCCCCTCCCTGTCATTCACCGTGCTAATGGGCAGTGAACAAAAAAATTTGCAGGACTTGATCACAGCCAGGTTTTCATGCTTGTGCATTGTGGCCCATACGCATGTGCACTACATCGATAAGTGGCCTCTTTGCAAATTTGCAGCCTTGCGCACAGGTTTGAATTAGGCTCAATGTGTACTGTCCTCTGATTCTCTCATGCAGTATCTAACCATCTCTTACTTTTAGCATGGGGGCAGGCAATTGTCTTTTAACGATAATATGGTGGACTTTTCATTCTCTGTTGCTATGGTAACACAGAAAGTGTTATTTATTTATTATTACACTTTTTGTATTAAAGTGTTATGCAATCTGGCAACTTAACCAAGCTCATCAGTCTCTGCAATAGCGCAGCTCAAAATCTAATTTCTAATCCACAGGCACAGAAGCACACACCTACCGGTGTCAGTTTAGTCAAAGCCAGTTAGACCACCAGTATGTCTTTGGATTGCGATTGGAAATTAATTGTCATTTTTTAATTTTGGGTTCCTTGCCAGTAAATAAAAACAGAACAAATAAAAGGTTGTACATTTCAGAACATGATCTCATCCTCCTCCCAGTGCCTAAATAAACAATAGCCTGATTAGGCTGCAGCCTAGGGCGCATGAACTGGGGTTGCGGCTGCTTTGCAGGTGGCACCTGGGGCTTAAAATGATGACATAATTTATTTCATGCTGGTTAGCTATCACCCGTCCCGATGTATCATGGAGGTTAAAGTTCTTAAGGTGACAGCCAGATGGCTGTGCCAATGTGACCACGTAACTTGCTGGAGAGCCAGATGGGCAGCCTTAAGCCAAATATTCCTTCACATGCCACAAGCATTAAATCATGAATGCAAGTATACCCTTAATTACATGCACATGGGTGGTATGAAGGGCGAGTCCCGGAGCCCTTATAGATGTGTGCTAGCAGCATTACAAGGGTAGCTACATGTGTATTAGCCTAGGGCACCTGGAACCTTTAATCAGGCCCTGCCTCCACCTAATATTGGTTCCCTGTGCATTTTTTTCCATGGGAAACGGAATCTTGCAAAGGCATCAACGAGAAACACCGAAAATGAATTCTGTGACTCACTTGCTTTCAATGGTCATACTGATAGGTGATTGGTGTATATTTTCTATATGTGTGCAATGTCTTTTTTTATGATTTCATAACAAACACACCTGTCTGGGAGAGGTCCTGCAGGTGGTTAATGCATTTCCTAACAACATTTAGAATACTGATCTGGTTGAAATCTGATAGCTGAGTGTTGAATATAATAAAATGCAAAAAAAGCCAAATGGATAAAAGCTAAGGAAAACCTGACTTTCTTACACAGGTTAAGCACATTGAGAAATTCAGAGGCAAGATGGTTTGTTACATGGGAGCTGGAATAGTCTCTGGGTTTAGTACTCAGAATAAGCAGGTTTCACAGGAACAAAACCATAACAATAGGTGAGAGTTATCAAATCTTGGAGAGGGATAAAGTGGATACAGATTATTTCTCCACTGAATCTCTCTCCAAGATTTGACAAATCACCCCCTAATTTATATTATGGGCCCAAACGCGAAATTGACAACAGGAATCAATTTGGATTCTTCAAACATTGTACTGGCCATCTTGGTTAGAGGCAAATACATGCCCAGTGGTGGACCCATGTGGCTGGTAATAGACTTACCAGGGTCATTTTAATAAAGAAAACACTGCTAGGGTAAATTATAACACATTTAAAAAGACTTAAGATGTAATGTCTGTCTTCCTTGTCTCTCATGTTTCTATGGGAGGTTTATTTTGCTAATGGCCAGTATATTGGACCCTTACATATGTTGCCATGGGGCTCACAAATAAAAGGTTACACCCCTGGGAGTGAAATGTGGACATTGGTTGAAAATCTGCTGTAGTCCTAAAAGATGGGTATGTACTATGCCAGGGGTGGGCAATAAGCGACCCTCCATCTGTTGATGAACTACACATCCCAGCATGCCTTGCCTTAGTTTTGCTATTTGGCCATGCTTAGACTGATGCAAGGCATCCCGGGAGATGTAGTTCATCAACAGCTGGAGGGCCGCTTATTGCCCACCACTGAACTATGCAAAGTGTGTTCACAATGACATCATGGTTTGGGCAGCCGGGTAGGGTAGCTGGTAATGGCAAGTGCAAACACACTTGCTGATGCCAAAAGCATGGCCCTCCCATGCGATGTCCTCCGACATATGCATTTACAGATAATGGAGGATGATGCACAGAGGCAACATAGAGCGTACACACTAATTGTTGAAATTATTGTCTAGTGCAGGGGTGGGCAGTAAGCGGCCCTCCAACTGTTGATGGAACTACACATCCTAATGGTATCCAGTAAGAGATTAAGAGATTTAACATAATATTTGTATTCCAGTAGGTCTATTTAGTCCTTTAAAGTACAGAAATGAATGTACAAAAATAACCCAATCAAGGGCTAGAACTCAAAACTATCTCAGATCTGTGGAACGATTCACAAATTGCTTTTCACCAACTCAAACAATATAACAGAGAATAAAGTCAAAAATGACATTAACACAATGCCCCTATCAGATAGAGGTTTACCCAAATAGACTTACAGCAGTAATTGCAGTGGGCAAGGAAAGGGGAATAGTTATGTAATCAATTATGTTCTGTTTTTATATGTAATTGATAATAAGCTCGACAGTTTTTTCCCTGACGTAGGAAAATAAAATGTGAAAAATGGAAGGGAATACTGCAATTATTAAAATCAGTTAGAAGAGAAAGAAAATATTGTTCCACAAGGCATTTGCATGCAACTCTACATCTTTAGATTTCAATGTGTTAATTGCAAGCAGATAGGATGTGCCATACAAAATTAACACTCTGGCAAAGACATCAGAGGTAAACACACAAAACGGGAGCTGCTAAGGGGTCAGGAGAGCAAGTCAATTTTGAGGAAGGATAAAAGAACTGTCATGTATATGATTGCTTATGAAAAGGAAGAGGGCAATCCTGCCTTGTTATCATCAGTTAATTAGGCACTACAGTCAGGGAGGCACACACTGCAACATTTGCCATGGTAATCAAATGTATTATTGAAATAGCAGACAAAACAAAAGCATTTTGCAATTGTGACAAGGCAGAAAACAACCTTCCCATACAAAGTTGTTGCAACATCTTCACATAAAACAATTAAAGAAAATACATTGTACTGTTATTTTTTTTTATGACAACCTGAAGTCTACCTTGTGGACATGTTTTGTATTTCTTGTGATGTACTATCTTTTCTTATTCATTGATGGAATCATAGGGGTAAATTTACTAAGGTGCAAGATGGGATGTTGCCCATAGCAACCAATCTATTATCTTCTAGAGCAGGCATTCCCAACCACGGTCCTCAAGGCACACCAACAGCGCAGGTTTTGTAGATATCCAGGCTTGAGCACAGGTGACTTAATTAGTATCTGAGGGATTCTGATTAAACCATCTGTGCTGAAGCCTGGATATCACTAAAACCTGCACTGTTGGTGTGCCTTGAGGACCGTGGTTGGGAATGCCTGTTCTAGACTGTGCTAAATAAATAAGAAGTAGAATCTCATTGCTTCCTATGGGTAACATCCCATCGTCAATAGAACTCCCATTTTAATAAATTGACCCCATAATGTTAAATATAAGCTGATATAAAGAGACCAATTGGAGCACCGATTATTAAACACAATGAGCCTGAAGCTGTTTGTGAAGTTTGTGCAGAGGCTGGAGATAAAAGCACTTTAGGTCATCTTTTGGGCCTGTTTGAGTGAATATTGCTGACATTTGTTTGGAGAAGGCCATTTCTGATTCCAGACTGTTATTACCTATCTGCAATCTACAAGTGGTTTTTATACCACCCACAGGGTACTGTACTCCTTTACTTTAATGGGTGTACAGAGATGGAGATGGGAATATACCCAATTGAAATATTCTTATCTATCAGACGCTGTCCTCACCCTTCTTTACGGATGCTTTAATGACCATATGGAAGAAAGATATATATATATATATATATATATATATATATATATATATATATATATATATATATATATATATATATATATATATATATATATATATATACTTGCACTTTGCCGGCACTCCATGAAGTGAGAATTCAACTTGGTGGGTGCACACTTTCAAAATTTTCATACAACTCCTCCAGAAGAAAGGCACTCCACGCAGATAATACCACAAATAAGCTGTATTGGGGTTAGATCAACCTCAATACAGCTTATTTGTGCTATTATCTGCGTGGAGTGCCTGTCTTCTGGAGGAGTTATATATATATATATATATATATATATATATATATATATATATATATATATATATATATATATACACACACACACACAAATATTAACACTTAGTGTAACCTAACTTTCTGGAAGAATTACAGTGCATATACTATATATAGGTATTTTATCAAAATTTTAAGTATTGAATATATGATACCTTTGTTTGTCGCAAGACTTGGAGAAGAGTCAGTTGTAAGAGTCTCTTATAAACTATAGACCACCATGAATGTATTATTTCTGTATATTATATGTTAATATTTAATTATCTGTGCAATCTAACGTTCACAGTATTTCTGTTTATCATGCCTTATTGCTAAAATAATATTTGGCAGACATTTCTACTCACATATTTTACAAATATTAAAGTGAATACATCAAATATAGCATCAGTTCCTGATTCATCTGAATCCTAAATGTACAGTATTTGTCAGGATTTAGATTTGGCTTGATTCTTCAGCTATGGCCAACCTGGGACTTTATCTTATGGATACTTGTAGCAGCAATAAAAACGCTTCTATAATCTACTATATACTACTAAATCTAATTACTATTAAAACTTTACCATGGTACCTGGAAAATGGTGGCAAGCTTTGCCGCCCTATTCAGCTCCCCAGTGACGCAGAGCTCTCCAGCAATGCTCAACTTACCAGTGATACTCAGCTCACCAGTGATGCTCAGTTCTCCACTGAATTACAATTACTCGCAAAACTACAACTACAGGCCCAATATTTGTGAAGACTAAATGCATTTAATACAACCTATGCCTTTATTACTAAAGGGATTCAATCTCTTCCAATATTTTGGAATAAAGACTGCATGTGATCAACAGTTTTACACCATGACTTGGCTGACCTTTAAAAACATTGTTAATAGTGAATACACTTTGAGGCTTTATTAATTGTTACATGTTACTTCAGCATTGAGTCTTGTTTTCACCTCCAATAACATACAAGATACAGAAGCATGGCATTACTTCACGACGAAATACAGTAATTTAAATTAACCAAATATAGGGAGAACTAGAAGTAAACAATGGGGCGCAGAAAGCTATTTTGTTCTTTATGCTAATTATAAAATTCCCCTTGGATTGCACAAGTGGGTGTGTGGTTGATTTTACAGATGGTCACCACAGTAGGTTGTATGATTGAGGATTCTTGCACCAGGGGCTCAGCAATGTCCCATTTTACAAATGCTAAGGAGCTGTTATCATATTCAGAAAAAAATAATAAAGCAGGAAAAAGACAATACAACTTTTGCCTTTACTACACTGTAACACAGATTTAACACAACACATTAAGGCTTTTTTCACTAGAGACTACTAAATTATTTGGACGGTAAAATAGTGCTGATTGCTGTGGTCATGTGTTGTCTCATTTGATGAAATAGCTGCAATCCAAAGCACTTGCCTCTCCCGAGAGACCATGATAATTGATCCCTTGCTCTGTTTCTGACTCGTCAACAATATTCTGTACAGTGAAACAGCTTATCTCTTTGCAAGGGACAACCCCGCATAGGAACCATCTAAATGCTTTTCAGTAATATGTTTAGTTTGGAAAAAAAAACTGATTGCTCTATCAGCGAAGTGGATTTATGAAATCTAACAAAAACACACTATTAAATACATTGTGAATTTGTAACAACTAATATTTCCGATTTGCTTACATTGATGCATACCTGGTATTATTGTAAACGTTGGGGATGTACATAAACAAGATAGAATTTATGAATCATAATATTAAATGTATTAATATAGTTCTCGGTAAACATTTGTAAGCTAATATTTAGCCATTTATTTAAAAGAATTTTACACAAATTGACAGAATATGCTGTAACAAAATAATCTTATCTGAATACGGTCAGTACAACATACTAGTTCCAGAGGGCGATAAATCCAACCATTAATCACATAAACATCAACATTTATCAACATTATCTGTTGGTAGATTTAAGCAAACAACAGCTTTCCCGATTACTGGAGCTTGATGCATATGGGGAACTGCATTTTCAGAGGTCTGGCATATTTATTGTTAATAGTATACTGTTATCCCAAAAATATTAATATTTATATATTATGCACATGTGCATGTCCCCTCTGTGAACGGCTAAGATGACTTATATAGTCGCCGAGCCGTTGGAAAGAGACAGGCCGGACGCCAGCAGGGATGCCCATGGTAATGGCCAGCTTTATCCTCATGAAATCACTTGGTGTTCCAATGGATACACAAGTGGGCCGATGTGGGCCAAGGGCAGGCAGCTGATGTCACAGGAAGTCAACCGCCGGCCCTGTCTTCATCCCGGTGCTCGCAAATAAAAGTCAGTTCCCATTGACTTTTATTTGCGAAGGAGAGATAAATCATTCCATTGGCGATGAGCATGAAATGATTTCTCCTGCAGTGTAGACACACGAGGGCATGTGTCTTTGTTACACATCCCCTCGTATGTTAACGCAGGGATTCAGTGGCAGAGAGGGAGGTATTCGGCGAGGCGTCACAGGTGCTCGTTAAACTGCGAGCTTTGCAGCTTACCGAGCTAATTAGAATCATTCCCAAAGTCCACAAGGTGTATATGGTTTATGGAACTGCAACTGAATAATTATACTAAAATAAGTTAATAACAATACTGTTACTAGCGACATAGTATGACAAGCTTGTTGACTCACAAAAGGACTGAAATCATGACTCTCTATATTGCTGTTAATAGAATAACAGTAAAAGAAAATCTCTTTTCTCTTTATTTAGCTCATAGTTCCTTTACACAGTGCTATGAGCAGAGTTCTCCTGCCCAGTCAAGCGAGCAGTTCAATTTGGGTTCTAACCAAGAACAGAGAAGGGCAATGTGACTTTTTCAAAAATTGAGCCCGTGTTTTTAACAGTGTTCATTGTCTTTTTGCTAAACTCTGCTAACCAGAAAGCCAATCAGAACCACATTAATATGAAAGGAGCTTGTACTTCACAGTATTTTATTAGATGAGTTCTGAGGAATGATATCATTGAGACAAGGGATACATGATCATAGAGGCCTGCTGAAAGGGTAATAGCCATGATCACTAGGGAAAGAGCTAATCTACTATCGACCTGTGGTTCATTGCCAGTTGAGAATATTAGGCTTCGTAGCTGACTGACAAACAGTCACTTTTTCTAGAAGTACATATAAAGTATATAATCATAATAAAAGTCAAGCACACAATTCAAATATAAGTATTATGTGTTTTAATTCTTCTCAAATTAGAAGAATAAAAATTCCTATTTTTCAGATTAACTGCACAGAAATGTGAATAATTGTACTGAGTTGGAAATAGAGAATGCTAGATAGATAGATATATAGATAGATGTGATAATTATACCATTGTGTATATTGTTTTGTAGGCAGACATGTACATAGTGGCACAGATACAAAAGGTTAAAAAATCCTTCAGGTATCAGATTTATAACTAATTCATTTGACACTTGGTACATATTGATTTAACTCACAAATTATGCCCCAGAAGCCTATCTGATAGCAAAGAGGCTATGTAGTTTCATAGTTTTGGGTGAAAGTATTCTACAGAATTTAATAGGTTAAAAGAATATCCACACGGAATTCATGATTTCGAAGTAGTTCATCACACACTGTGTACTTATTGATTTCAGTCCCTATGTATGCCCCCGAAGCCTCTCTAATAACAAAGAGTCTGGGAAGTTCAATAGCTTTCAGTCAGGTCTTTTTGACAAGTCATTTTAAGAAGCAAAGTGTACAAAGTATTGTTGTATATTAAGTATGTGACATTAAATATATACAAAACTCCATAAGACCGGCACCCTCCTACAACGTAATTATCCACAAGCAATAATATCATATACACATTCCACAAGCAGGCACTCACGGCTTTGGCAGAATAAATGGCAGGCTCAGTCACATGAGCAATGCAAGCTTTTGGGCTTTTTTAGGCCCTTCGTCAGGCAACAGACATGTCTATTGCCTGACGAAGGGCCTAATAAAGTCCGAAAGCTTGCATTGCTCATGTGACTGAGCCTGAGATTTATTCTGTCAAAGCCGTGAGTGCCTGCTTGTGGAATGTGTGTGTGCGTATATATATATATATATATATATATATATATATATATATATATAGAAGCTGTGGGGGTTGCTGCGGCACAACAGGAGACTGGGCTGTTCAAATGAAAATTTAATGTGGTATGACACACATCACGTGCCCGACATTTCGGGGTCTATCATGCCCCGTTTTCAAGGTGAGAAAACGGGGCATGATAGACCCCGAAACGTCGGGCACGTGATGTGTGTCATACCACATTAAATTTTCATTTGAACAGCCCAGTCTCCTGTTGTGCCGCAGCAACCCCCACAGCTTCTACCCATACCTAGCTGATGGCACCGGAGCAGCAGTGAACAGTTAGAGAGGAGTGCCGGACCATCCACCATCCACTATATATATATATATATATATATATATATATATATATATATATATATATATATATATATATATATATATATACCAAAGAAGTTTATCCCTTTAGCAGTAACAACTCGGGCAAGATGTAGGTGAGTCCCACGCTGGGCGAAACACCGCACGGCACTCCAGGAGTTTGGGGAAAAACTTTAATTTATTGTGCAACAGTTTCAGAGCACTCAGCTCCTTCGTCAGGCGTACAGCTTAAACAGCATAAAATGTGACAAGGTGCCTACCTTATAGTGTATGAAAGGACCCCCACTAGACTGAGATCAGGGGCGTAACTATAGCACCGCAGCCCCTGCGACCGCGGGGGGGCGCTATGCATGTGCGGGCGCCGGGGGATGCAGTGCTATAGTTACGTTAGCTGCAATATGAAGGAAGCAGGGGGGCATTGAGGCGGCTGAGGGGACGGACGCTGCGGGGGGACGGAAGCTGCGGGGGACACAGAGGTGGCAATTACTTACAGCTGAGCCGGGCAGGGGGAGCCGGGAGCTGTCTGTACTGAAGAAAAAAAAGCCCATACAATGAATGGGCAGCCTGTGATTGGCTGCTGAGCGCTCTCTCAGCCAATTGCTGACTGGCTGAGAGAGCGCTCAGCCAATCACAGGCTGCCGATTCATTGTATGGGCTTTTTTTTTTTCTTCCGTACTGACAGTGACAGCTCCCGGCTCCCCCTGCCCGGCTCAGCTGTAAGTAATTTCCGCCTCTGTGTCCCCCGCAGCGTCCGTCCCCCCAGCCGCCTCGCAGCGCCCCCCCCCCACCTGCATTGACGGCTACCTGGAGGAGCGTCAGGCGGCGCAGATGGAGACCGGGGGCGGCGGGAGAATATAAAGAAATCTTATTCAAAAGACCGGGCGGCCGCTGATTGGCTGAGAGCTCAGCCAATCAGCGGCCGCCCGGTCTTTTGAATAGGATTTATTCCTATTCTCCCGCCGCCCCTGGTCTCCATCTGCGCCGGAGGGGTGGGTGAGTGGCTGGGCGCCCTCCCTTTAATGGCGGGGGGGGCGCCCAAAATGTAGTTACGCCACTGACTGAGATCCTATGCGGCGCTGGGATGGTAGCGGCCGAAAACCACGCTGTGCACGGAGATGCACTTCCGGTATCCAGACTGCTCCCTGCTCTATGTAGTGACAGCGCTTCCTGTTGCCATACACTATAAGGTAGGCACCTTGTCACATTTTATGCTGTTTAAGCTGTACGCCTGACGAAGGAGCTGAGCACTCCAAAACTGTTGCACAATAAATTGACGTTTTTCACCAAACTCCTTGAGTGCCGTGCGGTGTGTCGCCCAGCGTGGGTCTCACCTACATCTTCTCTATCTGATTTTTTGCAAAGGCACCCAGGTACTGTAAATGGGACACAGGGAGTGCATATACATATATTTAGGAATGAATAAGGGTATGGGTACAAAGAACATGGATCTCCAGGTGGAGGTACAATTCGAGCAGAGTCTCTTTAAGTAACGCAGTATGTAGAGATGGATGGCCCCAGTCTCCCAACATGATATTTCCATGTCCCCACCTACCTGACCAGGTCCCCATTGGTTTGACAATGCACCAAGGTACTGGGACCAATAGATATTCCTGCAGCCCAGCACAGATACACAGTTAAAAGGACAGTTCTGCAGTTGATGAGTAAAGGACTAAAATACATTTCCCTTCTGTTTTGCTGCTGAATTGTTGCACTAAATTGATTAGGATTATCTCATCCTGTTATGGCACCTTATGCTGTACTTTCATTTTTACACCCACTAACTACTCTTACAGAACTCCCCAATTCTTATCACTACATTGGCTGAGCTTGGCATGAAAGGGTTACAGGAAACATGCAGTGTGACAAAACAATCCCCTGTGCTTCTTGATGCAATCAATGTCATAAGGGAATTGTGCAATCCTTATAAGCATTTTGTTATTGTATTGTTTGTAATAAAAAAGATTACATTTAAAAAAAATAGAGACGTTAGTTATTTTTACTGTTTTATACAAAAAAATGTGTCATGATTGGTAAACCCCAATGGCTGCTTGCTCTTTCTCGCTTGGTTAAATTCTCCATCTTATCATGTATCCCCAGTGGGAGTGCTTGGAACCTTCAGAGCATGAATTAAATGGATCTTGCCATCCCAAAGGTTTCAGACACTGATGATTGTCAATGGCAAGCTGGAAAGCTTAGACAACAGAAACTGATAAGAGGAGCCCTCCTCCCTTCAATAGTAATGGATTAATCAGGGAAGGACTTGCTCCTTTCAGCAACCACAAGGCTAATTCAGCTGCTCATAGTAAATGTGGCCATACACACGCAGATTTATCTGCAGATCTGTCTGGTTGGAACAAAAACATGGTTATGGATGAGAGCAAATCACAGTTGACCATTTGCTTGAAAATGCTGGAAAACTGACAAACTGTCACTCATCCATAACCATGTTTTTGTTCCAACCAGCCAGATCTGAAGATAAATCTTACTAGTGTATGGACATGAAACTGCATGGGTTCAGAATAAGAAACCCTGGGGGAAATTTAATAGGATGAGAGATTCAGAAAGTGAGAGATTTGGTAAGAATTTCTATTTTTTTTTAAAGCGGCAATCATTTACACTGCAAAACCCCTTTGTTTTTGAAGTGTAGATGATTGCCGCTTTAAAAAAAACCTGGAGATTTCTTTCCAAATCTCTCACTTTCTGAATCTCTCATCCTATTAAATTGCACCCCCTATATTCTGTCACTGAGGAAAAATACTGGGGGACTGTGGGCTGGGTTGCTCAGAGATGGACACAGTGGCGATGTACACTATGGGTCAAGTTTGTGCCTGTATGCATGCATTGGCATTTAAGGGCACTGTGCATGTGCCACAACGGTCCTTCAATGGCAGTTGCAGAAAGTTGCAAAGTGATTGGCTGCAAGAGGAACTGGAATTAAAATGCAGACATAACCCCATTTCAGGGGAGTGTCACAGCTTGTAATCCTGTATGCAGTTACAAAGGCCACAGCACGTGGCCAAAGGGTTATTCATAAGGTAACTGATCGATCGAGGTGCATCCAATGTCTGCATCTTTATACACAAGCAGTGGATCTCACCTGCTGCATTCGCATATTTAGAGCATTCACTGCAGACTTAATCACAGCTGTGACAGTATTTGTCTGCTTCTACATGAATCAGGCCCATAGTTAGTAATGGTGAGCAAGGTCTCTGATTCCAGGATAACACACTAAGATGTAATTTTATTACTCTCAGAAATGTCCTATTTTTTATTTTAAATTAGTATTTCCTGCCCAGATTTGCTTAAAGTCTCTTTAAATAAGCAATTTATCACTTGACCCATTAAACTCACTGCAGGAGATTAATCACTTGAAGTTCATGCGAGGAGATAATCTGTAGCTGCAGACATCCATTACCTGTCACAGTAAGGCGTACTGATGGGTTGTGGGTTGGATTCCTGAGCCATGGTGTTGGAAGAGATGAAGACAGAGATCTATGGTAATGTGTTATTTCTCTGAGCTGCTATGAGGATCAATAGATTGAATGGTTGGAAGAAACTAAAATTTGTCAAGGGGTGGGCATAATTGGCTTTCAGTACTTTAGCAGTCTGGTTCTGGGTGCTACACCTATAGTATAGCATTTGTATTAATAGGAATTTGTAGTTATCATGGCTGCTTCACAGTCACACACAAGTCAGCTGCAAGCATGTGCTTGGAATTAAATATGAACCTCCATCTGTATTCAGCCTTAATGCCACAACAACCCTATCCATCCACTTGTGAAAGTATCTGTTATCAGTATACGAATAAAGCTCTATCCTTGGTGCAAGAGATCATACATACAGCATATCTGAATAGCCCACAATGTTGTCTGTATGTCCATGGATTACGTTGCCTATGTGCAAATATTAGTTGCCACCTTCTTACACTTCTCACATTCAAGTGGACATGTGGCTCGGGTATGTATCTCTTGTTGTTGCTCAAAGATATGCATGCTCAGCTAAAGAGCAAACGGTACTTGTTTCCTAGCACGGCGCCCGTCGTGGGCCATCGCATACCTTAACTTAAGGTATGCGATGTGAACGAGGCCACCGACGCGATTTAACATTGAATGCATTGTATTCAATGTTAAATTCCTATGTAAAATTTTACATAGGGAACAATGTTAAATGGCCCAATGGACCCGATTTTTGATTGTATACCCACCCTGATGGGTAATTTGTATGTAAAATGCCCCCCCCCCCCCCATCGTTAACGCCACACCACGATGAATGCCAACCCGAAGCATGGCGAGTGCGGCCGTATGCGTCCTCCGACCTTTTCATACCCCCACTATCCAAGTCGGCATGGAGTTGATTTTATATAGTTTGGTGAGAGCAGCGAGCCACCGAGCCCGAAGCGTGGTGAGTGGACGCGTAATACCTGTGAAGTTATGCGCGTCCCCTCACGGGGCTCGCTGCGCTCGCCACGCTTCGGGCTCAGTGGGTCGCTGCGCTCGCCACACTATATAAAGTCAACTCCACGCCGACGTGGATAGTGGAGGTATGAAAAGGTCGGAGGAAGCATACCGCCTGTGCTCGCCACCTTTGGGTTGGCGTTAATCGTGGGGTGGCATTTGACCCATCCCATTTAATCCTGGGGTGGCATTTGACCCATCAGGGTGGGGACACAATGAAAATTGGGCTCTGGGAGGCATTTAACATTGGGGCCAATGTAAAATCGGGTCTCAGGGACCATTTTACATTGGTTCCAATGTAAAAATCGTGTCGATCACATCGCATGCGATTTGGTTGCATGCGATGCGATCTACACGATTTTTTAGGTCCCGATGGATACAATTTTTATCACTGGCGCCGTGCTAGGAAACAAGTACCGAGCAAACAATAGCAAGATCCAGTCACAAATTAACTCCCATGCTCTTACCAATGAGAGAGCTCTCATTTATTTCAATGGCAGTATCCCCTAACATTTGCCTTGGGCTCTATATGGGTGAAGTTCAGTGTTGTGGTTTATGGTTTTTTAGCTAGGTTTTATGTAAGTAATATTAATAATGGAAAACTGGGGTCTTTAAGTGCTTTTATTAAATAAAGGATTTTTATAATGTGTTTTTATACATATATTTTCTTGATAGGTGCACTACCAGTGAAAGCACATTTTGACAGCACTTAAAATTAGGCATTAACGCACTAACTAGGACATATAGTGGACCCATAGGCGACATTTTTTTTATTTACAAAATGATTAACGCTACACCCAAGCTGTGACTGCGATCCCATATGCAGGCAGCATGGCATTGTCATCTTAGTTGTGTCAATCATTTTTTTGGTGTTTTTACTGCATTTCCATATATACTAAAAGCCCCTTAAGCACTGGGCAGAGCCTTTGGACTTTCTGCATCCTTACTGAGAGGAAACTGAAAGTAGAGGATCCTCCTAGCTTCCCTCAGCAGCCACCTGCGTCACTCTGCACATGTGTGGATGTGCATAAACCCAGACATACAGGGACCGCAACTAATTGAAAAGGACAGCTCTTATCTGGAGAGTTGTCATTTTCGGTACTTATCATATATGTATGTACATATGTGATTAGTATCAATGCAATGTCACTGCAATGTGTGGGGGGATGTACAGGCGAGAGTTAGTGCATCACGCTCTATGTACTTCTTCATGGTATCACCTATAGGACAAATGGTTAAATTGCGCTTTTGGAAGAGGAAGAAAGCAGGAACCATGAGGCAAGATGAGAATATCTGTTTAATACATATAAGAATATTACTATTATATTACTGCCTAAGATGAGGTCTCATCTGCTCTAGATGAGATTAGTAATGATAGCATTATGAAACTGTTGGTAAATTGAAAGTGGAAATTAAGCTGGGTACACACTGGGTAATATAATGTTAATAATATGGATGATATTGTTTATGATATAGCATGCATATCGTCCAGTGTGTACTGTGTGTTCAATATCATTAACGATGCGCATGGATGCAGGTCGTAAATGTCCCACCCCTGTTGTCTGTACATGCAGCTCAATCTGACAATATTGTTAGCGACTGCATGTACGGAGCAGGGGGGTGGGTGAAGTCAGTACCAATATCGGCCAGTGTGTATCATTCTCTGATATAGTTCACTATAAAGGTGACCGCAGGGATTGCTTAGTGTGTACCCAGCATTAGACATGTATCCTTGACACCAACATAATTTATTGACCATTAGCAGTTGCAAATATTATATTAATATATTTTTTTGCTCTATCTTTAATGAAGGCTATTGTAGCTAAATAAATAATGTGCAATGCATTGTGCAAACATCTGGACTCTTCATTTGTGATGCAAGACACAAGACACGACAGCCATTGCAGCTGAAAAATATGTTGATATTTTGTCTTGTTCTCGACAGGATTGTACTTGTTTTATCCTGAAAGTATCCTGCTTTGTAAAAGACAGCTTTGCTTCCTTTATTATATAATAATCTCCAGGCATGAAACCCTCATTAACAGTGACTGCAGTTAATTATATCAAATCCACCTTTATCAGCCAATCAGAAATCACAAGAGAGGGTAGAGCATATTGCGGAAAATGTGGTCCAGGTGCTCTACCAGAGATTAGCAGGAATGTAGGGACCACAATTTGTTACTGCGCTGCCTTCATAGATTGTGCTCAGTTATTTATCACCTTGATGCTATTATTAAATAACCTGTTCTGGTCTTGTTTTTTGAAATAATTTGATGTTTCCACAGATTTTTTCTAAATAGATTATGCAACCAGGAGAGGTCAGATATTTTGGTTTGTTGCCCTGACTGTAGAGTGCAAATATTTCAGTTGGCATTAGGGAATCTCTGTTTTAACAATAGCATCATTAAATAAATAGCCTCTGCATATCACTGCTTTACAATTATGCCGCACCAAGCCTTGCTGCCTTTATTATTTATTGCTACATTATATAAAGTTACTAGGTTTTCCCATTACTGCAGTGTTCTTCAGAAAAAAAATGAATTATTCATTGCTTTCCTGGCACTAGCCCTGTCCAGCCTAAATGAATATGACTAAACGGCCCTGTATAAAAAAGGAAGTGTGGTCATCTTAACTCTGTATTATTACTGTAACAGTCTATTATGGTAAATTCTGAGACTTCATTTCACTATTCTTAATGATGTAGTCATTTATATAAATCAAATTAGTGTGTTAATTTTCAGGCACCAGACAGTTACAGCTTATAATGTGAGTTAATTGGCTCTTTACCTGAAAAATGTGAGTGTTGGTATACTGTGCATTGATTAGAGTTTTACAAATCTTCCAATCGGATTTGAAGACTCATTTCTGCACCTCAAATGGGGTCAGGAGAAAGCTAATTATGACAGTACTGTAGTCCCCATCTGCACATGTCTGGATTTCGGCCTAGTGTGGTTGTTGACATGGAAACATGTGTCTGCTTATCTTGGCAATTATTAGCAATTGTCTCTAGAATACCAGTGAGTGTTCTGTAGTAATCTTTTCTTCTAACTGCAATTGTACATCATTTTATAATTCCCATTCTTATTAATTCTGTAATACACAGGAAATGTACAATATTATACAATGATGGGGCTTTTTTGAACCTGAAAAATAGGAGGCAGCACAAAAGCAGCTGTTTTATCGTCTTGTGTGGATTTTGCATTGTCTTATAGATGCTTGCACATACATTATAAATGTACACTAGTGCATTCATAATTTGTGAAGCTGTTTTCTACTATGATAGAAATATGGGCTGTAAACAATTCCAGAGAACAGCTGTAATATACATTAACCCTTTGAGTGCCAAGTGAATGTGTCAAAATTGGTGTGAAAATTACCATCAAACATGTTTATTCATCATAATGACCTGTAATGTTTATTTTATATCGGAAATATAATCATTTTTTTTTTACACATTTTTAATTTAAATTTACATAACGAGCGACACTGGCATTTTTAGTTGATATTTTGCACATCTCTCAGAGAGATGTACGCAAAAAAATAAAACCTGATTTTGTAATGAAAATAACAAGAATTTTTGGGGAGATGTATATTTTAATGCACTTTTAGGGGTGTAGGCTACATATTTAGAGGAATGCAGATTTGTCATCTTTGATTTGTCTTTATGGCCCTCTGGCAATCTGTGCCAAACTATATATACTCAATGTCAATGCTATAGTGCCATACAGGCCTTATAGGGGTGGGTATAGCATTCTATATAGCAATAGATTGTAAGCTTGCAAGCAGGGCCCTCCTACCTCTATGTCGGTTAGTTTCTACCCAGTTTGTTTAATCACTGTTGTTTCCAATTGTAAAGCGCAACAGAATATGCTGCGCTATATAACAAACTGTAAATAAATAAATAGCCCCGTTATAAATGGCCATTAACTTTGGAAGCCCCAGGAATGCCCATATAGTGTTCATTCTAGCACTCGCCATCTTTGAAAACCCATGCAGTTCCTCTTCCCTGCCTGGGGTGTCGCTGTCTACTGTGGTGGTTCTAGCACAGGTCTGGTTTGCATATTAGTGCTGATGTAGTGCTTCTAGCACAGTGTTGTCTGTATATCAGCACGGATATGCAAACCAGACCTGTGCTAGAAACACCACAGTAGACAGCGACACCCCAGGCAGGGAAAAGGAACTGCATGGGTTTTCAAAGATGGCGAGTGCTAGAATGAACACTATATGGGCATTCCTGGGGATTCCGAATTTAATGGCCATTTATAACGGACTCTATTTATTTATTTACATTTTCTTATATAGCGCAGCATATTCTGTAGCGCTTTACAATTGGAAACAACAGTGATTAAACAAACTTGGTAGAAACTAACCAACCCCTTGCGATGGGAATTTTAACGAGAATAGATCCATTCGCATACATCTCTTCGTCGACCATTGAATGATTTCTCCTGCCTTCATAAATAAGTGTGAAATGACTTTTAGTTCCAAGTGCTAGGATGAAGACTGGGCAGGTGGCTGATGTCCTGTGACATCAGCCACCCTTCCTTTGGCAGGCATCAGCCCGCCTGCATAGCCATGGTAATGCCCAGCGTTTGGGTAGAACAAACAAAATGAGTGCAAAAAAAATTAATTGTAACCAATAATTTTACGGGACTAATTGGGTAGCCCCCACAGCCAAAGATAATGGGGGAGATTCTCTATGCAAGAAATGCGGTAAAAAACCCCGTTATCGGGTTTTTACCGCATTTTGGGATGCTGTAAGCATCCCCCGCCGGGTTAACGCGGCGGGGGGCATTGCCAGAAAAATCTGGCGATGCCCCATAGAAGCCAATGGGCTTCTACCGCATCCCACCGCCGCCCCGCAACGACCCCCGCCTCCCCGCACGGACCCCCGCCGCCCCGCATCGCCCCCTCCTCCCTTACCTGTATCTGGGCAGCACAGCGCAGGGCTGCCCGGACCTTTGACCTCCTCCCTGCACTGATCCTCTTCCGGGTGCAGGGAGGAGGAGAGCCCGGCGCAGCAGCAGCAGCACCGGGTGTGGGAGGGGGGAGCCGCCGGGACCTGCTGGGACCCGGCGACTCTCACCGCAAAGGACAGCTCTTAACGCAAGAGCTGTCCTTTGCTATCATTATCGCATATGTTAGAACATATGCGATAATTATAAATGCGATGGGTGGCGAAGGGGGGTGGAGATTCTTAGAGAATCTCCCCCTTCATCCTTCAATGTATAGGCACAGTGTATGTATGAACAATGTTTAACATCTTTGCATTGTTTCTGATTCAGAAATAGCTCCTACTATTTGTTTAAAACAATTTACCTGCAAGCTCTGAAAATGTACTGTAACAAATAAAGAAGTTATGTAAAATGTGACAATGTGTGGGTGGAATGTGAAATCTGGGCATCTGAAGCAATAAAAAAAGGATCATATGCATACTCATATGCTCATTGCAGTTCTTGCCGGTAAAATGAAGAAAAAAAAATCAAACAAACAAAACATTTCTAATCATCAATTACACATTGAACACTGAAGCATTTTAGATTGGTAACATTTTCTGTAACTGCTGCAAAAAAAATACAGAGATTCAGACTGCAGATAAAGGCTTTAAACTACAGAACACTACCAAACCATGAATTCCAATATTTGTGTTCCTATCTCAACAAGATTGCTCTGTAAACCAGCTCGTATCCCATTGAGCTGTGATAACAGAATCCAAAGACTGCTGCGGGAGATATATGAAGAGATCAGTTCAGGATTTTTACCTTACATTAGTGTTAACTTGTTGCTCAGTTTCAATTGCCTTTAAAGTCACTTTCATCTGATAATAGCATCTCCATATGCCCATTGCTGTGGAAGGATTGAGACAATCAGTATTTTATAACCCAAGTCACTGGTGAGATTTTGAATGTGAGATGCAAATTCCCAGGGAAATCTGGCAATTTTTAAAATGATTTTAGTGACCCTGCTGCCTAATGCACTTAGCCCGAATGTGTTATTATACAGAGAGGTTGGTAATCATATATTTAAATCATTCTCGCATCTAAGCAGCAAATATACATAAATAAGATTTCATTTTGCAGAGCAATATTTTCTGAAGTAAATAAGGGGGGCACAGCCATATCCATTTCACAAAAGGCTTCATTTTGCAACAATACTGAGTTAATGAAAAATAACTAAACTTGTAGGTTTAATATAATGTATTATGCACCTTCCAGACATTTATTTTAAGCACACTTTGTGGGCTATCCAATTACCCGCGGTAATTTACTGGGGGCTATCGTATTGACCTCAATAAGCCAGAGCGAGCTATGGCTTACGAAGTATTTTCACCTGCCTCAGTAGTTTAAAAAATACAGAAGAGAACAGATGTATTCAGCTGTGCTAGTTGTTACCATTGGCATTTTAAGAGAGGAAAAGGCCCATGTGCAACCTCCTTAGTCTGTGCTCCTTCTGACTGGCATCAGCATCGCACTGTGGGAGTCGTGCTCAGACCCTAATGCACATGTGCAGATCTACGGAAAAAGCAGCCATTTTTACGGTGATCTCCGTAGAGGCAGCAGAGTGGTGCTGTAAGGTCTGAGCACTCTAGTACAGTCTAGCTTACCCTCTACTGTGAAGAATTCTGGAAAAATTATGCAGCTATCTTATTTCAGGGATTTTAGAAGCACTGCGGTCAGCATCAGTGGACTCCAGAAGTTATTAAAAATAATGGGTGAAGCGAGTGCATTGTGGACCCCCCTGGCACCTATTATAAATGTGCCCCTGTGTTTTAACAGGGTAGGAGGTATTACTTCGATGTAACATGTACACTCTTATACAGTGGGCCTCCTCAGATACCAGTAAGTTTGCTTATTATTTTCAATTTACTGAATTAAAGTTAAGCAAGAATATATTTTTTACAAAGACACAATTAATTACAGAGGTTGCATGATCTTGAAGTAGTCATGTCCAGTTTTGGTCAGTTGTGATTGAATTTGAAACCAAGATGTCATGTTTGTAAATATAATTTGTCAACAGATGCAAGAATTGATTGTACTGTATAATGGGTAGAACAGATCAGTAAGTAATTTAGCTTCATGGCTAATTTGGCGGCCTAAGGCCCCTTGCACACACACCGGCAGCCGCCGGGTGGCGAAACCCCACATGGCCAAGAAGCCGTGCAGTGCACAGTAGTTAACAATGGACAGCATTAGAAAGGATGGCTGTGTACGGTACAGCTTCTTGGCCGTGCGGAGTTTCGCTGCCCGGCGACAGCCAGAGCATGTGAAACCGCCCTAACTCAGTTGAGTAAAATTAATGGGTAAACTTTGAGGTATTGTTGTTTAACTTTTCATTAGCAAATTAATTAATTAATTAAGACATATATAGACAAATTCATATTTAGAGGGGTATTCAATCCCTCCTAACAGCCGTGATCCAGGCCCGTTTGTGCTTTTCCCGACGGCAAATCGGCAGGTGGGATTCAATGTCCCATCTGCCGATTGGTGAAATGTAGGCGTGTCCGCGTGAAAGGCAGTGGATTGTTGATCTGCGTCTGGGGTCGTGACAATCCACTCCGGTTATCGGCAGAACAGGCCCAAAAGCTTCTAAAGTTGTGCTCATTCTGCCGTGATGCCTGTTTAATGCTGTTGGTAAAGACAGCATTGAATAGGGCCACACAGCTATTTCCCCCATCAGCAATAGCTGCCCGGAGATTGAATACCCCCTGATTGTCATTTCCAAAAACAACTGAATTGGCCTTTATATTTTAACTACTGCCAATTTGGATGGTCTGACTGAAAGTAAATGAAGACATTCATTCATATCTACAGTATGTCTTCAGTGCTAAAATATCATTATTAGTAACCCACCCATTTCACTGATTTTGAGCTTATATACAAACAAGCAGAAATGACGAGGCAATTAGATGGCAGAGAAAGAGTAGGACTGTATTGGCTGGGTCTGTCACAGCCACTGTAACCTGTCAATATCCCACATCCCAAACATTACACATACTGTATATCTGTAATCAGTGAGCCATCCTTACAGTTACTAGATTGATCAATTGTGTTTTTTATATAGTGTAGAAGTTAATATGTCAATAAATTAAAACAATTTCAGATATTTTTTAACTTGATAACATTGCTGCTTACAATTCCACATGAAGGTTTAACAGCTTTAATCATTATTCAAAGTATTTTATTTTCACACCTACTCTTAGATAGCGTTAACTTGGTATTTCAAGTTATTTGCACACCTAGATGCACAAAAAGCATTTTACAAGCATCTGTGTGTACTGGAGAGCACTGAAGTAAGAATGTTTAAATGGACAAAAATTAAATATTAATGAACCATGGCTTCTTGTCCCATTTACTTCCCAGACCCGTTTAATACTAAAATGACTATGAAGCGAGCAGTTAAGCAGCAGTACTTTTCTTTAATGATGGAGGTAGACGATCAGGACAAACACAGTCAGAGCTACAATTTAACCGGCAGAATGAACATATTTAGTATTTTCTCTCTATCCCAACCACAATACAGCATGCCACACCGCACCACCAAAAATTCAACAACAAAATAAATTGACCATGGTTATACCATCTGTAGTCATATCATTATTATTATTATTACTACCAGTTATTTATATAGTGCACACATATTCCTCAGCACTTTACAGAGAATATTTGAACATTCACATCAGTCACTGCCCCAGTGTAACTCACAATCTATATTCCGTACCACATGTACATGCACACAAAAATTCTTGGATTCATTTTGTTGGAAGACAACTAACCTACCAGTTATTTTCGGAGGGGGGTGGGAATTGTGAGAGGAAACCAGAGTACTCGGAGGAAACCCAAACAAACACAGGATCAATATCCAAACTCCACCCAGCATTACCGACTCACAGTACAGAGGTCATGGGTTTGATTCCCACCATGGCCCTATCTGCGGAGTTTGTATATTCTCCCCATATTTGCATGGGTTTCCTCAGGATACTCCTGTTTCCTCCCACAATCCAAAAATATACTGGTATGTTAATTGTCTCCAAACAAAACTAACCCTAGTATGAATGTGTGTGCATATGGTAGGTGATATAGATTGTAAGCTCCACTGGGGCAGGGACTGATGTGAATGTTCAAATATTCTCTGTATAGCGCTGCGGAATATGTGTGCACTGTATAAATAACTGGTAATAAATAATAAATAAATTATTATTTTGCAATTAAGTAACACAAATAAATAGCAATAAAATACTTATAAGAACTAACTGTATATAGTGGAATTCATTATTATGTTGTCATTGTGAAATGGTTATTCTGTACACTTTCCTACAGAATGATGCATTCAAGTATATGAAAGATCATAAATGGATCAAATTAACCTGACAGAGATCAATATAAATCATTGGTCTGTCTGGAAGTGGCTTGTCTGCTATGATCAGTCACAGAGTAATATGTGAGAAAGAAATAATATCTTTCTTTGGCATTGAAATGTTCTTTTAGTAAGTCTGTCACTTCCTATTTCAGTTAACAAACTAGTGAATAAAGCTCATCACTGGTCAAGTATTAGCTTTGCAGAATACTAAGTACGACCATGCCTGATAACATGGATAGATTCTACAAAAGAGACCTCCAGAAATAATTATTATTGGGATACTGTCTAAAATAACATTGTCATTTTTCAGCTTATGTTTGTACCAACAAATATCATCATGTCAATAATTAGTCATATACATCAAGTGCTTTGTCTAAAAAAAATATTTTACATACTGTATACAGAACAATTTCAAAATGACTTTTCATTACTCATTGTTTATAATGATTGACAGAACTGAGGGCACACAATTGAAATTCAAAGGTGAGTATTATGGCTAATGTATATGGTTACTTCTTATATGGTCAAAGAAGCATAACAAACAAAATACACAGCTGTGACACAAAATCCCAGATGTTGGAGCTTTCTAATGTACAATTCTAGACCTGGCCATAAAGTATCAGTACTTATTGGTGTTGTACACAACGATAAGAAATTCCTGTTTGGACCAATTTATTGATAAACTTTAGCTGAGACAGCATGTGAGATAGGAGCCTGTCTTGGTGAGCAATTCACAGTTTATGGTTTAAAGTAGCTTTTGCTATACTTCCTATTCATTGCCTATTCAGGCAGCACTTGGAATTACTGCAGTCAAAGATTGAGGATCATGCAGTCTTTACCCCGTGCTGCTAAGAAGAGCCACGGCCCAAGGGACTGATGGGGGATGGGCAAAAGTAGAGGCGTACAAAGGGGATGTCGGTGGCCACAAAATAAATGAATGTCCCCATAGCAGTGCTGTAAAAGGTAACAATGTTGCCCATAGCAGATGACCTGGGTCCAGGATGATCCTCTTCAACAAACATGGGCCCAGATAATTAATACCTGTAAATCTCCCACCAATCTTGGTGGCCTGTGCCTTTACATGTAGTTAGCAGGTGATAATGCCATCTTGAGAGGCACTAACGATCAGAGACGAGCTGCACGGTTTGAGGATAGGTTTTTTTGCAAACTGTTAAACTGTACCATTTTGTGGCCCTCAGATGTCTATGGAGGTAGATCTTTCAAATGATGTTGTATTGAATGTTATATTATGCAATTAATAATAGCATTAACAATAAATATTGAACTAATTTTAAGAAGGACACAAGATATACATCTTCATTCAAAAATGTTTATCAGCCCAAGTTCTCTCTCTCCTCTCTCTCTCTCCCTCCCCATCTCTCTCTCTCTCTCTCCCTCCCTCATCTCTCTTTCTCTCTCTACTTCTCTATCCCTCCCCAATCTCTCTCTCTTCCTCCCTGTCCCTCTCCCCCTCTCTCTGCCTCTTTCCTTCTCACTCTCCATGTCTCTCTCTCTCTCTCGCTCTCTCTCTCTCTCTCTCTCTATCTCCATTTATGTGCTCCTATTTCATATATTAGTGTTGCAGTCAGTTCTTTATCTGACTATAATTTCCCAGGAAATGAGTCAATCTTTTAATTTATATGAAACTCTAGAATCTATACATTAAGAAATTCCTATAATATCATTAATAGTTAAAAACAGCCAAAATACAGCAATATATTTGATTTTGCAAACTAGTTGGCAACACAAATAACAAATTATTTATAGGTAATTGTTATTATTGAGTGCTTTGATTCCCTGTTAGTCTCATAGCACAAATACACCTCAAAATTCAATACAGTATTTTACTGTAATCATTACAGTACATGCGCTATTTTTATGTACTAAAAAAGTTCTAAAGGTAAGATTTGCGCAATAAAAACTTTATTGCTCTATTTTTAAAGACAACAGCTAAGAAAATAATTTAGCTGTATAATGTCTCCCTACAGAGTTTTAAAAACTTTGTAGTTACAGGTACAGGTCACTTACAGTAGTGATATCCTCAGGCGAAGTAAGAAATCAAACTTTCCCCAGAGAGACATTGACTCTTACAGTAGTGAAAACTATTAAATAACTCTTGTTTGTTTGAGCTAACCCGATATTTATAAATGAATGAGCAAAGGTTGAAATCATTACAACTGGGTTGCCTTTACGCTTAAGCTAAATGGAGCTCAAGGACAGCAAATAGATGAAGATCAAAATAGCTTAAACAAAAATATTGAAGTTCAAGTCCTGTGTAATGGAGTAGAATTCCCTTCTATGTTGTACTAAGTGAAGATGTCTTCCCGTTTGCACACATTGACCGTTTGCTGATTGCATTTTCAGATGTACCATCAAATAGGTCTCAGTGGGCATCCTAGCAGCAACAAACAAACCAGTTCAGCAACACTGGGGAAGGTTATATGAATTGAGCCCTATTTTATTCATTGTGGTCTGCTGTACATGACACAACACTATTTATGAATTTATATGAAGCAGAAGAACAGGTCACAGGCAATGAACCATGATCTACAAGTGTAAACTTGCTTCAGCTTCAAACGAAAAGGGAACAAGTACACTCATTTTTTTGTCTTTTGGCTGTAAAAGGCAATAAAAATCAATAACAACAGCTACAGGCAATTAGAGGTGTTATAACTTTGAGAAAAGTGCAGAAAATGATAGTTAACCCTGCAGCAGAGGTATCACCTCAGGTACTATGCATCCCAGTGGACAGAAAACAGTTCCATCTCATAAAAGCAAAGAGTTATGACTCTGATATATTTATATATATATATATATATATATATATATATATATATATATATATTATATAGTGCCTGAAAAACAGAGCAATGTGATACATATAATTATAATAATAATATTATTATTACTATTATTATTATTATTATTATTATTATTATTATTGTTGTTGTTTATAAGCTAGATATGCACTGATGGATGGATGAATAGATAAATATATTTTAAATTTAATTTTATTACAAATTCTTACATAGCGGAGCAGATTCCATTGTGCTTTAAAATGTTGACAAAACTGAAAGAACAAACTGGGTAAAACAGACATTCATGGAAGAAGGAGGGCCCTGCTGCAAGCGTACAATATATATGGAATTATGAGGGAAACACAAGGACAGGCACCAGTAATAGCATAGCATTCCTACAAAGTTGTAAGTCTAGAAGGGAAGCTATATACTGTAATACATGAGGGAGGTACCTAAATATGATAGGCTTGCCTGAAGAGGTGAGTTTTCAGGGAATGCTTGAAAGTTTGGAGGCTTGAGGCGAGACTTTTTGTGCATGGGAGGGCATCCTGTAACAGTGAATGGGAGTTAGCAATCCATGCAGAAGAGAGACACAGATCTTGTTCAGAGCGGAGAGAGCGAGTTGGGAGATAATTTGAGATAAATTAAAACAATATATGCTGGTGTGGTTTGGTTATTAGATTTATATGTGAGTAGATGTATTTTATATTGAATACGGTACAATACAATATGAGCAACCAATGGAGGGACTGGCAGAGCTGATCAGAAGATGAACGTCTTAGTTTTAGCACTGTTGTGTGTAAGATAGGGTGGTATCTTGGATATATTTTTTAGATGCATGTAACATGATTTGGAGACAGACTGAATGTGGGGAACAAAGGTAAGTTTAGAGTCAAGGGTGACCTCTAGGCAGCGAGCTTGAGGGGTAGGGTAGTTTGTTGAGTTGTCGACAATTTGGAGATATCAGGATGTAAATGCTCCTGGCTGGTGGGAAATTAATTAATTGTGTTTTGGAAATGTTAAGTTTGAGGTAGTGAGAAGACATCCAAGAGGAGAGGCATTCAGAGACATGGCCCAAAACCACTGGTGACAACTCAGGGGTTAATAGATAGATTTGAGTGTCATATGCATGCAAATGATACTGGATTCCGAAAGAGCTGATTAGTTTGCCAAGACATGAGGTATGAGGAAGAGCAGATAGATAGATAGATAGATAGATAGATAGATAGATAGATAGATAGATAGATAGATAGATAGATAGAGAGCACCTAGTATAAAATGTATGAAGCATTGGGTGAAGAGATATATAGGACTAAGATGGACATTAACCCTTCACTGTAAATTATTTTACATCATTCTTAATATTTCTCTCTGAATGTCCAGTAAACTTACAAATTTTGGGGGGCTCACAGGGCCCCCAAGAGAGTAGACTATCCTCCTGCATGTTACCCATTACGTAATTCACATTCTGTTTACGATAGCATCAATCGCAGCTCTGCATAGCAGGGGGCTGGGCATGTTTTTATTTTTGGACTCATGGAGGTGTCTTGTGTAAAAAGATACTTCCCAATGGCTTCTGTAAACTGCTGCTTCATCCAAAGCTGCAGTATCAGATAATATGTGTGATCACTAGGTTATATAGGAGGTCCTAGAAATTTGCATATCTGAGGTAAGTGAAGCTGCGTTAGAATATGCAGACTGTGGCCTAGACAGTCACACCTCAAATACTAGGTCTTATCACCCCACTTTCAAGAATACTGCCCATCACTGTTCCATCCACACCCACAAAGAACCCCCAGTCATTCATGCTGAAGCCTTGGGGGCACTGAGACCATCATTGTATCCACAGATGCGCAGTGCTGATGCTATGCATACACAGGAGATGTGCTTTGCATTTTTGTACATCTTGGAATCAACCCCTTACTCTGTTACATTTTGCATCAGTAAGTATTGGAAGCATTTACTGTAAAGGTGCCCATACACTAGAGCAACTTCTCCTAGACATACGATGAAATCACATATAATCTATCATATGAGATCCTAGCCAAACCTGCTGGAGGCTTAGTGATCTGACATATCTATAGTGCAGCTCTTCTGATCTTCAGGCTCCGATCCGTTGCTCACAGGATCGCACATAGCGATCCTCATGTCAAACACAAGCGATTTTCACACTTACATCTGATTTTTTGGCCCGATCTGTCAGAATCGGATTAAAAAATGCCAACATCGCCCTAGTGTACGGGCCCCTTAAGAAACAGCCGTTAAAATGCTTTGAGACATTTGTTGACAGTTATTTATATTATTATTCTATAAATTAAAAAGACTGAAAGTCTATTAAACTATGCCAAAACATTTTAACAGATTCTCTGTTTTCAAGTCGTATTTTGAAACTGAATAAAATGCTTGCCAAAATGTTATTTAAGAAATGTACAGTATTTCAAAACATGCCACTAAGATCAATGCAGAGTAGGAATATTTTTAGTAGTATATTCCAATTACAGTAATGAAAAAGTGCCCTTGTAAATGATATACAAATTGAATTAATCATGTCAACTTTAATGTCCACTTTCACACAGAATTATCATTACATATAACCATGAACAACACCCTATAAAAAAGTGGTAAATCCCTGAATTGAAATGCAGTGTGACACATAAATAGCTTTGCATGAGTTTTGGCTGCAATTCAGGTTAGATGGATGTGTTTTTCCGACATTGACATTTAACTTATTATGGGTGACCCAAGTCTTCTGGTTTGGAGAGCTATTACTATCAGAGGAATTCACTAAGCTTTGATTAGCTGAATGGCTTTACTGTAAAGCCAGGCAGCACCCCTGTTTCCTTCCGGGAAAGAAAAAGCAGCTTTTACCTGGCAATGATTTCACTAGAAAAGCATAGAGACAACAGGATTTTCTCTCCAGAGAGAACCGTCTCCGGCTTATGTCTGGACAAGTAGATGGAATCTGTAAGTAAAAGATTTGTGCTGTCGGATAGGAAAAATGGAGCATTACAAGAGAGCAATGTGTGCTCTAAGTATAATAGGAGACAGTATACATAATAGAAGTATTTCTTCAGTAATACATTTCTTCGAGCAAAATGGCTTCAAAAACATGGTTGACAGCCATTTTCTCCCACTCTATATCACAAGACACAATGCTGTTAAACTAACCAACTGCATCTTTGCTCTATATTATGCAATTCCCAATATCCCTTAGTAATCTGGATCTTTCAAATGGCGACATCATGGAGTAATGACTAATGAGGGCTCACATTTTAAAACTGAGTATCTCATTTGCACCTAACACATTCTTATCTTTAGAAGCCAAGATGTATAAAATTGACTGATGCTTTTGCACCTTGTGCATTTCTTATCGCTTACATGTGCAAAGTCAGGATAGAACGCTGTCATGGATCGCCCTTATGCTCCCATGAGATAAATCTTTTCTTGATTTCTTTCTGCTTGAAATACATGAATTAAATCAGCAATGGAACGTTCTTTTTTCAAAATGTTATATTTTGGACTTATAACTTTCACAAAAAGAACTAGAAGGGAACCATGACCTGCCTACCCCCAAAGCAATAAAGGGGCTGATTCAGACCGTTCATTGCAGGCCAAATTCTGACCCATCCACCACGTTTGGGCTTGCGAATGCACATATATGCACAAACCCCGGGAACAAATGGCTTTGGTGAGTTTCATACTCGCCAAGCCATTCGCTCCGGGAAGGGGGTGGGCACAGGTGTTTTCATGAAAACACTGGACGTACACCTGCGAGGCGTGTCACTACTTGCTTAGGGTGGGCCGCTGACATTACATGATGTCAGCACCTGCCCTGAATTCAGTGGATATCAGCAAGAATAAATGTCAGTCTAGGCTGAAATTTATTACCGAATGGGAGAAAAATCATTTGATGGTGTGTGACCATCGAATGATTTACATCCCCTCGCTGCATGCGAAGGGATGTATATGCAAATGCATCTGGTCACATGCTATGAAACACATGCTGTTGACAGGGGGTGTTCGGAGGGGCGGCATTTACCTGTTCGCTAGGCTGCAAACTTACGCAGCCTAGAAAACAGGTCTGAATCAGGTCCAAAGTTGAATTCTGCAAAAACCTCAATTTTAGTTGACAAACTCAAATGAATTTGTGTAATTGCAGATGTGGTTGCAAAGGCCATCAAAGTCTGCAATTGCATTGTGGCACTTAGATGTGATCTCATATGTGTTGTCTGTTGTACAGTATGAAGCACTGACATAACATGCATGTATTTTTCAGGGGTGCCGGATGGGATCCCGACAGTCATTTACCCGACTTCGGGATCCCGACAGTCAAAACCCCGACACATGGGTGCACGACGGCCACCGGCTATTCTCCCTCGTGAGGGTCCAGGGAGAATAGAATCGGTTGCGAGCACAGCGAGCCACCGTGCCTGCAGCGTGGTGAGGGCAGCGAGCCCGCAAGGGGCTTTGTTGTGCTCACCATGCTATCGGGATAATGACTGTCGGGATCCCGACTGTCGGAACAACAACATTGAATTGTTGAAACGTTGCTATGTGCTAATATTAAAATCATGTTACTATTTTGCTACTACCAGGCCGGAGTGCTGCATTTTTACACTTCTGTGTACAGGGGAGCCGAGAGAGGGGGGGAGCGGGTACTATTTACCCGGGCCCACACTTGTTGAAGGGGCCCCCAGGGGCCCTGGTCTGACCCCTCCCTTCCCCCTCCATCCCTCCCGGGTAGCAACAGTAGCACACACTTCTACAGCATGTGCTGTGCTGACAGCAGGCTCAGCATGAGTGTCTCACTGACAGCGTGAGAGGTCATGCTGAGCCCGCAGTCAGCACAGCACATACTGTAGGTGTGTGCTGCTTCTGAGATTACAGTTTTTAGAGTTTTCTTTCACCCTCCTCTAAACATTTTGGGGGCGTGGCCTAAGTGTGGGAGGTTCCCACAACACACACTTAGGCCACGCCCCCCAAATTTTACCGGGGCCCGGCATTCCTCTCGGCTGCCCTGTCTGTGTATAACTGGTTCAGTGAATGTGTGGGCACCCACCAAAGAAAAGCCTTATCCTGTGGAAGTGCCGGACGCCAATATATATATATATATATATATATATATATATATATATATATATATATATAGCAACAAATTTGCAGATGGCACTCACAAGATTTTTAAACGAAGTCTGCACGGCGGCAGCAATCATAGAACAAAACGGAATCAACACAGGCTTGTGTCAAAAGACACAAGCCTGTGTTGATTCCGTTTTGTTCTATGATTGCTGCCGCCGTGCAGACTTCGTTTAAAAATCTTGTGAGTGCCATCTGCAAATTTGTTGCTACATCTTTCCTTCGTGAAATGGAGAGGCACCGCAAGTAGTTGAACCCTCCAGACGAGTGCCAGGACCCCCTTGCCCTATATATATATATATATATATATATATATATATATATATATATTCCAGATTCCCTAACTAGGGAAAAATGGAGCACTCTCCAGTTTGTAAAAAACCTTTGTATTTAATTCAAAGAAAAAATACATACCAAGCGATGCTTTAAGGACCAAAAAATAATACCTCCTCCGACGTTTCAAGCAACCACCGTGGATCTTTATCAAGGAGCTAGTCACCAGAGTCAAGGTCAGAAAAATTGAATTCCGCAACGGAGCCACCAGTATTGAGGTCTCTCTGCGCCATTGATCAGAGACCCAGAGGAAGTATTATTTTTTAGTCCTTAAAGCATCGATTGGTATGTACTTTTTCTTTGAATTAAATACAAAAGTTTTTTACAAACCGGAGAGTGCTCCATTTTTCCCTAGTTAGGGAATCTGGGCTGTGTAAATTGGCACCCCATGTTTAGTGCCTTAGGTGAGTGCGAGTGCAGGTACCCTTTCTTTTGTGTGTATATATATATATATATATATATATATATATATATAGTGAACAAACAAACATAACATATTTTACCTCACAGAGTAGTACATTTATACTTCTGTCTACAAAATCATATACTTTTTTTCTAATACACTGTTGCCTCTACAATGAATAAAACAAGCAGGCTTATAATATCAATTCACAGAGCTGTTTCTGCTTCAATGAGCTGTTACTGAAAGGTGCAGAACAAATCTACAGGCACATCGGACAAAGCTGCTGTAACAGGATTTACATTAAACTTAGACTGATAAGACCACATCACAGAAACTGCTCAATCTACCTTTGATTGGAATAGCTGCATAGCTGTGAGGTACTTTGTCTGTGAGCACCTGATCACAGCATCATGATTATGCTTATCAGGATGTAATTTTGATCTAATCTAACATTTACAGGATAATTCACTTTTCATGGCATTTGGAGTGTGTTATATAGCAACTGCTGCCTATGGCAGATAAAATGCACTTAAAAAAACATTATCAAAACCTAGTTGTGTCCTTTAGAAAATGCATGAGGAAGAACATTCTGTAGATTACTGGACAAGAAGGAAGAACAATGAAAAAATTCAGTTCTGTATAAACTAATGAATTTACAACCAAGAGACCTAAAAGAATAAATTACAAAGCAGTAAAGGTGTCCATACACATGCAGATCGTGACTGGCGGTCATATTGCCAACAGCCAGCCCCTGCCAGCCTCCAGAAGGAGACGTACGCGTCCCCTTCCAACAGAGCTCCCCACCGGTTCCCACCACCTTGCTGCCGGACCCCACCGAGCTCCCCTACCTCCCTGCACCTTTCTAACCCTGCCCATCTCCCTGAAGCAGAGACGGGCAGGGTTCACACCCCTTCGCCACCTGGAAACTGGGAAGCGCATGTGTAAGAGATGCTCATGCGTTCCAGTCAGATGGAGCACCATTTCACTAGTGTGGGCATTCTGGTGAGCCACGGCACTGGCTGAGAGGCGCTCCATCTGTATAAGAAGTATTACATGCTACCTTTGCATGGAAGACCCCTTCTACTCACCCAGCAACTTCCCGGTCACTCAATTGCATCCTATATCTACTCTTCTGTCATCTCCCGCCTTGACTACTGCAACATCCTTCTCTCTGGGCTACCTCTCACCTGCCTCGCACCTCTCCAATCCATTTTTAATGCTGCTGCTAGGCTCATCTTCCTCAGCTAGGCCCATACAACCAATCAGATTCTATCTATAATTTTCTAAAATACAATAGAGAAATGATACACAGAATCTTATTAGTTGCTATGGGCAGCATCTCCTCTTTTCATTTTTAGAAGCATTAGTAAATTTACCCCTAAGGATGCAGAGCAGATATTGGCAATATCTGCCACAGTTCCTTTATATTAGTTTGGTAGACCAGTCCCCATGGGGACAGCAATCTGACTAAGTGATCTTTGAAGCTTTTGTCACTGTGTTATTTTATTTGGTTATTCATCGTAGCTTATTGGTTACAATATATGGGGTCTGATTAAGGTTTGTGAGGGCCCCAGGCAATTACAAAAACTTGTAAGGGCCCTGTCAATATGATTGTCAATACTACGATATATGCTGCTGTTGTTATTAGAAAGTATAATGTGAATATACTCCCAGCACTGCAAATGCCCCAGTGCCCCAGTTAACATTATACCACATAGAAACACCAGTTCATATGTGTCATATTGCCCCCCATGCTGGTGATGGAGCTTTATTTAGGGGGACACTGTTTGTCACGGCTCCGGGGGTGGCCATCCTGTCTACTTTATTGGTAATGCAGCACTAAAAATATAGAGTTTGTCTTTGACAAAGGTCAACTGGGCAGCATGGTCTGTGTAATGGTTAGCATTACTGCTTTAGAGCACGGAGATTGTGCGTTTGATTCCCACTATTGCATGAGTTTCCTCCGGGTACTTCGATTTCTTCCCACAATAAAAAAGTACTTATAGGTTAATTAGTTTCTGACAAAATGAACCCTATGTGCATGTGGTAGGAAATATAGAGTAGTAGGAGTACATTTACTGAGATTGGAGTTCTAGTTAAGATGAGATGTTGCCAATACTAACCAATTAGATTCTCTCTATTATGTTCTAGAAGGTGCTAAATAGATAAGAAGTAGAATCTGGTTGGTTGCTATGGGCAACATCCCATCTTCAGTAGAACTCCCATCTTAGTACATTTACCCCCTAAGGCAGCGACTGATGTGAATGGGCAAAAATTCTCTCTGTAATGGGCTGCAGGATATGTGTGCACTATATAAATAACACAATAAGACTCTCTACTAGTCTCCAAACTTTCAAGCGTTCCCTGAAAACTCACCTCTTCAGGCAAGCCTATCATATTTAAGAACCACAGGCATAACCCTCTGAGGCACTTATTATATAGCTTCCCTTCTGAACCTGCAACTTGGTGGTACTGCTATGCTATTACGGGTGCCTGTCCGTGTCTTTCCCTCCTATGTCCCTATAGTGTGTCTGTTGTTACCCAGTTTGTTTTATCACTGTCTGCAATTGTACAGCGCAATGGAATCTGATGCATTATATAAGAAACTGTAAATAAAATAAATAATAATAATTGTGCATTACATCTGGTGTATGAAAACTAGGATAGCTTAATATCAGAAGTGCTGTCATGTCAAGTTTTGATAGATACACATTGTATGAGTACTGCAATTATTGGTACATTAGCAATCAGCCACGGAGATAGTCCATAAGGATTCCATGATTATTGATACCACTTAGCTTTTATTTTCTACTAAAAAAAATTCTAATAAAGCAGAGATCAACAGTCAAAAAATATGAACTTGTAAATTTTTTCCCAGAAAAGCCTAAATATTATCTCTTTTCTCAGAAAATGTTTAACTGGTGCATTAAGAGTTCATATATAATGCATTATATTGCTTTCAGGAATAGCCAGCCATTAACTGGTAAGAAAATTGGGTAAAAAATCTACAACATATAAACTTAGTGCCACCTGTCACACACCAATGTGTAATCTATTGTGCTTACTAAAGTTCTTTTTTTTTTGGCCCTTTTCAGCACCAGAGACTATAGTTATTAATTACAGATCATGGTGCATCATCCAGGTACAGTTGTTCCTCCTACTCCTGTTGCAATGGTTTGCTGTAGAAGCAGAAGCTAACCCACCCACAAGAGGAATAAGGTTCACAAGTAGCAATTGCTGTACTGTTCAGTGGAGTATGTTGTTGGTTTTTACAATTATGAAGGTGATTTTGATGGGCAACTATATTTATTTGCTGTATTAATCTGCTCATCTGTACCAGCAAGTGAGTAGGGTAGTTCCATTATTCCAATAGTTTCTGTAGCTGACACACAGTGATTTAGGGGTATGGGTCATAGGGTCAACCGTAATAAGTTCGACAATCAACAGGCCATAGGTTGACACCTGAAAAAGATTGACACACTTTAGGCCGACATAGTCAAAATGTGGATGAAAGCAATAGGTCGCAGTGGCAAACACAGGATTTTTAGAGAGGGGTTTCAAAATATAATCCAAAATCTCCCACTCTGCAGGGAATTGGAGTAAGTACGCGAGTCGGAGGGGGCAGTAACAGCCTGGAAAATTGGTCTTTTTATACACTGGATACTGTATGGAATACACTATTGATATTTAACAGTACAGATGGTCTATAGCATAGGCTATTTCAAACATTTAAATATGATAAGTGGTCAGGAAAAGGTTAAACATAATAAATAAATACACAAACATAATAGAAACGGTACTGCACTTTCTAAGCTCACAATCTCACACTTCATGGTAAGGCTCCTGTTTCTTCCTCCTGGCAGCTACTCTCTGGTTCATTACGATGTTTGAGGACTCAGATCCACACATACAGTAAGGCCCTTATTCTGATCGGTGCGGATATTCCCGCATTCTTACGGAGCGGTCCGCACGCCACGGTGTTTTGCCGCATGCGGCCATCGTCCGTAGAAACGCCCACGTGTCCTCCGCATTCGGACGGACTCACTCTTTAAGAACAGGGCGTGTTTACGGACGACATACAAACCATGCGTGTGCGGGAGAAACACTCCGATTCGGCACGGTATTACAGAGTATTACAGAGTATGCTCGGAAATACCGCATCCGAACGGGAGCCAAGCGGTGCTACCGCCCGTAAGCGGAGTATTTACGCCAAACAACCCACTATGAAGTATCTTCTGCAATACATCACATGACCCACTTATTCAATTACCTATCCTCATAAAAAACTGCTTATTTGGAATTGGAATCAATTAGATGCCAATATATCCTTACAAGCATGCCTAACACATGCATGAGTACATGTCGAATACACATGTGTATTGCTAGTATTAATATTCTGTCATGTCCATTGTTAGCAGTTTTAAAGTGTCTGACAAGTACAGGATATGTGGGTGTTTAGTAAGGGTTCCTTGAAGCAGCAATGGTTTCAATTAAAGCACTGACAAGCGGCCTATTAGTGAGTAATGAGTAAAGGAGTAGATTCTATTGGGTTCAGGTGTTAATGCTTGTAGTCATTAGGCGTACGTTCGCCTACCGCATGAACGAGTGGTGTCCGCAAAGCAATAGTACACTTGTGGACACCGCACATTTCTTCCCCTTTTGATCGCGTGCATTCGGAGTGGTATCCGAATGTACGCCCCCCAACATAAGTGTACTCCCCCGTGTCCGCCCATGTTTCCGCCCCGTTTTGCCCACTTTGAAACTACGCCCATGTGACATTCCGCATGACGCCCATAATACGCCCATATTTCCCGACTGATTGCGGGGAACAGTTTTGGACGGGATTTGGCCGAACTGGTACGGAGTCAAGGCGTGGCACATGCGCGTTGCGTTCTCCACGCATGCGCAGACGCCGAAAAGACGCGATCCGTAAGAATGCGGTAAAGTCCGCGTCAATCAGAATAAGGGCCCATATGTGGTAGAAGAAGCTGGTAAACTAGACATGTGCATCAGCTTAGCTCTGTCCCTTAAACTGCATGATGTGGTGGCATCTCTATTGATAATATTATATGCCAGCTATCATTGTCACAATATAAGGCACTTGCCAAAAGGAGGGGGTTTCCGGGAAACCAGAACCCCCCCACCCTGCATTTGCCTACGGGTCGACAGGAAAAGGTTGATGTGACATGGGTCTTTCATGGTTTTTGTTGTCTATGTTGACATGGACAACGTATAAGTGTACCACGTCCCTCGTATGGCGAGCAAACTTTGAGCACAGTGCCACTCTATGCTCAGCACACTATTAAAATAAAACTCTGGGTCCACATGGCTGCTAAAGTATGAAAAACTATTTTTTTCTTGAAAAAAACATGAAATTCATGTCAACATTTTTCATAATGACTTTTATGTCAAAGGGTCGACCTATTTCTTGTGTCGGCCCTTTGACAATGTTATCTTAAGGAATTTTGACCTTTTGAGTGTCTTCCTTATTGATGTTCACCCCAAATGACAGCCAGATCAGGAGCCAGGTCAAAGTAGAGCTAAATTTCACTGATCCATTTGATGCACACAGGGTGCATCCATTTGATGCTCTACCATTAAGCAGCTGCCTAGAGGCTCCAGTATCTCTGAGAGAGGCATCCTTGTTGAACTTCTAAGATGCCACCTTCAGACTTTTACCTGAGGTTCTGAAAAGTTGGTATTGGTATATGGGTGGTGGAAGCAGTAAGCTGAAGCTTTGCCTGAATAACCATACAACAGCATACAATGCAAGCCTGCATATCTGCACTGCCCACTTGTGCCATAGCAATGTGATAATAAATCCTGTGCCTGCCCCATCCCTCAACATGTAAAGTCATGTTGTCATAATTAAGGAGTTGGAGTTGCCAGGACCAGGAAGAAGCATCAGGGTGGCACTTCAGTGGCTTGCCACTGGGACTAGGAACAATGGAGAATGCTGCAGGGTGCAGCTTTATAGGCTGGAGGGTGTAATTCCAGGAACCCTGCATGTCAAATACATGTGCTATCGAGTAGCAGTAGTGCCAGCCCCCAAAGCCCTGGGTGCTGATACTGCTTGCACACCCCTAGTTATGCAATGCTTCCAGATCAATACTTCTACCCACTTTGAATGAAAATCATTGTGTGAAATGATCTACCGGCATACATGACCCACCTGTTACACTAGTGTATCTTTTGAAGACCACACATGATGCAGTGCTTACTCAATTCACAATTAGAAGCATATTCTCAACAATACGATCTATTAGGCCTATTGGGCTATTTCAGTCTCTACTGCATACCAAAAATGTATTATGCCTGTGATGGGCAAATTGATGATATGAACAATTAGTTCTTAAATATTTACAAACGTAACTTATAATAATCTTTGGTCATTTTATGAATTTGGTGCCAGTTTTCAGTTGTGCTTAAAGGTCCTGATATTCACACCTGCTGGCCCGTATAGCTCTCTGTTATTAAGGAAATATGGTAGCCAATCTACATTGCCAGAGAACACTCGTCAAGTATTCCAACTGAATTAAAAAAAGAAAGAGAGCAAATTGAACATATTGTTCCCTCTTAGCCAGAAAAGAGAAAATTGATTCCTAATACCCAATTAAAGAGCCAACAGAATATATAATTGTTCCAAAATTATTAACATTTTCCAAAAAATCTTTGTGGATAGCACAGATGGCAGTTTTGCTTAACAGAAAAAGATTTCATTGACACTAAAGACAAATATAAAAAAAGATTAATACTTCTTTAACGTTCAGTTAAGCAAATCTATGACATCTGACATGTATAATAAAAATAAATTTGTATGTGTTAACACAATTCATACTTATTTTCAAACTCTGTCAGCTCTCATTTAAAATACTGTGATTAGCAATTCTAGAATTCCCATAATTACAGAGTCTTTTTTAACTAACATTTCATGAGCTACCAATCTATTAAAATTGCAGAGCCTTCATATTTAATAGATTGTTGACTGCAATAATTATAATCTCAGCACCAGCCCTCTTAAGTTCAAACATTAGCTTAGCATGGTCCAAATATATAAATAAATAAACAACCAATCAAATTATTTTCTCCTTAGAACGAAGAGATACAAATTGCTAGTTCAATGCAGGTGACCTGGATTTTAGTTTCTAAAATTCACAGCAACAATCCAATTATGTCAACATATAAGTGGGCCTCTGCTGTTAAATATAAGAAGCATCACATCAGCAAGTCAGCTTACAAAATAACTACGGCATTTTCTCTACAGTTGCTTTAAGTGCTTTGTGCATTGCCTGAGTGTGTGGAATAAAATAGCCCTGAATGTATCTTTCTGTATGTCAGTGTTAATACTAAATGGATCTGACTTGCAGTAAAGAATAAATTCTATTGGCTCAGCTATGCAACATTTCTTACCAATGGCTCATGGAGATCATGACTGAAAATTTGGCACCAAAACAATCTGGATTTCCCATATAAACATTGTGCACATTTTTACATATAAAGTTGCCCACATAGTTTACGATTCAATCATCAATTTATGTATATTTTAAAACTGACACAAAGCGACTACATACTTTATTATTCTCCCCGCACAAAAAAAAGACCTATGATACACATTCAAATAACAGTGAGTTTTGCAGTGTAGGGAATGTTCTGCGCTTTTTACAGTGAATGCTCTGGTTTGTGAGTAGTTGCATATTCTGATATCACTCTGCGTATCCACACAACATATTTTGCGGGCATCGTCTGAGCCAAGTGCTGCTGGTACTCAGTGATGCCCGTCAGAAAGGGATGAAATGCACATGCGCATTTCGATCCTACAATTCTGGGATTGAAATCTCAGCCAAAAATGCCCTAAATCCTGGAACCCTGCCAATCCCGGGATTGGCATTATCTGAGTTTTACGTTATATAGCTGTACAACCAAAATGTTAGCTTTATCCAAGTCACCGAACCATGCATTTTTTGTTCTGCAATCAAATCACACAACTGGATTTTCATGTGTGTGTTTAGTTCAGTATTCTCTGAATAGCTACAGTACTTGTCTAAAGATGCAGATTAATAAAAGAAAAACAGCTCTTAAGAATTCATATTTACTATATATACCTGTTTTTATTTTTTTTTTACAAATCTATAGCATTTAGTAAAAAAATGCATGTGTCCCGTTTTTATGCATGGTATTGTATAAGCAGTGGGCTAAGTATGCAAAAGCATTAGCTTTTCATTTTCTTTCCCCTTGTTAAATCAAAAGTATATAAAGATAAACAAACATCTCATTTTAATTGTAATTATGCACTTACAAATTCATGTATGGTAATTGCATCTTGTTTCTCTTACGTTAAACTGTTTAAAGGAAAATGTTCTTTGGCAGCACCTGGTGGAATCTGGGTAAAATTACACTAATTCATTTAGGATATTATGTTGTTACTGTTATCCATGCAATACAGTTCTTCTTAATATGCATCATATACATTTCAGAGCAAGCACATAGCACAGCTATACAGATTAATTTTGTAACAATAAACAATCAATTGCATTAACATATTAAAATGTATATCATCTACAGATGCTGATTGATCTGTAGAAAGAAAGATAGATAGATAGATAGATAGATAGATAGATAGATAGATAGATAGATAGATAGATAGATAGATAGACAGAAATATAGAGTATTATGGATGTTTAATTAGTCACACTCAATTGCATTAACATATTAAAATGTATATCATCTACAGATGCTGATTGATCTGTAGAAAGAAAGATAGATAGATAGATAGATAGATAGATAGATAGATAGATAGATAGATAGATAGATAGATAGACAGACAGAAATATAGAGTATTATGGATGTTTAATTAGTCATATAATAGTGTCTTTCCATGAAATTATCTTGTTGTGATAATACAACATATATGAAAGACAAAAAAAATAAAAAGGGAACAAGCGTAATATGTATAACCAACATAAAGTGTCTTCTCACAAACACATTAAATAAGCCCTGTATCGTGTGTAAGCAAAAATATGCTTATCACACCACACAACAGTGGATCCTACAAAGAAATGATCCAACTACACAAATTAGTTCAGAACATAAACAATGCACAAACAGTACAATTTAGAAAACAAAAAATAACTTATCAGGACATTTCTTCATTGGGACGGCGAGTCCAACACAAAGTGGAAAGGTCCACCTGAGTTTAATAGTCTCCAGAAATTGTACAAATAGCTGAGTAAACCAGCAGCAATATTAGACAAACAATATGCAGTACTATTTGTATTGGTTTAATATTTCTGTCAGATTATGTTTCCCATGTGTACTTTTTCTTGAAGCCTGCAGAAATTACGGTGGACCTTTTCAGAAGGATGAACGTTGAAACTAAGAAATAAGTTTAAAAGTAGATTTCCAATGTATGGAATATAAAGTACCATGAAGGTATAAGATATGCACCACAGTATAATTTCTAAAAGCAGTTTATAATCCCTCTGGGATGCAAATTTTCTATTTTGATTGACAAAAAAATTGTGGTAATAAAATTTTATTTTTTGTATTATACACATGGGTGAAATACCGTATATACTCGAGTATAAGTCGACCCGATTATAAGCCGAGGCACCTCATTTTACAACAAAAAACTGGGAAAACTTATTGACTCAAGTGGGACCCTCACTCGAGTATAAGCCGAGGGGGGCTTTTTCAGCATAAAAAATGTTCTGAAAAAGTAGGCTTATACTCGAGTATATATGGTAATCAGATTTCAAGCCTAGTCTACCACTGTTATGCAGATGACGCACAACTGTATCTGTTCTTGGCTCCATTTACTGGGAACCCAATGACAACCCTAAATAGCGGTCTAGCTGTGCTCCAGGAGTGGCTGAGTGCAAATTAGCTGCAACCGAACCCTAATAACAGAAAGGTCATTATGATAGATCAGAGGTCAACACAGCCGCATAGCAAACCAAGAGGAATTATGGATGGGGTTCAGAACTACAAAACGTGTATAATCTTGGTTTTGTCATGGATAGTGGCCTGACACTTAAACATCACAAACCAGCCACAATAAATCCTTATTTTACATATGAGGAACATAGCAAGACTCAAGCTGTTACCTAGCTTGCCTAATTCCAGCCACATAACATCCATTCTCTACTTCCTTCACTGGCTGCCTGGTAGATGGTAAATCATCTTCAATATTGGCTTATTCACTTTAAAAAAAACCTATATGACCAAGGTCCAAGATACTTAGTTCCTTACTGTCCCACTTCATTGCTGCAATCTTTATGTGAAGAATTATTTCCAGTAGCTAGAATCTCCATTAATTAATTTGGGGGTCATGCATTTAACCATGCGGTTTCAATTTCTTTTCCCAACTCAGTTTGAGAAGTCACCACTCTAAAATCCTTCAAAAACAGACTAAAGACTTTCTTGGTCTCGCAAGAAATTTACTAATATCAGCTGTGAAGCTTATCTTGTAGTTTGGGTTGAAACGGCAAATGTAAAGCTCTTGAGTTCTATTAGGAGAAAGTGCCATATAAATAACATTCTTCTTCTTCGTCTTATTATTATTATTATGATTTATATATTTGAAATCACCATGACGCGGTTTCTGATATGAGCACATACTGATGGTCACAAAGAAGACCCCCATCAAGGCTATTGCAAATGTGAGGCTTTCCAGCTGTGCATGTTCAATGTGGAAAGCCCCACAATGCACATTGGGATGTCCTGCAGCCCATCAGAGAGGGATCACAAGTCTGCCCCATTGAAAGTAATGTATTTCCATCTGAAGATGACATTAGCCCATACATGTAAAGCTTCTCTTTGTGGATCTTATTTAATAACAAATAACAAAGGGATGTCTGCAACTGCCAAAGAGTTTTCTACATATTAAAAGTGTGGATATGATTAATAAATATGGCCTTTAAAGTTTGTAATAATACCAAGTGAAATTTACAATCCAGCCAGACATACAGTAAGTAAAAAAGTACACCAGGACACATGCTAGATCACTCTGCCTAACTGTGCACTTAGCAAAATAATGGCTTTATAAATTGTGTCTTCCAAGTTTGCTGAGTCTGCGTCAGTTTGGGAATTGATGGCATGTGCAGAACCGAGATGGCAAGAACCAAGTCGCTATTATTTTTCATACAAAATTTTATCTGCTGTATATGCCAACAATAAAAAAAAAAAAAAAACCTTTAGTTTCACTCACTGTATTGTGAGCGAACTGGATGTTATCAAAGCAGAGTAAAGAAAAAATTACAGTAATTTACAAATTTTACCCCAAAGTGCATCAAACAGAATTTCTTAGGCTTTAAAAAGTCCTAATTACATCTAGTGTGCATTATAGAAATTGCTGGGAAAGTGTATTCTAAGTACAGTTGTTATTTATTATGATAAATGGTAAGAATGAACCATAACAAAAATGAAATAGTTAAAAAGATTTGAATTGTGTATTAGTAGATTAAAGTTAAAGATCTTAGACTCAAGGGACAGTTGTGACAATGTCTTTGATAATGTATACTAATTATTTATGTGTAAAATGTGCACTAAAATTAGTTTTTTCCCCAGGTGCTTGTATTCGATAAGACTAAGAGATGATGGATGTGGCCATACAGAATATCTGGTTAGCATATGGCTTAGGGGGGAAACAAATTGATCACAGTGATTTCTATTTTGCTAATTCTATTTTAAATATATTTGAATTGAAAACAGGTCCAAATGGGAGCACTGATAGTAATTTGCACTTCAAAAAGGTTATGTTATGCAACATTCAATTGAACTGTTCCATATTTGCCCCAACTGAAATATTTTGCTGAAAGTGTTATATTGATGTATATGATCATTTCATGTTGGTAAACTTATATTTATCCATCTTGTTGGTTAAAATATGGTATAATAATAAATATTCTATGCATTTTTACTATTTTTACTATACTATGGCACAGATTTATTTGTCAGCCCTTGTCGTTAGCCCCAAAGAGTGCACTCAACACAGATTTTTCTTTTTTCCTGAGAGTAAAAAATCTCCATTATATGCACTCTCTGGGGCTTAACCCCTTCAGTGGCAATCCTGAGAATTTTCCAGGCTGTGCCTTAGTGCCCAGTCTGGCAAGCCCGGAAAATTCTCGGGATTTCCACTGTTTGGAGCCCTCTGCCGAGCCTCCTCCTCCCCTCCGGCTTTTCTATACAAGTCTCCGGCGCCGGCTTATGACAAGCCGGCTGCCGGGGGACGGGGCACCGGGGTGCAGGGCCTGGCAGCAGCTGATTGACAGTTCAGCGGAGCTGCCTGGACCCGGGGAGGCAGTTGTGGGTTTTTTTAAGGGAGCGCTCACAATTAAAAACTCGTCCTGGTGGGGAGCGCTCCACCAAAAAAAAAAACACCACTAAAGGGATTAACATGGGAGTATACCAAAGAATCTGGCGCTAAACTCTGAATCTATGGGTCAATGTGCATTACGGTACATCGAGCTACCTATATTTAACATTTATCCAGAGTTTAGATATAGATTATGAACTCTATCCCTCTGGAACCAAATTTCACATTAATAAAGTCTATAAAGCCCTGAAGGGTGGACTCTTCAAGATACCCATTAACAGGGCTTGCTTGCCGCAAATTGCAGCAAGTGATCATAGCATCCAGAATAATCACTGGTGTGCTGAATGCTGTAAACTGCAGCAAAATGATGATCCACCAAGATGTAGCTTTTGGACACAAATCTAACATCTTGGTGAGTCAGTTGGGCAGCTGAATATGATTGCATATTGGCATGTCTACTGCTTATGCCTAACATTTTATAAGCAATAATGTTCATTCTCTGACTGAACCTGATATTCAATTTTTAATATGCATTTGATTCCATACAGGAATTTTTTTAGAACCACGTAGAGTCTTTATTCATACAAAGATAAATAAGGAGTAAAAACATCCTTGTTCATCATCAGCTGGCAGATAAGTGAGGAGTCTTATAGAATAGTTATAGAATTTCTTAGCAATTACACAATGTGTCTGACATTTTAGACTTTTTTCTACTTGACTTACCATGTCTACATGTACTGTTGACACCAGAAAACCAACTAACACTAATATGACTAACATCTGATTGTCAATGGGAATGTAACTGAGGCAGTGATTGATGTCTGCAATCAGTTTCTGCCATTTTACCCTTATAGGATGACATGCAGCAATTCGGTGTATAGCATTAAATAAAAAGGGTGATATTGAATGAGCCCGAGGAGAAAACAAAAACCAATAAACATGTCATTTAATATCTCGCAAACATATGGTGCCTTACATAGTAAGTGTTTGCTTATTTCACTCCTATTTATAGCTAATGATGGTCCATAGAATTTATCTTACCTAAAGCAGTTTTTTCTTGTCTAGTTTTGTATTTACCTCACGGATGTAACTACAAATATGTATTTATTTTCAAATCTGCAGTGACAGTTTCCATTTCCTTTCCTTTACATACAAATAGCAGGTATCTCAGTGACATACAGTAGCATGGGTTAAGCAATTGGACCATAGGACCTAGGCACTGACAGTAATGTAAGGTGCTGTCCAGCCTCTTTTTGAGCACTGCAGATTAGAAGAAGAAAATATCAGGTGCATTCTTGCAGGCAGCTGCAGGCAACTGGTTACATCATAGCTCACCTGCTTATATCAAGGGGTGCATGGCTCTCAACCTGCAGGCTGCAGCTTTTATATCAGATTGGCATCTTCTTAGGATACCACACAATGCTGCATGTCATATAAAGCATAGCAGGCGGGGCTAGAATGGGAGAAACAGCTGCACTGAACTTAAAATAAATGAAGCAATAACCATTGCCAGCTTGCTTGAAAACAACACTGGACACTGAGTCGTGGTGGGCTTACAACTTTGTGCATGTAAAGTAATTTCTAAAGGTGAATTGTAAGTGCGCGGGGGGGGGGGGGTACTACAAAATGTATGGGGGTGACTACATAATATGCAAAAGGTACCAGAATACTGCTCTTAACTGCTTTGTTACAGGCTGAGTTTGAATGTGGAGAGATGTTCAGTAGAGGGATAATGGCAGGGGAACACAACCCTGATCAAACTAAAGCTGGGTATACACCAGACAATGGGCAAGATGTACTAAGCCTTGAAAAGTGATAACATGGAGAGTGATAAACCACCAACCAATCAGCTCTATCTTTAATTTTCAAACCCAGCCTGTAGCATGACAGTTACAATCGGATTGGCTGGTGGGTTATCACTCTCCTTTTTATCACTTTTCAAGCTTAGTACATCTGGCCTAATATTTTACTTGATCCCTTGGATCGGAGCAACATATCACATGCAACATTTAGAGTGTACCCCTGATATGAATGCTCCAAATGAAACAGGTCACTGCCAACATCCTCCATTGGTCCTGCAGCACTTGCCACATGCTGAGTCCCATTGGCAATGATGCTGGGCTGGCTACACATCATCTAATGTGAACCTACCAGGCTTTAGTGTGAAGCAGAGTGGGGACTCCATAATGAGTGTTAGCTTTACAGTGACATTACTGAGAACTATGAAATGAATGTACTGTGCATTAGGAAAATATGTAATAAAAGTAATGCTCATTCCTTAAATCACATTTCAGTTTTATTTCCATATATCTCAAATAGGCTTTTACTAAATCTAAAGCTGTGGACACACATTGCTATTCTGGCTATTGATTTTTACTATATATTAGTTTGATTCACAAAGTGTTCAGTCACATTTGATGCCGATTTGATGCTGATGTGCACCCCCATTTAGTTAGTATCGAATTTCACTATTTCACCTGTAGAATGTATTTGGCCTAGGCAAGATAGTCTAAAGCCCCATAGACACTAGGCGACCCTGCCGACGCCAATATCTGCAGTGGGGGGGGCATCGGGGGTACTGGCATCGGCAAGTGCATACACACTTGCTGATAATGGCTCCAAGTTGAACGATGACGGAAGCAGCTGGGGGATCGACAGCCATACTTCTGCTGCAGCATGGCCATTAGCTAGGTCCTCATTTGTACGGAAATGCTCAACCAGGGAGTGGGTCATTAACAACACATAGGGGGTGCACATCATTACCAAGCGTAGATACTACACTAGAACAGGGGGATGGACTTTTGCAACCCAGCATCTACTTTTTGTACACTTACTGACCGGTGATCTACAGCAATTTCCCCTGTGCAAAATATTCCCCTCCCAGTACAATATGCCCCTTACACATTATGCCATATGGAATGAGCAAAAATTCACAATTTAACACAAAGTATGAGCCATAATTCCCATTATGTCACAAAGAATGAGCCATAATGCACATTATGCCACACGGTATGAGACAAAAATCATATGATGTCACACAGAATGGCGGTGGGAAGGGGAGAGTGGAATGGGTCTCTTTACAAGTATAATTACATCCCAGTTTCCCAGTTTCTGCCTGAAATGGAGTTTTGTGCCCACTCGCAGAGGCGAGTAGGTGGCAGGCAGTGGGGTCTAGCAGCACAGGGTTGGGTAGCACTGGCGGGCAGGGGATCCCTGCGGCGTATGTGAAGTCAGCGGCAGGATCCCTGCGGCAAATGGGAACTAGTAGCGCTACTAGTTCCCATCCACCACAGGGACCCCGCCGCTGACTGCCCATCCACCAGCACTACACGGACCCCGCTGCCCGGATCACCGCACTGCCCAGGTGGAGGGGGGCAGGATGATGCCTCTATCCAGGTGGGGGTAGGAGAGGAGATGATGCCTCCATCTGGGGGAAGGGCACTTACCTTTTTCGCCCAGGACCCCCACAGACCTTATTCCGGCCCTGGGTATAAGGCTTAATAACTATAAAATGATTCCGCTCTAAGGTCATAAAGAGGCAATAGTTATAAGTTATCAGTTAATTTCCAGTTTATCTAAACTCTATATTATTGCAGGTAGAAATGTTCTAGTGTAATTTGCTGACAGAAAAATGCATTGGATTAAGATACTCATAATGGCTCATTTATTTTGTTTCATAAAAATCCTCCTTTTGTGTTTTCATCCCTTCTACTTAATCTGTTTCAGTTCTGTAGTAGTGGTAATGGCAAAATTACAACAATCCTAATCAAAACATTTGCAACCCACATCTATTTCCCACTGGAGTAATTATTTTAATGGCAATTAAAATGCCACAATGCATCTCCAGCGACCCGATTACTATGCCACACTGCTGTCTTCAATCTATCCAGAACTGATGTCAATGCAGAAAACAAACAGAGAAATCTCTAGAAGATGAGGTTAAATGTGTAATTGAAATCATAAAGCACATCGACTGACAGACGTTTCCTCAAGCAGCACCTACTGTACATTTGGTGCTCTCAAAATACAGGGAAAAATTCATTTTAATGTGTTTTAAGGCTGTTAGATTTTTTTCATTTTTCTTGTTTAATATATATCATGACAGTGATATAGACAATCAAATAATCTATTGAGGAAGTTTTAGGATACATAATGGGAAATCATCCAACAATAGAGAGTAAAATTAGAACATTTTCTTAATACAGTAAAGTAGAATTCATTTTAATCCTGAAATGCAGTTAAGCAATCTGTTATAGTTTGTAGAAGTACCCACTGCACTATATCAAAGAATATCATTGTGTGTCTTTCAAATATCCGGTGGCCACCAATTTCAATTTGATATCTGTGGCTGAAAGACATGGCAGGGTGCTGGCATCAGCTGGCAGGGAGGGTGGGAAGGCACGGCAGTTGGACCGGGAGCCATGCTGCAGCATGGACCTTGTTCCAAGATAATAGAAATTAACGGTTCTGCACAGTTTATTTCTACATTTGATTCATATGCCAATGGATCCGGCTTGAATCGGGATCGGGTGCTGCACAGAATTTGCACTATGTGCTATGCAATATAGTCAAAATCGATAGTGCAAATCACACTCTGTGTACACGGAATTAGAATAATGAAAATCAGGGGAGGATTTACATAATTGGGGACTATGTGGTGTAAATCTTTGGCTCCCAGAGCCATTTATTTTTCAAAAAGAAGTTTGATAATGATACATCATTCACATTTTCTCTTAAACATTATATAAACTATACAAACAGACCCCACCTTTTTATTAGGGTATATTATGAATCTGCAGCTAATGACTGGGAGAAAATAACCACGGCATTGCTAGGAGACAAGAGGAGATTGTGTGGACCGTGCCAAAGGCGACAGCGATTGGGAGCAGTGTTGCCATGCCCACAGGAGATGTCTCGTGAGCATCCTCAAAATGATAGCTTTGAGGAGTTTTTGTGGTCACAAATAAGCATTCAAAAGCCCAGCGCCATTTGAGCTACATTTACACTTTCCAATATGAGAATGTGATCTTCCCCTTGGGAGTATGACTGTCACATAAATTATGTAACATCTGTTAAAGCTACTACTAGAGGTTTGAACTGTGCTGACGGTGCTGTCCCCATTTGTGACATTCATCAATGATTGACAGTTGAGAATGTGAGGCCATTTACTTTGCATTAATGTACTTTAACACAAAAATGCATGTTAAAGTGTCTATATAACAAAAATAATAATAATGATAATAATAATAATAATAATAATAATAATAATAATAATAATTGGTATTTTTCTTCTTCTTCTTCTTCTTCTTCTTCTCATTATTATTATTATTATATTTATTTTAAAGATAACAAATCCATAGCACTTTACAATATATAAGTGGTAAATGTGTCTAGGAATATGAGAGGCTTGCATACTATAAACATACAGGTGGCAGCAAGGATGAATTATGACAAAAGGAAGCATGTGAACCACAACCAAGCATTCAAGGCAATATTATAAAACGTATATAATAACCATCCCATTGTCACATTTTACGTATAAAAAAAAGGCCTCGCACAATGAATATGCAAATATGCGGCAGCACTGAGTTATTCTGCCTCCTGCAACAACAGCGTAATCCGGAGCATCTCTTAAGGTGCCCATACACGGTCCATTTAACGGATCCTTTCGGGACTTAAATAGTACACATCGTATCGGATCGCATGCCTTGTGCATGCATTGTGCATGCACTGCGATCCGATATGATGTGTAGCTAGTACAAAAAGTATGTTCAGCACATACTATGTGATGCGGGGGAGCGCGCATCATATAGTACAGAACGGAGCCAGACACAACGGAGCGTGCATGGGCTCCTTAACTTTCAGATTTAGCAGCAGGGCATGGTCACATGTTCCAAGCTCATAGGAGATGACAATGTTTGCATTCCATGAAATGATACAGTTAATTCACTAGTCCTGGTAGTGTGTTCAGGTGAGCTTTTTGTTCAAATAGCGACAAATAAGACAATAGTGACAAAACAGACAATTTTAGTTGGAGGGAGACCTTCTACTTGAGATTGTTAAGCTGACCATACACTTGAGCGACTTCTGCAATTGGAGAAGTCACATATGAGCCCTCCTTGAGCTGCTCGGCACCTTCCCGGGCAGCAGTATTATTTGTGATTTATCATTAGCAGTCCTTTTGCATATGATATATAGTAGTAGTAGTAGTACGTTTATTTATAAGGCGCCACAAAGTGTCCGCAGCGCCGTACATAGCAAAAAAAAAAAAAAAAAAAATTACAAGGTAACGTACAGGGTGTGTAGAAAGATACAGTATAAATAGGGGTATAGCTGGTAGAACTAAAATCAGCATCAGTTCAGAAGTAGGTGTCAAAATAGTCAAGGAGACCGAAGATGAAGTAGAGGAAGGGAAGAACAGGACAGGAGCACAGGTGAGGTAATGAGGTAGGGTGAGTACGTGAGGAAGGAGGGCCCTGCTCATAAGAGTTAACATACTAAAAATAGGTGGGTGGACGAACGAAATACAATAGGATAAGTAGGAACGGAGGGGAACGGAGGCAGGATAGGAGGATCAAAAGAGGTTAGGAGGAGGGATAGGCTAGTCGAAAAAAGTGGGTTTTGAGGGAGCGCTTGAAGGAGGTAAGGGAATCAGATAGCCTGATGGGTGGCGGGAGGTTGTTCCAGTGCAGGGGGGCAGCGCGAGAGAAATCTTGGACACGGGAGTGGGAGGAGGTGATTAGGTGAGAGGTCAGTCGGCGGTCAGCGATGGAGCGAAGAGGACGGGAGGGAGTGTGGATAGAGATCAGTGAAGAGAGGTAGGGAGCTGTGGAGGAGGAGAGAGCCTTGTAGGTGGTGGTGAGGAGTTTAAAGAGAACTCGGAAAGGAATGGGGAGCCAGTGAAGAGATAAACAGAGGGGGGAGGCAGAGGTAGAGCGGCGGGAGAGGAAGATGAGCCTAGCAGCAGCGTTAAGAATGGATTGGAGAGGTGCGAGGCGGGTGAGAGGTAGCCCAGAGAGAAGGATGTTGCAGTAGTCAAGGCGGGAGATGACAAGAGAGTGAATGAGAATTTTGGTCGCGTCAGTGGAGAGGAATGGTCTGATGCGTGAGATGTTGCGTAGGTGAAAGCGGCAAGACTGTGAGAGAGCATGAATGTGGGGGGTGAAAGAGAGGGAGGAGTCAATGATGACACCGAGGCAGCGCGTTTGGTCGGTGGACGTGATCTCGGTTTCACCAATGCTGATGGAGATAGTGGGAGAAGAGGGGATGTTCGGGGGATGGAAGATTAGAAGTTCAGTTTTAGCCATGTTTAGTTTCAGGAAGCGTTGGGTCATCCAGGCTGAGATGGCCGTGAGGCATTCGGAGACCTTGGACAGAAGTGATGGGGATAAGTCGGGGGAGGAGAGATAGATTAGGGTATCATCAGCATAAAGGTGGTAATGAAAACCATAGGAGCTGATGAGGGTGCCCAGAGAGGTGGTGTAGAGGGAGAAGAGGAGAGGGCCAAGGACTGACCCTTGGGGAACACCGACTGGCTGGGGGGTAGTAGGAGAGGAGGAGCTCGGAGTGGAGACGGAGAAGGAGCGATCGGAGAGGTATGAGGTGAACCAGGAGAAGACCGTGCCAGTGATGCCAAAGGAGCGGAGGGTGTTGAGCAGGAGAGGGTGGTCAACAGTGTCAAAGGCAGCCGACAGATCAAGCTGGATGAGGATAGAGAAGAGGCCTTTGGATTTAGCCGATAGTAGATCGTTAGTGACTTTGGTCAGGGCAGTTTCAGTGGAATGTAAAGGGCGGAACCCGGATTGGAGGGGGTCTAGAATGGAGTTAGCAGTAAGGTGGCTTAGGAGACGATTATAGGTCAGACGTTCTAGGAGTTTGGAGGCAAAAGGGAGGAGGGAGATGGGCCTGTAGTTGGATGGAGAGTTGGGGTCCAGATTTGTTTTTTTGAGAATTGGGGAGACAAGAGCGTGTTTGAAGGAGGAAGGGAAGATCCCAGAGGATAGGGAAAGATTAAAGAGGTGAGCCAGGTGAGAGCAGACTGATGGACTGAGACGACGTATAATATTGGAGGGGATAGGATCAAGCGGGCAGGTGGAGGGAGAAGCGGATTGAAAGATAGAGTGGACTTCAGCAGCAGTGGTGGGGTAAAATGAGGACAGGGGTTGGAAGGAGGGGAGTGGAGATGTAGGAGGGGAGGAGGGAGAGGGTGAGGTCATGGCAGCAGTGATGGCAGTCCTGAGAGAGGAGATTTTGGTTGAAAAGTAGGTAGCAAAATCAGCGGCTACGATGGAGGACGGAAGAGCTGGAGGAGGGGGGGAGAGCAAGGAGTTGAAGGTGGCGAAGAGCCTGCGGGGATTGGATGATTGGGAAAGGATGAGGGACTTAAAGTAGGATTCCTTGGCCAGAGCAAGGGCAGAGCTGAAGGAGGAAAGAACGAATTTGAAATGGAGATAATCCGCAAGGGAGAGTGATTTCTTCCAGAAGCGCTCAGCAGTGCGAGAGCACTTTTTAAGGAATCGGGTGATAGGTGAGTGCCACGGTTGGGGGTTGGAGCATCGAAGGGGGATAGAGGAGGGAGGGCAGGCAGAGTCCAATGCCGAGGATAGGGTGTCATTATAGAGGGAGGCAGCGAGGTTCGGGCAGGACATGAGGGCGATTGGGGCGAGAAGAGGACACAGCGTGTTTGAGAAGGCAGCAAGATTAAGTGTGTTGACGTTATGCCGTGAGACAATGCGCTTGGGAGGGGGGGTGGGAGAGGGGGAAGCAGTGAGGGAGAAGGAGATGAGGTGATGGTCAGAAAGAGGAAAAGCTGAGATAGTGTAGTCAGTAAGGGAACAAGAGCGAGAGAAGACGAGATCGAGGGAGTGTCCTTGGATGTGGGTGGGAGAGGTAGTCCACTGAGATAGGCCAAGAGAGGAGCAGAGAGAGAGGAGTTTGGAGGTGCCAGGATCAGCGGGGTTATCCAAGGGGATGTTAAAGTCACCAAGAATGACAGATGGCAGGTCAGAGGAGAGGAAGTGTGGAAGCCAGGCGGCGAAGTTGTCAAGAAATTGGGAGATAGGGCCAGGGGGGCGGTAGATTACAGTGACACGGAGGTGGTAGGGGTAGTATAGACGGATAGAGTGAGACTCAAAGGAGGAGAAAAGGAGAGAGGGTTCAGGGTGAATGACACTGTGGGTGCATGAGGCTGAGAGGAGAAAACCCACACCGCCACCTTGGCGACCGTCAGGCCTGGGAGTGTGAGAGAAAGAGAGGCCACCGTGGGAGAGAGCAGCTGGAGAGACAGAATCAGAGGTGGAGAGCCAGGTCTCGGTGATAGCAAGGAGGTGGAATGCTCTAGAGATGAATAGGTCATGGATGGCAGGGAGTTTGTTGCAGATGGATCTGGCGTTCCATAGTGCACAGGAAAGAGGGGGGGTGGGTTGTGTATTTATGTGGATAAGGTTTTTGGGATTGCAGATGCGAGGGGGGGGGTCATTGGGAGGGTGGGGGTGCGGGGGCGAGTGCTCAGGATAGGTATGGGATGGGAGGGGGGAGGAGCAGTTGGAGAAAGTGAAGTTGAGAGATTAACAGCCATGAGGAACCGAAGGTGAGAGGGTAGGTTAGTGAAAGCAGACAGAGGGATTTGGGAGGACAGACATTGTCTGTAGTAAATTTGGTAGAAAACAGAGTGAGAGAGAAGGTAACAGGCAAGGAACTACTGTCAGAGAGGAGACCAGTGGGTAAAATCAGGTTGATTGAGTAATCCAATTAAGTATGAAACAACAACAAGTGAGAGGATGAAGGGAACAGAGAAGGTCAGAAGTGAGGCATAGCATGCAATCCCAGCCAAGCCTACCTGGGTTAGCTGCGATCCAGCAGATCTCTCCTGCTAGCAGTGCAAATCGTAGGCTCCAATGAGATGCACACAGGACCGCGTATCTCATTGGACCTGCTGTCAAATGTGATTTAGATGCTTTTTATGATATTGATCATTGCAATCAAATGAAAGGTGACCAAAGAGCATGTATATTGCCTTAGTGTATGGGCATCTTAAATGGCAGCAAAAGACCTGTTAGATCATAGGATTTGGTAAGGGCAGCTAAGAATGTTTTTCTTGGCAAACTTATCTCCTCTAGGGGCACATTTATTTAAAAAAAAATATTGAAAGACATCCCTTGAAAATATCCTTTTTTTTGTGGGGCACCATCAAAGATTAATGACTGCACCTAGGACAGGGATTCCCAAACTTTTTGGAATCATGGCAACCCGAAGCATCAGAATTATTTTGCGGCACCCCTAGGCTACAGGTTTCTCATTGAGAAAGTTAAAAACAAATATTAAGTTAAAATATATTGTGTTTATATCTCATCCTTAGGATCGGTAATGTGGTAATGGACAGAATTCACTTCTGTTTGTGCACAATTTGACTATTATGTTGGACATAAATAACTTGAATTGATCCTGGACCAGCAACCCAGGGCACCTCTGCAAGTCCTCCAAGGCACTCCAGGGTGCCACGGCACACAGTTTGGGAACCTCTGACCTAGGATGTATCAAGAAGGGACCACAGTGGATAACTTCAATATCTGCTGCAGACTAAACATAGTAATCTAAACATATTAATCAGCAGACAAGCTATTAACTCATTAAAAACCAAGGCCATCACATTATAAAGTGTTAGAAATATGTTATTGGTTTATAAACAATAAACAGATGAAGTCTTATGATTATTAGATATAAGAATCATATAATGTTCTTAGTCATATTACAGGTTCCAGTCATGCGACCATTGGTTCACTGCACACAATAATTGTACATATGCAACATTCAATTTATGTGTGTTACAGTAAGTTTTTATCCATTTTGTTGCAGAACTCAGGTTTTAAGTTTAAACAGGTTGTTGCTTAGAGAAGCTGCATAAGATCTCAAACTGGACCATGACCTCAACACATTGATGTCCTATAAGAAGGCATTCACAGAAGGCGGCCCAATGTTTTTTAGGTAATGTTATAAGAACTATTTAGCATATATTGTCCCTGCAGCTGTCAACTAGTTTAATTTAAAACACTGTAATTAACATAAGACAACCTAACACAGTTATCGCAGTAAGCCACTTGTATTCAAATTATGTTAAAAATCACATTGAAGTGATTTGAATCTCAAAAATGAATTTTCCATTCCCATTGCTACAAAACCCAGTGGCATTTTATGTCTGACAAAAACCTTTCATAACCAATGGAGACTTAATTTTCTGTTAAAGACAGAGCATAAGTGAATGAAAAAATGATGTGAACTTTCTAGGTTATAAGCTTGGGATAATAATGTATATAAAGTAGCATGATAATGGTAAAGCAGGATAAGCCATTTATAAAGCATAGGATTAAGCGATTCCAATGAAGGGAAAGTGCAAATGTCATATTGGAAATTTTATAATTTAACGTTAAATACTCATGATGACTGTAAGAAAAATGCTTACATGTTGCTACAATTCATGTGGGATAGCTACAGAGCCGTTCTCGCAAATGTGTCCAATTCTAACACTTAAGGGGAAATTTACTAAGATGGGAGTTCTATTTCACATGGGCAACCAATCAGATACTATATATAATCCTCTAGAAGGTTCTAAATATATAAGAAGTAGATTCTGATTGGTTGCCCATAGCAACATCTCATGTGAAATAGAACTCCCATCTTAGTAAATTTCGCCCTTAATGTTCATCTATTAGACCTTTTTAGTACCATGGCACTGTACAAATAACTCACTTTTGCTGTCATTCTCAATTATCAATCAGATGTACAATTTAACAATACCTAAACAGCGCATCAGATTCATATTTGATACACAGCGTCTTAAAGTCTTGTTTACAGACAAGATTTTCAAGCATCTATTCAAAAGCAGACACTATTCCTTTATGGGATAAATGTAGTAGCCTGATGTTTGAAATGAGCAACCATTTAGAAGTCAAAGGCAGGTTATGCCCTGTACACATGGGGCAATGGGGCAGCAGGAGCTTTGTGCTGAGCGATCTAGTTAAGCACAGATTGCTCAGCACACAGCGATGCACTAGCGATGTGTGCTTAGCGATCTGTCACTGCCGTGTTCTCAATGGAGAGAAAACAGTCAGTAATATAGATTTATACTGAGTGAAGTATAAATCCAGTCAGGCGCTAGCGACGCGCTGGAACGGACATTACCGTCGCCGGGGGGCTATACACACAGAGTGATCCATGCTTCATTTCTAAATGATCTAGTCAGATTGCTTAAACATGGGTCTGTAAACACCCCATGTGTATGCCCCATTAGTTTTGACTTTTAAATGATTGCTACTTTGAAACATTGAGTAACCCTAGTATTAAGCCAATGTAGCAAAACACTTGCTCTTACATTTCCCTCTATGTCTGTGCATACTCCATTGCAACTTTCAGTAACATGAACCACAAACAAAGTTATTTATTTCATTATTAAATGCCCAAAAATATACATTTTTAGGGTCTTGCTTCAGTATTACTGTAATGCCCCGTACACACGGGGGAGATATATTGCTCAGCCATATATAGCTAGCAACATATGGCTGAGCAATATATTGCTCAGTTTCTCCTTTTCATCAGCGACCAGAGATGGTCGCTGATGAAAGGGAACCTCTGCCAGCGGTAGCATAGAGGTAATCAGCTGGTTGCAGGAGCAAGCTCCTGCGACCAGCGATTAGAATGGGGCTGAAAACAGGAGCGCGCACCCGGTGATTTATTATGATTCAGCTCAACACTACTTCATGCAGTGGATACAATTTTGTTCACAAAGTGGATCTGTGACATGTTCAAGTGCCATTAATATAAACAAGTTAGCCTACAAGATCTAAAGTTCTTAATGAAAAAGGATGAAAAGCAAATATGGAAAATAGTTTTATAAATCATAAACTCACCATCGGGTATCCCTTTGGTCCCACTTGTCTGTTGATACACTTAAATATAACTTATATAACCTTATCTAAAACTTAACCTAAAATAAAGACACGACACAAGTGCTGGCGTTTCAAAAACAGAATGTCAAATTTATTTGACAAATTAAACTAAGACTATGAATGGTGGCGGCGCCAAAAAACGGTCATTATAGGAAGGAGGGGTTAAAGATCACTAAATCATACATACAACGCTGGATGACCACTCTCCCTGGTCAGCCACCAGGCCTGGTGGTGATGGCCATCCCCCGGGCAGAAGCGTGGCCCATGACAATCGTTGTCGAGGGAGAGTGTACCCCACTACCTACACACACACAGAGTTCTTAAAGCATGACCGTTCTTTACCGCCGCCGAAGAGGAAAAGAAACAGGGAAGGGTGGGTGGGGCTTCTTGGACAGGGGCAGATCACTCTAACAGCGTGATCCTTCCTACCCTGCTTAGACCCTCCCCCCTGTTCTGATAGGCCTTGTGCCCATCCTCATCAACATAGTCACGTGACCAACAGCAGAGTGTACCCTGTGTGAACCCTTAGTGGTTTATGTCACCTCAGGCTTAATCAGCCTTCTGTGTTTCTTAAACTCACCATCGGGTATCCCTTTGGTCCCACTTGTCTGTTGATACACTTAAATATAACTTATATAACCTTATCTAAAACTTAACCTAAAATAAAGACACGACACAAGTGCTGGCGTTTCAAAAACAGAATGTCAAATTTATTTGACAAATTAAACTAAGACTATGAATGGTGGCGGCGCCAAAGAACGGTCATTATAGGAAGGAGGGGTTAAAGATCACTAAATCATACATACAACGCTGGATGACCACTCTCCCTGGTCAGCCACCAGGCCTGGTGGTGATGGCCATCCCCCGGGCAGAAGCGTGGCCCATGACAATCGTTGTCGAGGGAGAGTGTACCCCACTACCTACACACACACAGAGTTCTTAAAGCATGACCGTTCTTTACCGCCACAGCCAGGCCCTAGGCCGCAGCCACCGCCACCACTAATAAAAACGCTCAGCACCGTGTCGCTAACCAGGCAAAATGTTGCCTAAAAACAGAGCCATACCCTCTGGGCTCAAATGCACTCCGTCGCTCCTGTATAGCTCAGGGCGCTGGAAGCTGATGGCGTTGTGACGAATTACACCTCCGCCATTTGCTAACAGGTATCTAGCCACCATAGAGTTCACCTTCTTGCGTGAACGCTCTATGCTGGTGCATGATCTCGCTGTCCTCCACACTATCCTGGATATTATGGATGACCACACCAACATACATGACGGCAACACCTGGGCAATGATGTGAAGGTCCCGGACAATCACGGAGCGCAGCTCCAGGACGGATCCCCGTCCAAGGTCATTCCCGCCTAGGTGGAATATAATGACCTCCGGGACCCCAAACTGCTTAACGGCACTGATCATTTTGGCCTGCAGTGCACACCACCTCATGCCCCTCACTCCTAACCACCTAACCTCCCCAGCTTGCGGAAACATGCATACATCAGAGGCGATTTTTGCCTGCGAGGCCCAATACACAAACGAATGGCCCAACATCCACACGGACTTAACGTCCCGTCGATCTGAAATATGCATACAAGAGGTTAGTTAGTTGGAGGAAGACTCATCCTTGCACTCACACGCTGAACAGGTTATGAAGATAGGGAGGAGGAAAAACCGTGGCCGACCAGCTCTTGAGGCACAAAACACACCGCCCGGAGTAAACTACCAAGTACGCCATGCCAGATTGAAATTATAGCCAAATTGTGCCCCCGGGCGAATGCGAAAACACACCTCAAGGCCCCCACTGGAAGTTGGCGAGCGCTTATGCGTCCAGTCGACCATGGTGATCAGTGATAGATAGAGACGGCCGAATGTACCTTCGGAATGCTGCAGAGCTCCATCGACCCAGAGATTGAATCTCTGCGTCGGAACGGCCCTCCGCAGCCGCCGAGGTAGCAGCCCCAATCCGGAAGGAATGCGACCCAAATTCCTTCGGATCAAGGCCTATGGCCTCCAGCGCCCGTCCCAAGACGTGCCCAAACTGGTATTTGGTGAGAGGCGACCCGTCCTCATGCATCAGCCAAGCACCAGGCAGATTTGGGCGCGCCTGCGTCAAGGCCGTGGCCAGCGCCACAGGGCACGCCCCCTCCACCGTACATGGGAGCAGGGACAACCATCTCCCCCTACCAGCCTGATCTGTCTTGGATCGTCGCAGGTGACAAAGCACCGAATCCACCTGGACCACTAAATCATCCACGGACAAAGGTGAAGGAGCCCGTTTCGACGGAGCCACCAGCTCTCCGACCCTGAAGGCCCCGTGGTACGCCATTGCAAACGCCGTTCGAAACAAAAGGACCTCGTAGGCAGGCCAACAAATGTCCCCTAGGGCGTCCAGCAGAGCTGGTAGCAATGCCATATCAATCGGGCGCCTCCGGTCTGGGAGCGCTGGCGAGGCCCTCCGCCAGCCACGAAATGCTCTTGACACCAAAAAATGACCGGGACGGGTCCGCCCTACCTTGCAAGGCAGAAAAGAAAGACACCCCTGCCAGTATCCTGCGCACGGAGGCGACAGAACGACCTAGGGAGTATAAACTCCACACAAAGGCCACCATGGCCGCATTAGGTGTCTTACCTCCTTGAGGGGCAGACAGCCGAAACTGTTCCCACTCCTGCCAGCCTGCCCGATAGCATTGCAGCGTCGTAGGTGCAATAGCCCGCATGGCTAGTCCCTCCATTCCGGCCTGATCATCTGCCAAACATAAGAGGGACAACATTCACCAACGGGAGCAGCATGAGGTGCCAGGGCCCGGAACTTGGCCCAGTCAGCCCTGGACAAGGCGTCCGCCACGGAGTTAACCACCCCGGGAATATGTCTTGCCACGAAGTGCACATTTAGCAGCAAACATCTTAAAACCAGCCGCGCTAAGAGGCGAACCACTGGAAGGGAGGAGGAACCCTGGCGGTTGATAGCGTGCACCACTCCCAAGTTATCGCACCAGAAAACAATGCTAGCATTGCGCAGCCTGTCGCCCCATATCTCCAATGCTACCACTATGGGGAGCAGTTCGAGGAGCAACAGGTTTTTAGTGAGGCCCTCAGTGACCCACTCCGGAGGCCACGGTGCGGCGCACCATGACCCATCCAGGAATGCTCCAAAGCCCACCCCTCCCGCGGCATCAGTAAACAACTGCAGTTGGTGATTGTCGCAGGGGGGGGGGAGGGCCATATGAGGACCCCATTAAACTGCTCTAAGAAGGAGAGCCACACCGCAGGTCCCTCTTCAGCTCGGCCGAAAGCCGTATGAAGTGTAAGGGATGTCTGACCCCAGAGACGGATCTCTCAAGTTTTCTACAGAAAACCCGACCCATGGGAATCACCCTGCACGCAAAATGTAGCAGACCCAACAAAGACTGCATTTGGCGCAGCTGCAGCTTACCTGTGGAGAGCGCGAGGGATATTGCCGCCCTCAGACGGGCCAGTTTGTCCAGGGGCAGCCTGCAGCATCCGGCAATGGTGTCGAACTCGATGCCCAAGAAGGAAAGGCAGGAAACCGGCCCCTCCGTCTTGTCAGCTGCCACCGGTATCCCTAGATACTGGAACAGGCCCTGCCTGTATGATAGCAAAGTTCCGCAGCGCGATGATTCCGCGGGGCCCACACACAGGAAATCATCCAAGTAGTGGGCCACCCCGGACTCCCCTGATCCCGTAACGACGCACCAGTGCAGAAAGCTACTGAAGCGTTCGAAGAAAGCACAGGAGATCGAGCAGCCCATGGGCAAGCACCTGTCCACATAAAAGCCTGTGGGGAGGCGAAAGCCCATGAACCGAAACGACTCCGGGTGCAGGGGAAGGAGGCGAAAGGCCGACTCGATGTCAATCTTTGCCAGCAGCGCACCAGGGCCAAAAACCCCGAACCATCGTTAAGGCTTGCTCGAAAGACTGGTACCGAACCCGGCACAAGTCTTCGGGGATGGCGTCATTCACCAAATCGCCCACAGGATGGGACAGGTGTTGAATGAGCCGATACTTGCCAGGGGCCTTCTTGGGAACCACTCCCACTGGTGATAAAACTAAATTGGCCACTGGGGGGAACTGGAAAGGACCTATCATCCTACCCAGTGAAACCTCCTTAGCAACCTTATCCAAGACCACCCCGGGCATCTGTATGGCAGATTTTAAATTTCGGGGTGACGAGGTCGACACCTCCCCGACAATGGGAAGGCGGAAACCCGCGTCAAATCCCGCCCGCAAGAAGGAAGCCTCCTCCTCTTGGGGGTATGCCGCCAGCCAACTGGCCATGCGGTCGAGCCTAACTGGGGAAGGAGCCTTAGTGAGGGTGTCCACCTGCCGCTTGCGCAGCTGGTGGGCCTCCCTGCTTTCCTTTTTGCATTCCTTAGCCGTGTGGGGGCCCCAACACTTAGAGCAGTAGTGCTTGTACTTGCATCGCGCCCCCAGGGAAACAGCCCGCCCCGTTATATCCATAGCAGCGACCAGCGGAAGGTCCCCCGGCCCCCCCTCCTGCGCGAAAGGGCGTCATGGCTTTCTTTGGGGGAGGGGTGGGGGCCACGGTCGGTGGAGCTGCGGGTTTTGGGCCCATCCAAATCTCCACATCCTTGCAGCCTAGGTTCATGATTGCTAACCCTGACTGTTTCCTTCTGAAACTCTCGTCATAGGACCGCCATGTCTAGTCCCCATCAGTAAGGAACATAGCATGAATCATGTGCATGTAACGCACCATATTCATGTGTTCCTGGGGCCTAGTTTCTAGGTAACAGGCGGCAAGCATGAAGAGGCCCGCTTGCCACCGGTGGTAGGTGCAAAAAGGCCTCTTCCCCAATCCCCCCTTTTCGCGTTGCTGCGCGGTAATCCTTCTCATCCTGGGCTGTCATTTTAAAGAAATTTACATATTTCCCGTCCCTAATTCGCTCCTGTACGCTGCGTCTCAGGCCCCTAAGCACTGCGGTATTCTCACACTGCACCACCTGACCTCTAGGGTACAGGGGGGGACCCTGAACTGCCACTAGAGCTGGAATGGGGAACTGCCGCGCATCCTCCCCTTCCATAGGAGTCCGGGGGCCCGGGGCTGCCTGGGCTACAGATGGGGCCCCGCTAGTGGGGACCACTGAAGGCCCGCCCCCCGTGGACCGCTGAGGGACTCTCCTAGCCGCCTGCAATAAACGCGTCCTAGCAGGGCGCAATGGGGCTAAAGCTGCCATTCTACCTGCCCTGGTGGGGGTGGCAGTGGGGGCACTCACTGTAATAGGTGCACGCTGTGCAGGAAGCGTGACAGGGGGCTGGCTATATCTCCCCCCAGGCTGCGCCGGTCTACTGGCCAGCCTGGGGATGCTGGAAGTGTGCCCCCTGACTCTAGGCCTCATACTGGGCCTGCCCACTGTGTAATGTCGCGGGGGAGCAAGGGGGGCAGCAGGCGCGACCAGGCCTGAATCAGGCCCCGCCTGGCGGGTGCCTGACCTGGCCGCCGCCTGTCGATTTAATGCGCCACGCGGGCGGCGGGTGTCTTGCCCGCGCCCGCGACTAACTGCACCACGGGCGCTACCCCTGCCCGACCCCCCTGTTACGGGAGAAGCCGCGGCGCCGCGGCCGCGGCCTCTCCTAGTGTGTGACGCGGTCGGATGGCCGGCCGCGTCATCGACCTGCGCCCCGGCCGGGTACTCTAATGCGTTACGGGCGCTACCCCTGCCCGCCCCCCCTGCAGCCTGAGAAGCTGCGGCGCCGCGGCCGCGGCCTCTCCCGGCGTGTGACGCGGCCGGGCGCCCGGCCGCGTCATCACCTCGCGCCCCGGCCGGATCACCGCGCACACGTGCGCTGGGAGCCGCCGGTCCCCGCCGGTCCCCGCCGCACCCTCCCCCGGACCACAGGACCCGGAGGGGCGGCGAAGCCGGACACAGCGGGCCCCCCAGCAGTGAAGGCAGCATCCGCGAGCCGGGCAGGCAAGCGGGAGAGCCTGGCTGGCCTAGGCATCGTGCACCACACTGCTATCGCTACCAGATACCCTGCTGAATGCACGCAGACCACAGGTATGGCCTAATGAATAAAGGAGGGGGAGAAAAGAGAAAATATATATATCAGCTATCGATATGAAAGTAAAAAACCTGACTCAATGTGGGGGAAGCTGCACTGGACGTCTTGCCTGGTGGACAGCTTCTTGGACAGGGGCAGATCACTCTAACAGCGTGATCCTTCCTACCCTGCTTAGACCCTCCCCCCTGTTCTGATAGGCCTTGTGCCCATCCTCATCAACATAGTCACGTGACCAACAGCAGAGTGTACCCTGTGTGAACCCTTAGTGGTTTATGTCACCTCAGGCTTAATCAGCCTTCTGTGTTTCTTTATATATATATAAACGTATAGGAGAGCACACACTAATAAGTAAACTGTGTATGACTACATTGAAAAAATATAAAAGAAAAGCAACTCGTACTGCATACAGTATTGTAATAATTCCAATTAAAGGAAATTCAGGAAGTCAACCATTGCTACCATAGATTACAATACAAAGTCAGCATAATTTCAGGTAATTTTACATCATGTAATAAACTTTATTTGCCCTCTACTTGGTAAACATTCAGATTTTTCATGAAGATTTATAAATGTCTTGAAAGGTAATTATCTTGCATAAGACAACAATAATCTGCTAATAAAATCAGCTACACTATAAATATTCAACATCCATGAATATCTATGCAACATTTGAAAATTCATGCAGTAATTATGCCTTTTGTTTATATCGCTATTTCAGGGTACATTATAGTCATCTGTGTCCTCTATACATTCTGCAGTTTGCATTCTAGCTGTGCTATCCCTGTAAACATTTCCTTACAGCTTCTGTCTCCTCAAGTCACTATAAAAATTAATGTGGTTTTCACTGCAGTCAGTTCACTGCAGTGTTTAACCATATCCCTTACAATGGCATCTGGTGGGGTAGCATCAGGTATTAATTTAGTTTATTTAGACAGCTATCATAAATGAAGCATAAACATAATCTATTAAAATAACACAAGTGTAAGCTAGGACTACGTATATAATTTGTCTTCCTATTCTTCAAATTTTTTGCAGAAAAGAGATGTTATTTTTTTTAAACAGACTGAAGGCCCCTATACAATAGTCCATCTTGTCCTAAGGACAAGTCTGACCTGATTTCCCTGGTATCTCCCCAGGAGGGATCCCACATGATTAGGCACTTGATGTGCCAAGTTTTGCATATGATAAATTGCATGCGATTTATCATACGCAACTCTTGGGGAGCTGCAGGTGGAGGGAGCAGGGGGGCGGCGGACATAGAGGTGGCGGATGCGGGACACTGGTGACCCGGTGAGGGGAACAGAGACCAGGGCAGGGGGAGCAGGGATCTGCAAGAAAAAAAAGCCAATAAAATGAATGGGAAGCCACAGATTGGCTGAGAGCTCTCGCTGAGAGCTCTCTCAGCCAATCAGCAATTTGCTGAGAGAGCTCTCAACCAATCACTGGCAGCACATTCATTTGTATTGGTTTTTTTTTCTTGCAGCTCCCTGCTCCTCCTGCCCAGCTCTTCATTCCCCTCAATGTCTCACCAGCATCCCCTGCCCACCACCTCTGTGTCCGCTGTCCCTGCCCACCTCTCTGGTCAGCTCGCAGCACCCCCTGCCCACCACTTCTCTGTCACTCTGAGGCTGCACATAAGATTTAGCAAATCTTATGTGCAGCTGGTCCAACCTCCCGACTCCGATCCGATGTGCATCGGACACATTCGATGTGCACGTGACAGAATGTCTACACATGCGAATTGGGCCAATTTCACGGCCCGATCCATCCGAATCGGGTGAAATCGGGACCAAATCGCATAGTGTATGGGGCCTTAACTGTCAGGGTGCCCCACCTTCAGCTCCAGCAGAATCCTTCAGTTCTAGCAGAAAAAAATAAGGTTTCCCTATAATCAAGGTACACTCTGAAGAATTTAACAGGGAGCATAAGGTACCTCTACACAACTGGCATTCTGACTGTCCTATAAAGTATCTCATCCTACAGTACTCTCTAAAGCCATCTAGTGGCACATTATATACTGTTTTCAAAATTCTTTCTAGCCTAGAGAATTCTGGGAATTTATTCACAAAATCTACTACGATTATTTTCTTACAGGATTCAGGTGATGTATATAATTAATGTAATGTAACCTGGTCCACACATTAGATACAAAACAAAAGTGCAACAAAATAGTGGCTTTAAAACCAAAGTGCCATTACAGATGTGTCCATATACGATGTTCCCCTGCTGTGAATGGGATAATTGCCATCTGCAGGAGCCTGTGCTGTGACTGCCCTTGATACATAAGCATCATGGCAGCAACAGAGTAAAGGGACACTGTTGTAGCTTTCAGGATTTGTAACAGAGAATGGTCACATATTCAAAGCTCATAAGAGGTTACCCAATTAAGAGAGACCAATGTTTGCATTCCATGAAATGATAAAGTCCACTAGTGTCAAAGATAGGCAGGGGCTGTAATTGATTTAAAAGAAAAAATGAATTTGGGTCTATTACATATATTGGTGTAATAAAAAAAAATATTATAGATTGCAGTAGTTTTTTTCAGTTAAAATATGCTATATGGAGTTAGTGGTTAATAATATCACTGCATTCTTGATAATATGTGTTCTTGTGTGATCAGTTAAAATGCAGTTTGTATACAGTGTGCGCCCTTTTTTGAATAAAGCATATTTTGTTTGCTTTACATCTCCATGCCTTACATGAGACCCTATAAGATTGCCATCTGATTTATATTGCAATGTACGATTTTGTTTATTGCATGTCTACTCTAACCCTGATGTTAAAATCACTTTCCTCTTCCTCTGGCGAAAAGTAAATTCATTGAATGAGATTAAATGCTGCAAAGGGTTTAAGAAAAAGAGCATTCTCAATTGTATATATTGTTTTCAGGATTACTGAGGACTCTGCAGTGTTTCTGCACATGATAAAACAGTTAATGAACAGCACATTTTATGGATAGTCATGAAATGGCTTGAAATGCAGCCTTTATCTACTTTGCATGGAATGCTGATTGAACATTTTAAGGGCAGATTGGATGAGAAAAGGACAAAAGCAATAACTCTCTTAATTGAATGCATATTCATATAAAAGACCTGATTTGTGTTTTCAGCCTTTCCTTTATATAGGGCTTATAGGCTAAATTGGTACATTGTGTGGGCATGTCAATAGTTATGTTCACGGACCACCATATTTTGGTTTTGGTTCTCATTTGGCATCATGTTTTGGTTTTGGCAAAACCACCCTCAAGTGTTTGGTTTAGATATGGATTTAAATTTGGTTTAAAATTTATTTTAAAAAATCATAATAATTGATAATAATCACTAAAAATAGCTAAAATCATGTAATTTTTTCAATCCAAAATTCACATTTATTATCTGAATTTCAAACCAAAGGAGGATTTGAACAAGCATTTTGGTTCAGTTCGGATCCACAAAATGTGGGTGTATTCAGATTTATGGAGAACCAAACCAATAAACAATCATAAATCTAAATAAGTAGTATATACTAAAGTGATCAACAAAACATAGCCATGATCAAGTCAGGTCCACGTTCCAAGGTGCTAAGCCATTTCATCGGTACATATGACTATATAAAGGTGCAATCTTTTTGTGCATATTCTTATATATTCATATATATAGGGCAGATGAACTAAGCCTTGGAGAGGGAAGTTGAGAAAGATTAACTACCGACCAACCCCACAAACCCCAGCGGCATCCACTCTCTCCTCCGCTGAGGAAAAGACTTGTCCCGTCACCCTCCCCAGACTGTAACAGCTGCAAGTCGGCCACCGGCAGCTGGTCACCAACAACAGAGCAGCAGAAATGGCACAGTGGGATGCCGCAGCCCCAGAGGCACACCAACCCAGACCTGAACTGTAGCCTCCCTGAACTCCGTCCGGCCATGGAAACACCCCCAACCCCTAACCCACATCACCCCAATACCCACAAAAGTCCATACCCACAGGACGCGGACAGTTCTGTTATAAAGACAGAACATCACACCCAGCGAATACCCGCACAATACAAGCACACTAATCTGCAGCATTACTGTTTTGTATTACATTGCTTTGTATTAATCTTAAAATCTCTAATTTAGCGCATTATTTCCATATTTTTCTTTTTTGTACCAAAATGTACCTGTATTATCTCCTTAAGAATAATGAATATGTATATATAAGTGCATCGTTTGAAGTAAAAAGATTTATTCTGCAGACAAACCTTTTCATTATTCATCAAACAACACACCTACCCAAACCAAAAGGAGCAGAGCGCTACACAAAAAATTCACCTTTAAAAACTTGTTAACTACCAACCAACTATCAGCTCCTAGCAGTAATTTTTGAAAGACTGCCTGAAACATGGTGGTTTGAAACTGAATGGCTTGCCCTATAAGGCTTAGTACATCTATCCTATAACACAAATTAACAAATAGTTAACTTCTATACAGTAGGTTTAGTATATGTACAGTAACTGGTCTTGTTGGCATGTATTACTAAATTATGCTTAACATATAAGCCGCATTAGATACTCAAGAAAAAATAATTGCGTTTTTGTACATTCGATGATCGATCATTAAACGTGTATTTGTGCAGAGACATTAAAGCATATAAAAAAATAGTAATGCAATAGCTAAATTAATTATTTATATTTTCTACTAAAATGACAATATAAATCATTATGATGATTGCCTGCTCTGATGACTGCAGAATCATAGCAATACTTCTCAATGTCCAATTAGTGGACAAAAAAATGTTGGGAAAAAACATTCATTGTTCTCATTTTTTTTAGGATTCTTTTTTGTTTTTTTATTAACAAATAAAACAATCAATTATAGTCTCAAGACAATATACACAAACCTTTCTTACTGAATCACTGAGCCATTTTCCTCTCTTATTAGTCCCATAGGAAACATCTTTATTGATCATGAAGTCATGGCAACTAGGCCCATTTGCAAATGCATCAAAAGAACATGAATTTTGTTGTCTCCATTCTACATCGCAATAGTGGTGGATGCTATACTGTAGCATAGTATTATACATATGTAAGATATTGCTTTGCTGCTGAACCTCCCTTTTCTTTAACTGTAAACTGCTTGCAGTAATGAGTTACAGTACGGAATCCCAACTGATTCTTGATTTTTATTAATATTTTTAGATTAATAAAAATGTTCATTTATGGAAATTGAAAAACATAATATATATTAGGATGCACTATTAAATTACGTGGTCAATTTAGACCCACTCGTAGCTGGACACATTTGGGCCCCTTTCCTGATGCTTGAGCGCATGCTCGTTTATGCGAATGTGCAAACCCCGCGAGCAAGCGGCTTCAGGGTGTTCACTCAATAGAAGGCGGGCGGGGTTGGAAAGGGGGTTGGAGCAGGGGAACACCCAGCTTTAAATGGCATTCAGCATAAAAAGACTGGGTGTTCCCTGGGAACTCAGGCATGGTGTTGCCTTCTCGGGGCAGGCAGCTAACATCACATGATGTCAGCACCCGACCCATATTCGGCGATCAGCGGTGGAAATAAAAGAAAGTTTAGACTGACTTTTATTACTGAAGGGGAGATAAATCTGCATGCAAGGTGATTTGTTCGCGTAGACATCCCTTTGCATGCTAGTGTGGGGATTTGGTGATGCAGGCGGGGCATTTGGCGGGACTTACCCATTCGCTAGGATGCAAGTATATGCAGCCTAACAAACAGGTCTGAATCAGGCCCTAAATTCTTTATAAAGGGACATAAATTTTCCTATTCAAATGCACAGAAACAACACGCAAAGTCAATGGTCATGTTGTTGAGACATTGTGTGCTACTGTGAATACGCAAAAAAAAAAAAAAACCCTGGCAATGTGTGTTACCTTGACCGTACACATGGAGGTGCTATAGGGTATAATTCAGACTAGTGATAGTCATTCCTAAGTGGTGACTGGGAGGGGGCCTAAAGTGAATGCAAAAAAATCATTCTCATTTGCATGAGATCTGAGTGTTAGGGGTATATCCCTGAAAGCAGCTGTTTTCGACCATTTTACAGATTCAGGACTTGATAGTGTTTAATAGTATACCAATGTTGTCAAATCTCGAATCACTGGTGGTGTTGGAATCTTTATAGATACAGAATGTCTCAGTGTTTACACTTTCAGATGCTCACTATTATACAATGGGAAGGCCAGAACTACAAGTGCTAGAGACACAAGAGTGGACACAGCAGCATCCACCTCTGAATCAATCCAGATATGTCTGTATTAAACCTGATACACATTACACGATCTATGCTGACACCGATATAAGCAGCGGTGCGGGGAAGGCGGGGGGGTAGTGGGCAGCATCGGCAAGTGCATAAACAGTTGCCGATTACCGGGTGTGAGGGGGCGATAGTGGGGTGAGGACTCCATCAATGACCTTGTCAATCGATTGCATGTGTTGACTGTCAATGTCAACCAAATGTATGTTGACCATATTGTGTTGACCTATTGACTGTTAAACTAAACTATGTCAGCCATCCGGATATCATTGTTATATAATAACATACAATAAAAATTACAAACTTTTGTTCTCACTGGAGCATACCTCATAATAGTACAATGATTAAAAAAATTAGCGCTATGCATGTAATAGTTATGTAACAAAAAACAATAAAAATAAATAAATAAAAATAATTGACACCTGTAAATACAAATTATTATTCAAAATAATGCTTACAACTCTTTCTGAATAATATTTTTTACTTTACAAGTGTCACTTATTTTTATTTTATATTTATTGTTCTTTATGTATTACATGCATAGCGCTTGTTTTTTAACCATTATACCAATATTGCATATATGTGAGCTGCTTACCTACACAAGTTCAGAGTTAAATACAATGAAGGAAATTTACTAAGATGGGAGTTCTATTTCACATGGGATGTTGCTATAGGCAACATGTCACATACTATATCTTATCTTCTAGAAGGTGATATATAAATAATAAGAAGATGCTGATTGGTTGCCCATAGCAACATCCCATTTGAAATATAGGGGCAGATGTATGAAGGGTCGTTATGGGGGAGAAGGGGTATCAGCGCACGTTATGTGCACTGATACCGCTTCTCCCCCATGTATGAAGCAGCCAGCGTGCGGTACAGGACAGAGGCACTATGCACCCTTGTCCATATCGGCGCTGCTATCTAAATGATAGCAGGCCGAATGTATGAACGGTCAGCATCGCTGACCGTTCCGCACGCTGCCATTTTTGGCTTTGCCAGCATTAGGCTGGCGAAGCCCTATCTAAACAGCAGGGACAGTGCTGTCCCTGCTGTCAGCTGTGGGCTGCGCTGGGGATCTCGCGTGAGTAGCGAGATCCCACGCATGCCCAGTGCAGCCGCTGCCGGGGGACAGGAGACAGCGCATCAGTGTAAACTGATGCGCTATCTCCAGGAGGGGACATCGCCGGAGGGGGGAGTTAGCACTCCCCCGCTTCGGCAGACAAGATGTTAATACATCTTGTCGGTCTCCCCTCCTGCTTCGCCTCGCTAATGAGGCGAAGCAGGAAGTATTATAGCGGCGCGATAAGCGCTGCTATAAAACATCTGCCCCATAACTCCCATCTTAGTAAATTTCCTCCAATATCTACTTGACTTCATATTAGACTAATAGTAATGGTATACAGATAGAAAAAAGAAACCCCAACAAAGCTACAGTATAGAGCTAAATCACAATCCACCAATATGCACGTACAGTGTATTTATTGTTTTTTATTAGGTCACCTATGCTCTCAGCAGAAAAACTATTCTTGAACTCCTGATGTACAGTATTTAAACAATTTTTTATCACTGAAAGCTTTAAAAGCTGTGTTTTAAGTATAATCTTTCCTAAAGCAATAGGTTTCTGCTAGATTTAACACTTTTGTCCCTTTGTATTCGCAGACTACACATAGCTTCTACCACGCTGGCAGGGCAACATATTAGAAATAAAATGCAATTCTAGTATCTGACACTTCAATTTAGCTTCTTCAGCAGCAAAGATCATCAACTGCACTGCTTTCTCCCATGATAGAAGATCACCTAAATATCACTTAACTGATGTGAGCTCTGTTGGTAATGCATATACCCGCTTCCCACTACATTACAGCCATGCTGCCTAGAACAAAAATCAATTTTTAATTGACTGGATTATTTGAGGAATGTTGCTTATCCATTGTGTGCCTTAGCTGATGGATTTTCCTAGTTTCGCTGTCATCTAGAAGACTGCAAGTCTGCAAAACTCTTCAACATAATAGCATTTGAATTTATATAGAGGGTAGAAACACATATTCTTTGTTCTTGGTGTCAACCAACAGCAACATGTGAAAAAACACATTAGTGGGTTTTTCCAATGTGCTACTGTATGTTGATATTGATATATATTAATATGATATTTGGATATTTATATATATATATATATATATATATATATATATATATATATATATATATATATATATATATATATATGAGAGTGAAAGAGTCAATGTGCCTGTGCCTGTGGATCCCTAGGAGTCTACATCCGGTGGCCCAGTGTTATATGGGCAGTTGTTGGAAATTACTGACGGTATATTATCTGTGAGGGGGATTTCCTACCCCATGCTCTATACCCCGGTGTTAAAGTTTTTTCAGGTAGCGACCAGTTTTTTATAAAAAGCCCCAATTTGATGGCAGTCAATTCTCCATCTGTTGTTCTCCTCCTCCTATGTTTTAAGAACAGAAATCTCACAAGTGGAGTTTTAGTGTTTTTTTCCATATATGAAGCGCCAAATCTGTCATACTCAATACCTTCTCAGCCCCTGAGGAAGTCAACGTTTTGACAAAACGCATTGGCCCAAATTTTTATTCTGAAATAACCAATCATTGTTGTCATAAGCGGCATCTTTTTATTAAATGTATTTTATATCTTTAATTGTATCAAATTACTGTTAGCGCACCCTGAACTCTTTCACTCTCATTCCTAAACACGTTTGGGTCCCGTCTAACAGGGGATCCTCAGAGGTGCTGCTTCACCAATTTGTGTGCGCATATATATATATATATATATATATATATATATATATATATATATGTGTGTGTGTGTGTGTGTGTGTGTGTGTCTGTGTGTCTGTGTGCGTATGTGTAAAATCACTATTCTTTAGCTATAATTTTCTTGAAGAGTGGTTTTCGGTTATTTGGAGCAGCATGTCTAAAATATATGAGGTGAAATAAATAACATTCTGTTTGTTTTTTACTATACATTGGGGTATGTTGACCCTCATTAAGTTCTTTACTAGGAGACTTCCAGTTTCCGGCTTATGGAGTGAGTCGCAACTCTCCACTGCTCCGCTCACCGCCACCCCTAAGACGCAGTTGCATGGCTCTCTCAGCCCTTGCAGCTCCCAGATTTCAGATGTGCCATCCAGTGTGATCCCTGCACAGCCAGATGGAGAAATTCATGGCTGCACCATCCCCACAGCATCCACTTCAGCCATGCCAGAAGCGGAGGAGAGGTGTTGGCAACATGTTGCTTGATGAAGCAGGGGAAAGCTCCCTCCCTGCACACAAAAGGGGCCACAGGAGAGGATACCAGCTCTATTGGACATGTAAGTCGTGGGCCTGAGCTGTCTCAGGCATTACATCACAACTGCAGCAGCTCACGCACAGGGTTAACATTACAGAAAACCAGATTGGCACCCACACCCACGATACTGCTGACATTCAACACCAAGTTAAACAGCTTACCAAAGATACTTATCAGCTGTGGAATAAGGTGAAGGATATGGAAAATCAGTCACGCAGAAATAATATCCGACTGGTCAGCCTACCTGAATCCATAAAAGGGGGGCTCTCTCCCATTTTATCCGCAACACTCTCCCCTCATTGCTTGGAATAGAGATTGTTTGCCAAGACATGGTTATCAAGAGGGTCTATTGAGTCGGCCTGACACCTATCCCTTCTGGACCATGCCCACGAGTCACCCTTTTTGGCTGCCTCAACTATCTTCATAAAATGGAAATATGATCTGCATCTTGTAAAGTTAAGGATCTATCATGGGAGGGCCACAAGCTACATGTCTTCCAGCATTATTACGCTGAATTATCCAGGGCCAGAAAGGCCTTTTACCCCATCTGTTCAAAATTGGCCACAGGTGGCAGAAAATTTGGTTTACTATATCGGGTGAAACTTCACATTTATTATGGTTCTTCTTACAAGGACTTTTCCACACCGTCCGATGCATCTACCTACCTCAAAGACCTTAACTGGGGGGGATTCTTAAGATATTACAGACATTGTCCCTTGATAAATCATCCGCACTGATTGCCTCTCTATCCTAAATGCCATATAGTCTTAATAAGTCTGCACTGCTCACATTACCAATGTCACTGTTCTTTATATATATGTCTAGTCTGCAGCACAAGAAGCATATTTCTTGTTCTGCTCAATGGTACCCCCGTTCTACCTTTGTTATTTGCAAGCTTTCTTGAGGTTTTCAATCATTTATACACCCTCTACTATTCTCCATTTGCTCTAACTGACAACGGAGCTAGCGGGGGTGTAGTGTACTAAGTTTTCCTATTATGTATGCTAATGCATGTCTGAAATGTGGTACAATCTATTCTGACTACTTACCCCTTGTCTTTGGGGTGGTCAGTTAAGTGGGTGTAAGACCCTCCGGAATCTATATCTGTTTATAAGTAGGTTGTTGACATACTGTATATAGGAAATCGGGCAATGGATGCTAGCTTAATCTTCTTTACACATAATGGGAAATTAAAACATTCATAAAAAAGGCAAAACATGGCATTTAGATTAAGTGAATCAAATGCATTATTAATATAATTCAGGAATTCTTTCAGGGATCTCATCAGTTCCTAAAGCAACATGTCTTTAACATGTTTCATCAATAGGAACATCTAGCCACTGAAATGGCCCATACTAATCCTTCGCCAGTAGTGTCGCTTATGTGATAGATTACACCTAAAGTATATATATATATATATATATATATATATATATATATGTATATATATATAGGCATGCTTGTATGGCCGCACTCATGGGACTCCGCTCTGCACACTATAAATCAACATGCAGAAGCCGTGTTCATAGCAACGTTTCGGGAAAGTCAGGCTTAGACAATGTTATTTGTATATATATATATATATATATATATATATATATATATATGTAGCTGTATGGAGCGCAGCACTCCGATGTGGCTGTTGCGATGTAGAGTAAATTAGCTGGTGCCCTCTGTGAGACAGACAGCCCAGGCGGACTGCCTGTGTAACAATATTGCGGGGGAGACAGCGGCACTCAAAATAAATCACCCAGAGACCAGGATAGTCACCCAGGTGACAATCCTGGTCTCTGGGTGATTTATTTTGAGTGCTGCTGTCTCCCCCGCAATATATATATATATATATATATATATATATATATATATATATATATATATATATAAAGATATATATATATATATATATATATAAATAAATAAATAAAACATATTATGCAAATTATAGTTATATAGTCAAGAAGGTTAAAGATACCACCTGGTTAAAACTAAATGTAGGTGGCTGTAGATAAGGAGTAGCAAGGATAAACCATATACAAATATACAAATATATACTATAACTGCAATATATGTGGTTTTAATGTGTTTTTTTTTCCATATCTCATATAATAAACTAAAAATAATTCTAACGTGTCTGTGCTACCAGTTTTTTACTTTATTTAAACACTTGAGAATTTGCATAATAAGTAGATAAGGCATTACTGACTAAAATGGATTCCCTTTTCAAATGCCGTTTTGGGAAAATTCCATTCATGTTCATCTAAAATTGTAGTTTTGGTTTAGGATTCATATGTGTAAACCCTTCTGTTTCATAGAGAGAAAGAGTCATACATATTTGTCACACCTATATATCTCACACAGCAAGAAAAATATAATCTATTTCCAATGACTTTAATACCAAGGTATAAAACACTATGGCATATCCTGAGTATAAATATTTTATAGACTGCAACACAGAAGCAAAAATTCAACGTACAAGCATCTCAATCATATTGTACAAGAACAAAGATTTTACTGTTCACTAACTATAACTATAGAACCTTGAAAAAAATTGTGCTAGCGAGAATAAAATACCACTCAAATAACTTCTCTGACAGCTTGGTCCTTTTCATGAATGCATTAATAGGATACATGCATACATTTATTTGTGTATTATAGCCCGTTATGCGCTAGTAAGCAAGAGCTCAAGTGTTATATTTAAATTAATTTTATTATTTTGTTTCTTGTTTATAAATTTATTGGATATTTTTTGATGAATCATAAAATGTGGCATCTGCGTCTACAGTCCTGACCTTATTGTGATTGGACACTCTTATTCTCAAAAGCTACATGGATAAGAATCTCCAGTAATATAAATGACAGTTAGCAAGTATGTGCCTCTGTCATTCATGTTAGGTCATTATTATATCCCAACTTGCAATGCAGTAATGGAAAATACTGCTTGCATTTATGAAAGTTGGGGCACTAAACAGAAAAAAAGGCCTGTCCTGGAGAAGTATTATATTATTCAATACAATGGTAAAATTTACAGTGTAGCAGCCACCCATACAAACTTTTTGACTTAAAGCCCATGCACACTGGGCGATTTTGCCCCGCATGTATGGAAAGCGATGATGGTGAAACCGCTGGGCTGAAAATGGCTCAGTGCATACACACTAAGCAAATTTCACCCTTTTGAGCAATTTTCCCATGGGTGGACAACTTTCCATAGTAGGATGCTTTGGAAAGCCATCCACCCCATCGCTCATCTGCTAGTAATACCAGCAGATGAGCGGCAGCGATGATGCGGGATTGCGCATTAGTGCTCACTGCTGCCCCATGTACACTGGGTGGCTTTTGATCTGAAGGCAGCTTAAACGGCAAAACTGAGCTACTTTCAGCTCAAAATTGCCCAGTGTGTATGGGCCTTTAAACAGAGGTACATTTGCAGATATCAGAGTCCCTCCTTTCTAAATCTTGTGGTTCTTTATGCGGGATCCAAAATAATGACTGTTTAGGGGGATTTATAGCAAAATGTATTTTAGAAATATGTCCCCAAAATTAGATGTCATTACAATTAATAGTGTTATTATGTATTTTTGTCACTTTACTGTAATATGTCTCATTACCTCAAATGAGACAAGATAACTAGCAATATAAAATATTCTAGTGTTAGATATGTAAGGACTTGATAATAACAGTAGAACATGATTTAAATAGAACAAATTATTACATTCATTAAAAAGTCCTAAAATACTGTATATATTATGTGCATAGAAGACCAGTACAGATAACCTATGACTGGTACAATTGTTTTCTGATATGTGTCATTACAGCTACAAAGATGTTGTCTTTTCAATTAACAAGAAGTCATGGGAAATGTTTTACCCAGCTTTATGTCCTCGCACAGCTTCTGTAGCCTGGAGACTTTAGTTTGGTCTTAGGGTATGATGGTGAGACTACAAGTAACAGGCAGTAGTATCTTCAAATACACAAACAAACAATCAACAAGGGACCTGAAGTTCTGTGTCATAGAAACAGAAGACACAGCAGGTCTTACAGCTTGCAAATAACTCAAGCCGATAAAATTAATAATGAACAATGAAGGAGCTAAACCAAATCTGACAATGGAGAAAATTTAGGAGCAGATGTTTTCAAAGGCTTGGGTTGTTGCCAGAAACATTGTCCATCAAACTGCAAACTGCATGATCAGAAAGACACCCACTGAGAATAGTTCCTATATCTTAGAGAGAGAGAAAATTCAAATAGCACTTGAACATATGGAAAAATAGGGTGTTATAGGGAAGGTCAAAGACCCTTCATACTGGGTGAATTCAATGGTGAATAAAAATAGATTTTATTTAAAAACTCTGCATAGACTTCGGAGACCTTAAACAGGCTTTAAACAGGGAGCATTATACTCCTTGGAATAGCTATAATGCGTGCAAGGTATACAGTGCACACAGCCACAGTGTCCTGAGGGCACACACAATACACACTTCACCCATTTATTGAATACTTACCTCTTCATGGATCCAAAATCTCTGGGAAAATAGTGACGTGACCATCCTGGTGTTTTGTACATGTGCAGTAGGAAAATAGCTGGGAAAATGGCTGCCACGCCGACACTGGCACATGCTCAATGGACTCTGGATCAGTGCTAGGGTCTCCTATTGACCCTAGTGGTCAAACGCTTCTACTCTCCTGGCTAGGGAGGAGAGGGCCCAGATGGAGACTGGACCCTTATGATGCCCCCTATGTATACACTGCCAATGGTGGAAGGCAGCGCAAAAACACTGTCAGGTGTACAGTTCTTCGGTGTTCTTGATGTTTAATTATTAAACAGCCTTTGGGATTAACACACTAACAAATCAGAATTATATCCACAGGGCAAGTACCCAGAAAGAAATATGAAAAATAGAATGACATAAGGTAGATGTATTAATATCTTGGAGAAAATGGGTAAGACTGATGCAGTCCTACGTGCACTGCTTTAATGCAGTGAGGATCCATATAAACACATCAAAAATGCCAATAGGAAAACAAAAGGTCTCATCTTTGGGACATTACATAACCAGTGAGAGTTTATACCTGATCCAAAGAAAACAGTAACAGTGATTGAGATGCCCACATCACTAAACCAGAGATTTTTGTTTGCTGGTAGCTGCTCTATTATGGATGTCTGATTGTGTGCTGATGTAACAAAAGTTATTTAGTGCACAGGTAGGGGTTATCCACATAACACTGCAAACTTGACAGAAAAGAGAAAACTACTAAACAGTGGACCTATTTCAGACAACAGGAAATCACTGAACAAGCATCAAAGTCACATTATTCACTTACATTATATACGCACACGCACGTGAGCATGTGCACCATATTGGCCAACTGCCAAAGTAAGCAATCACCAATTGCCATTTGTGGGTCTACCTCAAATTAGACAAACATTTATTGGTTAAAATCATCCATGGGTAAAACCAACAACCATAATAAAACCAAAATACACATTTCAAATAGAGATATAACAAATAGACCACACCCTCTAACAAAGGGTTGAACTTGATGGACGTATGTCTTTTTTCAGCCTGAACTACTATGAAAAAGAAAGCAAGAGCCTGATTGGTTGCCTTGGTTTACTTCAAATTATAGCCTGCATTCACATTTAATAGTACATGCCTTTTGCTATAAATAAAATAGATCTGATCATCTGTACTGAATGCCATCCTCAGCACAATAGACTGTTCTACTGTATTATTTAAATGCACATTACACGTTTATTATTTTTTCCAGACAAAGGCTCATTAATATGCAATTTTACTCAGTGGATTGCATAATATAATTTATTGTTCCAATTTTTTCCGTAATAATATTTACATTATTGTAATAAAGCAAAATGTTGTTAAAAACAAAACATAGTACTTTCTATTCGTGTGTATAGGGAAAGCTCATTTTCTGTTACCATAGCAAAAGTAAAATGCCTTTGTCTTGGCGGTTTTGCCTTCTTTAAGCATTTACCTTAATGAGCTTTGGTTCTTTGTCCCACAAGAGATTAGTATTCAGTCCAACAAAACAATTTATTGCCCAAAATGTTACAACTGCTGATAAAATCTCAGCTTTCCCAATACTTCTGCCTTGACAGCTAATACCCTAATGTTTCATTTACAGCTGAACAAAGCAGCTTATCTCTGCTAAAAGGGGAATTAGTAGTGAAAAATAATTTCAATCATCTGTTTGGCTTCCTGAAGAAAGCGATGACTTATGCATTCTTGCCTACTCGGAAGACAGGTGTGTATAACTTGGCGAAACAGAGAACAATTCTGTAACATATTCTTTGTAATGCGCACAAAGCAGTTACATGGATGGGTGAAGAGTTACTAGTCCTGGTCTGTCAAAATGGAGAAAAAATGCAATTAGCTTTATGCTGTGGTCAGCAATTCTCTTGAAAAGATCAGACGGCAACTGAAAAAAAAATCGCATTGAATCAATAAATAGCTTTCTTTGTCACCAGCAAATGTGTGTAAAAAATACCAATGTGTTAAGCCAGCTTGGATCGAAGTGCTGGATGTTGATAAAATTATACTGTCACTAAAGTAAATGGGTTACAAGTTTGCAATAGGATGGCATTTTTCCATCCCTGTGTCTAAATAATGTAGTTCACTTTACAACACTGTAATGTAATACCTAGAGTATTCCTTTAAGACTGTGAAAGACACATTTACATGTAAGGGATCAATGGAAAAATCAGCTTTTACCATGTTACATTGTGGGCTAAAGAATAGAGCATGAACAGTGCATGATGGTCCAAACAGGAAGTGCAGGAAACATCTAGAACAGGGGTGGGCAATGGGATGTGTAGTCCCACAGTAGCTGGAGGGCTGCTTATTGTGCATTTTCTTCACTGTAGTTATGGTGGTTAAATTAGCATCCATAGATTATGGGGGAAATCCAATTAGCAGTGACCTTTTTGCTCACAAAAAATGCAAAAGTTTTCACAATTTTTGCCAATGGTCATTATAGGGCTATCCAATTATAGCTCTTTATTCATGAGAAAAATTACCTGATTTCTCATAAAAATAAATAGGATACGCATAAAGTTGCAGACCTATGTATTTATTGCAAACAGAAAGCTTAGTTATTGGGGATTGAGTTTTGCCTGCCTGAGCCAAGCAAAACCAAATCTCCAATAAGCACCTGCTTCGGAGTGACTAGGATAGCCTCTGCAAATCCATTAGCCACAGTAAATTACTGTGGCTAATTGAATATCACACAGCATTCTAAAATATATAATAAGATATATAATAAGCTTTGTTATAGCTTTACAAAATTATGTACTTGAAGTATTTAGTAAAAAAAATGCATAAGATGTGCAGAAATCACATTACAATGATTCTTTTAAGTTTTATTTTTTTGAAGTGAGGTAAAAAATAATAATTTACCAAAATTGTTCTTCAATTATTGACATGCTATCTGAATGAAAAGAAGAAGTAGTCTTTATTCAAGCATCGGAAGCACATAAAAGATCTAATTTATTAGACAAACTCCATTAAACTCCATGAGTAAGCTCCCTGTACATGAAATGCGTTAGTGTATCATTTGTCTTTCCTTCCCCTGCTACATCTAATGGAGTTCGTTTAATAAATTGATGCTTTTACGAGCAGCCAAGACTTTTTTGCTGATCATGTTCTGGAAGAAAGCTCTATCCTATGAGATTTCTGGAACTTGCCAAGTTCTATTTTGGCGAATAAGGAAGAGTCCAAACTATTATCTTTCCAAACTCACTTAATTTCTGTACGCACCACCACATAAGTACTATATGTATGGTATGAGATAATTACAAGGATACAATAAAGGTATAAAGGTTCTTGTGTAATAGCACGGCGATTGTTACATAGTTAGCGTAGTATCCCTGTCAGAGTCAGCAAAATGTTTGCACAGCCAGTGTAGTTAGCGTAGTCAGTCAGAAGTAGCATAGTGCTCCCGCGGCCACTTAGCGTAGTTAGCGTAGTCAGCGTCCCTGTCAGAAGTAGCATAGTGTTTCCACGGCCAGCATAGTCAGCATCCCTGTCAGATTCAGCATAATGTTCCTGCAGTTACCAGTTAACACATGTCATTATTATTACTGTCTCAGATGTATGATATGGCAGGTGTGAATGTGTTCCTGAAACACCCCGACTATCCACACCAGCACAAAGTGTGGTGCGGACGCGATACACGTCCCCTTGACCTGTTCATACCCCCAATATCCACGTCGGCATGGAGTCGATTTTATAAGGTGTGGCGAGTGCAGTGAGCCACCGAGCCCAAAGTGTGGCGAGCGCAGTGAGCCCTGTGAGGGGACGCAGATTATTTTACATGTAATCCCCTGTGCTCACCACGCTTCAGGCTCAGTGGCTCGCTGCACTCGCCACACTGTATAAAGTCAATTCCACGCAAATTGTATAGTGGGGTATGTACAGGTCGGGGTATGCATAACCTGTCCGCTCGCCATGCTTCAGGCTGGTGTGGATAGTGGGGGTTTCAAAAGGAGGCATTTGCCAGTATATAACATGGAGCACTGGCAAATGCCTAATTTATTGTGCATGAGACGCACTTGCGCCCGCATCTCCCTTTGTGCACGAGATGCAAGTGAAGCAGACACGGGCAGGGTTGCCGTATCCTGCCGCAATAATTACTGAGACGCAGGAGCTGACAGCATAGATGGGCGCCGTGCTATTACACAAGTACCAAAATAAAAAATAATCTGTGCTCTTACATTTTAAGCTCTTTTCATTTTAAAACAATGTGTTTAAAATAAATATGAGAGTTTCACCAAATTTTATTTATAAACTGTAAAAGCTCAGGACAAATGCTCTTTTGTGAAATAATTGTTTGCAATGTAGTGCAGAAATGAGATTTCATATTGTTAGACAAGAATTATTTAAGCTAAATAAAAAGGTAGAGAGAGAGTGCATTCTCGGAATTGTTCACTGCTCTACGGAATGATGCAGACCCTTTTGTATTGGTACAATAAATTTACTTTAATCCAATGTCACCTGGAGAATTTTGTCTATAACACAATCTATAGTGATGTCCAGTCTGTAATGTATCTTGGGTTCTACTGCATTGATGGATACACAGGGGTGCAAGTATGGCGGTACGGGGTGGTACGGCGTACCGGCAAAACATATTGTGCCGGTACCCCGTACCGCCATAACAAATAGCCCCGAGTTGCTAACTGCGCATGCGCGCATATGTAATTGTCGGGGGGCGGGGCCTGCTGGGGATACATTGCACCGCGGGGTTGTGGGTAGTGGGGGGTGGCCTTGCTGCTGTCAGAGAGGCAGCGTTCGTTGTAGCATGAGAGTGACCCGGCTGCCAGGAGTTCAGCTTCAGCTTCTGTGAGGCTGACTCCGCCCACCGGTCTCCGTGCTCTGCACTTCCTGCTCCTCTGCTTGCTGAGGGCAGCGCAGCGTGTTCTCCATTCTTCAGCCCTGCCTGGCCAGCCCTCTGCCTGCTGAGGCAGCCACACTGTCAGTGTGGTCTCCGTGCTTCATCCCTGCCCAGCCCTGCTGTTCCACTTCCTGCTCCTCTGCCTGCTGAGGGACAGCCTCCCCCCACCACACTGCCCGGGGCCTGCTCCATCATGCTCTTCCCAGAAAGGATTCAAAAATATGGGTGAGTGTTGTGTACTGGGGAGAGAAGGTGTGTGTAATGTAATGTAATGGGGTGGGAGGGGGGGTGTTTGCTGTGTATATTGTTTTATAGTGCTGTGTGTGCTACTAGGTGTTATATGTGAGAGGGGGGGGGGGGGGGGCTGTGTAGTTTGTTGCTATGTATACTAGGTGTAATATGCAGGGGCTGTGTTTAATGTAGTATTGTGTTGTGTATACTAGGTGTAATATGCAGGGCTGTGTATAATGTAGTATTGTGCTGTGTATACTAGGTGTAATATGCAGGGGCTGTGTATAATGTTGTTTGGTGCTATGTGTATAATGTAGTATTGTGCTGTGTATACTATGTGTAATTTGGGGGGCTGTGTATAATGTAGTATTGTGCTGTGTATACTAGGTATAATATGCAGTGGCTGTGTGTAATGTTGTTTGGTGCTATGTATACTAGGTGTAATGGCAAAAAAAATACACTCCTATTTATTTAATGTTTCGGCGATGTGCTCCCTTCATAAGGGGACATACCTGCGCGCTGTTACATACTTAAATGACAGCGTGCTCTGCCTGTAAGCAGTCAGTGGCAGCGCGCCCAGCATGAGGGGAGAAGCTCACGCCTTGAGTGAAGGTGACAGTGTCCAATACTCAGTCCCACTGTGTGATTGAGTATTGTACTCCGCACATACAGGCACCCGGAATACAGGAGGTTTGTTACTGTGCTATCGCTCAGTGCGAGGAGGAGACTGACAGTCCCAGAGATCATCTGCCGACGCTGCAGCATCAACCAGGTAACGGCGATCCCTGTGGCTCTCTGTCCTTGCCAGCACTTTGGATTAGTCAGCGCTGGCAGCGCTGCCCCCCTTAATCTCCACTATGATGCCTCTCATCCTCCCCACTGCCATCAGACCTTTGTGTGTGACCCCCCCACCAGAGTGGGAGCAGCAGCTCCAAGCCTGGTGCCCGCTGCTGGTTACTGGTGACAGGGGCTGTACTGTGTGTACAGTGGGCTGTGGCCTGTGTGCTCTGTACATCTGGCCCCTGGCAGGGTGAGCGGGGTCAGCAACAGCACAGTGCCGTGCACACGTGGCAGGTGAGCTCAGCAGCACAGGGAAGGGGGCTAGTGTGAGGATGACACATACTGGCAGTGTGCGGGTTACCGAGGGCACCATGTAGCTGCTGTGTGGTAGCCATTAGTTCATTGTAATAAAGCTCCAGCAGTTTCTTGCATCTTAGTAGTGACCCCACACTGGGCTATGTACTGGCCACATGGTCCCCCTACTTGGTGACTCGCTACGAATGAGCAGCAGTAAGATGAGAGGATGCGTGTACATGCTGTGGCCACTGGCAGGGGAGCAGACAGTGCTTGCTGCTGCTGTTAGGTGATGTCTCCCTGCAGCGCGCCTCCTGTGTTGTGCAGGGGGGATGGGGCCTAGTGAATTGTTTTGCCCAGGGGCCCGCACTTCTGTTAAGATGGCCCTGATATGTGTGGAACTGTGGTGGCATATCTGGCACTGGGGGCATATATGTGTAGCACTGTGGGGGCAAATATGTGTGGCACTGTGGGGGCATATTAGTAATGGGCATCAGTTGTGCGGTGCAATGAGCATTATGGTGTGGGGCATAATGTGTAACGGACATTATGGCATGGGTCATATGTATTGGGTGTGTGACTCGTAACAGGCATTACTGTGTAAATTTTGGCCATGTGCCTTCGGCGTGCAATATTCCAGGCACGCCCCTGACCACACCCTGACCACACCCTGACCACACCCATTTTTCGCCGCGCGCCTACGGCGCGCAGCACAGTACCACTAAGTCATTTTTTCTACTTGCACCACTGTGGATACATGAGACAACATATAAAATACAATGCTTTCTGTAGCCAGTAACTAAGATTGCTGTGGCCATATAAGATGTGAGTAGTCATTGGCTGAGGGTCAAAGAGGTAATATGCGAAGACCCAGAAGATAACACAGTATGGCTCCCCTCCTACAGTATAACCTTTGTAGCTCAACCAACTTGGCTGCCTCATCTGGTACTCTTGTGGATAGGATGAAAAATACATGGACCTGGCAGTTTTGTTGGGACTATACTCTCAGGCTGCTGCACTCATCCTCTTTAGTGTAATCTCTTTTATGGGTATTAGGACTATTCCACCAAGAATAATCCTACACAGTATGATACCAAGATGGAATGTGCTTAGTAATAGTTGCACTTTTAAGGTTATGTGTGCTTGGCACACTTCAGCCACTGTAATATAAAACAAATGAAACACACAGAAGAGACACACATTGTGAAAAAAATATCCATATGACTATATTGTATATAGATTGTAGTATAGTTTCCATCCAGTGCATGTTCCAGCAAAAGTAATATGAATATGTACCCAAATAATGAATGGAGGTGTGTTTTGAATGGCTGTGTTCCATGTATTATTTACTTAAGAGAATTGCAGATTATGCAGTTCACAGAAGTTTTTTGAAATGTTAATAAAAAAAACAAAACCATTACCTCAGCTAGACATAAACACAATGCTGGCACTCATTCTTTAAAATCTATCTATCTATCTAGATGGGGAGACACAAGCGCCTCACATGTACACACATCCCATTCTCTGCATTTGGATGAACAACAGCAGCTCCATCTGTATAGTATATATATATATATATATATATATATATATATATATATATATATATATATATATATATATATATATATATATATATATTGATCAGAAGAAAACAAACTGCGGCACTCGAGGGTCTTGTAAAAGGTCAAATGGCATTTATTCCATAAATGCAGAAAGATTGGGCAACACAGTTCATAATGTATTCACATTCTGCTCGCAATATCCACCTTATGTAGTCCACCTATCACATAGAGATTGTTTTCACAGCTTGGTTTAGTTTTTTATCACATTTAGTAACACGATTTTTTTACAGACTGGATTATTTATAACGCACGAGCACATAATGCAACTAATAATGGACAGCGCTATAAACAGAGCGGCAGCACATAGCACGATATAATATCATTTATTTGTATTCTACAGTGACCCACCCCGTCACGGACCCTGTATCCCCGGAGTCTGACAGACGCAGCACAGGAAGGGAGCGAGTCTCCCCGGCACCATGGCAACCCAGGGCTTGCGTTTCAGCAGACCAGGAAGCGGACCTGAACACTTCCGGCCACGTAACTTCCGGCCAGACGGTCCCAGCGTCGGCGCAGACCGGGAGCAGGCGAAGTGATGGCGGGAGGGACACCCTATAAAGGTAAGCACTATTCATACACACTTTGTCTCACCTACACCTTGAAAACGGGGACTTGATCCTCGAAACGTCGGATCTTTCTGCATTTATGGAATAAATGCCATTTGACCTTTTACAAGACCCTCGAGTGCCGCAGTTTGTTTTCTTCTGATCAATCTAAGTATTTTCCGGAGGGCACCGGGGCACTAGTGTTTTGGGAGAGTGCAAGGCCGACCAGCTAAGTATATATATATATATATATATATATATATATATATATATATATATATAGGATTCTTGTGTGATCCGGCACTCCTCTATATCTAATGTATTTGCCCAGGTGCCTCCAAGGATGATGAATATAGGAACAGTAATTTGCGGCACTCAAAGGGTCTTTTTTCTTTCGAAGTATAAATTAATAATCACATATAACTCATGGGTGGATGCCCCACCCATGGGAATGCACCCATGAGTTATATGTGATTATTGCTTTATACTTAAAATATAACATCGTAAGAAAAAAGACCCTTTGAGTGCCGCAAATTACTGTTCATATATATATATATATATATATATATATATATATATATATATATATATATATATATATATATATATATATATATATATACATGCAGACGGCGGCACTCACCCAAAATCAATTCTCATAGGCAGTGGTGTGAACAACGTTTCGAACCTTTATTAGCGGTTCTTCATCAGGTTATCCTGATGAAGAACCGCTAATAAAGGTTCGAAACGTTGTTTCACACCACTGCCTATGAGAATTGATTTTGGGTGAGTGCCGCCGTCTGCATGTATGGATTGACCCTGGAGGTTATGGAGGGCACCCCATTATAAGTGAGGTTCGTTGAGGATGTGCTGCTCATCTCTGGACGATATAGATATATATATATATATATATATATATATATATATATATATATATACACAGACAGTGACCCCAAGTGCACCACAGATAAGCAGCTACTCTATAAGTCCCCCCTGTTAGCAGGAGACAAGGAGAGGTATGGTTAAGAAAAATTTATACAGAAAGCTAAAGTAATTCACCACCTTATAGGTTTTTTAACCAGTTTTTAAAGTATGACAAAATGTATACAAATTTGTAAACTAATATTTTATTAAAAATCTTCACTTAAAATTCCATGATTGTCTTTATTCATTTCTTTCAAGACGATGCAACAACCCAATGCGTTTCGTCTTTAAAAATACTTCATCAGGGTTTTTTTTATCACACAATAACAGATAAAGGATCTGAACAATGTGGTTAATACCACTCTTTTCAGAGGTTTCATATGCAGAGTTTGTGTATTCTCCCTGTGCTTATGTGGGTTTACTCCGGGTGCTCCGGTTTCCTCCCACAATCTAAAAATATGGATCGGTTAATTGACTTCCACCAAAACATTAACCTAAGAGTGAATGTGTTATCGAATATAGATTGTAAGCTCTACTGGGCCAGGGACTGATGTGTATGTTCAAATATTCTCTGTAAAGTGCTGCTGAATATGTGGGCGCTATATAAGAAACTTTTAATAAATAATAATAATAATACTAAGAAGACAAAAGCAAACTTTATTTCACTTTGGCATACTGGATTTATGCTTCTAAAATAGGGGGAAAATCCCTCTTTCTGATGTGCATTATACTGAATACTAAAAGTACTATGTGGGAAGGAGATCAAGAAACCATTACCACTGCACTTATCTTAAAAGCACATGTGCTGCTTATCCTTCTGACAACTTGACTCTTAAGTATTGTACGCACAGTGCAATTTATTTTCTATTAAATCCCAATTAGATCCCGATCAAATTGGGATCGAATTGCATGGCTCCATGTACACATTCTATTTAGACTATATAGAACAGGTCTGTACAAGATAGTCTTGCCTGCACAGCCTATTTTTCTATTCAATTTCAATTGGGGGGGGGGGCACATCTGGATTGGATTGAAATCAAATGCATTTGATTCCTGTTCGATTTTGATTCGTTTTTGCTTATATGAGCAAAATCGAAAAGAAAAATAGACTGCATCGAAACGTGTGTACGCCGTTACAGTTTTCTAGTGTATTGATCAAAACATTTGAATTATTTTCTTTCCACCCCATACTTTAATGTTACACTTTTCAAAATTGCTCTATCAACAGTTTTCTGCATTTTGTATTTGGTAGCAAAATTTTCCACCTTCCGTGAACAGAATGTGGCCATAAGTGTTCCCAGTCCACCGTGCATGGCAAAAAGAAATCACGCTTAACACAACACATAAGCTATAAATTCTATGAAATGCAAATCTAGGAGAGTGTTGAAAGACATTCAGGGGCAGATTTATTAAGCTTGGTGAAGTGATAATGTGGCTGGTACTTTATCAACAGCCAATCAGCTCTCAACTGTGTAGTTACAGGCTTGGTTTGAAAAATGACAGGTAGGAGCTGATTGGCCGATGATAAAGTACTAGCCACTTTATCACTTCACCAAGCTTAATAAATCTGCCCCTCAGTGGGATATTGGGCCAAAAGCTGAACTTGATGACTCTACTGGTAGAACATTGCACGGCTGAAAAACTGTCTCCTCCATCATCATGTTCAATTGGCAGGAAATTTTGCCATGATTTTTCAACAGCTCTACATATTGGCATCATATCTTTTTAAGCTCTGTACTGCATTCTGTATCACAATAGGAAGATTAGTACTGTGAGAAATGGTGCAATGCTTTAGAACAGTTGAGGAAATAGGGGACATGATTGAAGTGAGTCGTTTCAAATTTCATGTTTCCTTGAGGCCTTTTTTATATGAAAAAAAGAAAATAGGGCTGTTCTCTTCTGTCATCTCTCATTGACTTCCCTGGAATTAACTGCTGGCTGGTTTTATTATTACGCTGGAAAAATCTTATCTTCATACACCTTTTTAAATTTAGGAAGGGATGCAAAGATTTGGAAACTAATAGGGAAAAAAAGCAACTACAAACAGTGATTAGATTGTAAACTATAATAAGATCAGTGTATTGCTGTATCTTTGCAATATGTTTTCTAATTGATGTAAAGATGTCCAAACAATTAATTTTGTAGAATGTGGTGTTCTCAAAAGTGACAAATAAGGCAACCACCGTGACATTCAGAAAGGTTAAAGGTTTGCATGAATTTATTGCCCTGCATGGCTGCCTTCCAAGTGAATAGAAGAGCTCAGGAGAATAATGTGTGAGATTGCATGATATTCCTAACTGTGACCATGTTCTGGTTTAATTTTCTGCTTATAAGATTACATTGATTTTAAACCTACTGCACGTTGTTCCTGGTAACGTTCTTCATGTTAAGTTTAAACCCATATTATACCATATGGTGACACATATAACTTTGCAAATGCATATACAGTAACTGCAACTGACTTACATTGCTGTAGAATAGTCTTGTCATGGTAGAATGAACGACTTCAGATTCAAGTACCCCTTATTACTTATATAATGTTAACTAATAGCAGAGATCTGGTCTGTAAAGGAGCTCAGTAGGAGGAAAGTATGGCTATGAAGGAGAGTAAGGTAAGATGAGATGTTTCTGCTAACTTCAGTCAGACGTGCACAAACACCTTCATTTCTGACACCTATCTCTCAATGTATGTCTTTGTCATACAAGGTTCATCTGCTTCAGCTGTAAAAGTGGTGCATGCAGTATTCTGACATCTCTGAAATGCTCTATGGTTACAGGAAAACAACTGGAGCTGTACTCTAAATTTACCTTCAAATGAGAAAGAGCCTAGCACAGCAGCACAATGAGAAAAGTGCTCTGTGCACGATAGGGGTGACATCAACAGAATAATAGCCAGGCCTGTTAGCTATTGTGATTGTTCTTTCTGAGGAATACTGACATGGTTATCTATTTTATTTATTAACAGTTATATATATAGCACACACATATTCCACAGTGCTTTACAGAGAACATTTGAGCATTCACAATAGTCCCTGCCCCAGTTACAATCTATATTCCATACCACATATATATGCACACATATTCATTCTAGGGTTATTTTTGTTTGGAGACAATTGACCTACCAGTATATTTTTGGATTGTGGGAGAAAACCGGTGTATCCGGAGGAAACCCACTCAAGCATGGGGAGAATATACTAACTGCGCACAGTTAGGGCCATGGTGGGAATCGAATCCATGACCTGAGTTCTGTGAGGCAGTAATGCTAACCATTACACCATCTCTGCTGCTCTAATTGTATACACAATATCGGAGGATTTTTAAATAATTGCTAAGGTTAGTGTGACTATTCAGATGTTAAAATCTATTTACACTTAGGTCCTGTCTCAAAGCAAACTAATAAGGTTTGATTGTATTTAGATTAGATGATTATACTGCCCTCCCAGAAAAGCAGACCACTTTCTTACATCCTTGCCATTTTTCCATTAAAGTGGGCAGGGGTGAGGCTTAATTCATGATTTATTATGAATTGCACTATCATTGAGCCCACACCACTGCATGCTGCAGTGGAAAATAATACTGTGCATTGAGGGGAGAAGCCATGTTTGCTTAATTTGCACCAACATGGCTCCTGCTTCTGTCCTCGAACCTCTCTTGCTTCTGACCTATTTCTATAAGGTGTTTGATTAAATGTAAAGAAGTGGGTGTAGGTGTGGCAATATCTTAGTGGGCTGAAGCTGTGAAAGGAAAGATGTTTCACACCGCCACAGCACACTATCTACATTAACACTGCAGAATTCGGACTATGAATAGAGTGCAGGTGTTGCTGATCACTTTATGCAGGGCCGCCGACAGGAGGGGGGGGTGCTGTGGGTATAGCTGTCCCAGGCCCTGGCCTCTGGAAGGGCCCGGGCAGCTTATAATGCCCACCACAACCCCCTCTTGATTTCCCTCTGCTGTGTTGCCTGCTTCTTCAATACAGGGCACCGGCGGCCAATTAAAATGCTGCACCAGCATTTCAGCCAATCAGAACTAGTGTGCCCTTAGCTAATCAGAGCGGCTGCCAGTACACAAGCTCTGATTGGCTCACCAGCTGGTGCTGCCAGGGCCGGTGCAAGGCACCGGAGCGCCCCAGGCGAGTCGGGGTGGGGGCGCCCCCGGGGGGGGGGTGTACCTGTCCTGCGGCTGTGTATATAAAGCTTGCGGCGGCAGGGGGTCCCTGCAGTCAAGAAATAACGAGCGATATCCGCCTGGCTACGCGGAAGCGCTTCTGTTGTGGAAACACTGGCCGCACGGCGCACGCTGATTGGCTGAATCTCAGCCAATCAGCGTGCGGCCAGTGTTTCCACAACAGAAGCGCTTTCGCGTAGCCAGGTGGATAGCGCTCCTTATTTGCAGGGCGCCCTAGTGGTGGCGCCGGCCCTGGGTGCTGCATTTTATTTGGCCGCCGGCATTAAAGAAGCCTCTGCTTTGGGACCTGCAGCAGGAGTCGGGTAGTAAGTGAAGGGAGGGGGGGGGGGCAGACTGGAAATCGGTCCTGGGGCCCAAAATTCCTAGTGGCAGTCCTGGCTTATGCTGCATGGTTTGGTTTGGCAATAACTAGGAGAATTTAAGGCCAAATTCAGCTGACAAAACAAAACATGTTGGAACAATTATGAAAATGAAAGAAAGTGTTGTTTATATTTATCTTTATTTAAAAAGCAAACATGATTGGCTATTATCTAAATCTAGCAAAAACAATTATAAATAATTCTACTTAATGTTAAAAAAAAACCACACCACACCTAATTTTATTGTCGTGTGCTATATTATTGCTTAGGAATACAAGTAACAAAGAACTATGAAGAAAATAATAACTAGACGCACTAGTGTTTTAAGATAGCTGTTCAAGTGAACCAAGGTGCAACTACCACAAAATATACAGTAGGAGGACTCTGATAAAAATAAAAATACCCTTACAACACACACCAACCCTAATGAGAAGACTGTTCTGTTGTTAGAATGCATTGAGTAATTGGTTCAGTTCAAGTCCTAAGGGAGACTTTTGTTATGTCAGATGAAGAGCTACAACATTTTTAAATGAAAGATGCTCTGATCTTTAGACTCTAACTATGGCAAACTGTATTGGGAAAAAAATCATCCACTTGTACAGTAATAGGTTTAACAAATGAAGCATGTTTATAAATAACTGTGATGGAACCTGCTATGTATAGGCCCCCTACGGTACCTGTGTATATGATAAATAGGAACCACACCACAAATCAGTTAATTACAGGAAGTTGTTGGGAACAGATCCTCTGGAGGTTCTATATTGATTTAGAACTTTATAGATTTTTCACAATGAAAACAATTGTTTGATAAACCAAATGTACCCTTAATTATTAGAGACTGGACATTATCTTCTATCTATCTATCTATCTATCTATCTATCTATCTATCTATCTATCTATCTATCTATCTATATCTATCTATCATATATCTTAATATCTACTGTATCTACTGCATATACTAACTTGTGTGGCCAAATTATAGAAAATAATATTGGTATTATACTACATATTCACATGCTAAAGAAAATTTAGCTTATCAACAATACTAAATTTGCACTTCTGTGTGTGGTTGAAACAATTTACTTAAAACATTGGAAGCAATTCAATGGAATTGGCACGCCCTGCCACACTATTTCAGCAATAACTTTAAATGGGGTGACAGACAGTTATATTCACACTGATTGCAACATAATAGAAAGGTTTAGTGATATCTAAAATATTGGGTGAATCAGGGAAAATGTTTAAAAATTCTGTCATTTTGCACATTTCTGATTGCCCCTCATGAAAGGATAAGTGGACTTCTGAAGATTTTCATTGCTGAATGGAACAAGTTGAACTGCTCTGCGGGTGCAGGGCACCCAAGCACCCCCCCAATTGTTTACTAGGCCATTGAACAAGATCCTTCATTTAGTTACAGTATGTAGGGGGATTCAAACAGCTGTGGGACTTCACCCCATAGTATAATTCTGGACAGTAAATTGATATTGTTTCTGGCTTTATCTTTGAGTTTATGATTAATAGTTTTCCAACTATAAATACATTGCTTTACTTATACATTATTATGCTTTTTCTTAACCCTTTGAGTCTCTTTAAGAGATGTTCAAAATATCTGCAAATAATGCCAGTGTCGCTCACATTTGTTATATAAATTCTAATAAAAAATAATGTGTTAAAAAAGATTGTATTTCTTACATAAGGTATACATTACAGGTCATTATGATGAATAAAAATGTTTGCTTGCCAATTTTCACACCTATTTTGATAAATTCACTTGACACTCAAAGGGCTAATATTATGCAGCTAAACTGTGCAAATTGCTCTCTCCTGAAATCGATTTACATGCAGTGCATGCCACTGTAAATACCATTGGTAAGAAAGGTTCACTGTCGGAGGAATTCATACTTTCTTACTCTCCTGGAATGGCTCCTGAAAATCAAGTGGAACATCAGACCTTTTAGAAGAGTTGGCAAGTTTCCCAGCTGACATCCCCCACATCTGCCCACAATCCCCCACACAGTATTCCAAAGTGGGTGGTCCACGGGGGGTCCGATGACGTGATTCACACTGAATCACATCAACCCAGACCTGCCTCACAATGCCGCTATCACAGCATTGTGTAGCAGGGGCAGGCCAAGGTGACATGGTTGTGTGGTCATATACCCTGTTCCACCACAAATTATGCATCATGTTAACCAACCCATGCCCCTTATGCTACATCACACTCCCCACTGCTGACCAACCAGGCTGTCAGCAAGTATGAGGTAAATGGGAACTTTTCACTTTTTGCAAGGTAAAAATGCTCATGATCATGATCATGGAGGAATTTATCATTTATTTTTATCTCACTGCGGGGCAGATTTATGAAGCCGGGAGAAGTGATAAAGTGGAAGGTGATAATGTATCTGCCAATCAGCTCCCAACTGTCACAGTATAGGCTGATTTTGAAAGAAGTCAGTTAGGAGCGGATTTGCTGGTGTGCTATCACCGGACACTTTATCACTTTCCCTTGTTTAATCCAATATTTAAGTGCAGGGACATAATGATCTAATTTAATATACATATAATTTTTCAGTGACAACACAGGTTCAAGTTCTTAAGTGTAGTAATTGCATAGTGTAGTAATTGCATACTTAAAGTGTCTTTTCCAGTATAAATAGGAAACTTATTGTGCCCACCACTGGGCTCTACAAGTGAACTTTTATTTCTTATTAATCGAAGAAAGTCAAAACCAGACATAGTTAGCAAATGGTTAGGTGCACAATAAATATACATGCTCACTATGGGACTTTGGAAAATGTTGAGATCCATGTTTGCTGACAGATTGAGGCCATGTTAATGCATAACAGAAAAACCTAATACAGAACATTAATAATTCAGCGTTATTAATTTAATGGTCGTTGTGTTTCCTGAAACAGCACAAGTACAGTTGTATTCGGTACATAGCTTCAGTGATGTTTCTACATTGTGTCAGATCTGATGCAGAGAATGACATAATTTATTGTTGTCTTGATATATTCTATAATTTGCAAAGATTCCATCAAATAAGAACTTGAAGCACAATATTAGAATGTACTGTACTGTATGTACCAATCTTAATTTAAACCTGTAAGCCGGAAGACTTGGGAAAACTGTACTTTAGTTAAATTTAGTAAATATTTTGGGCCAGATGCCCTAAGATCCAAAAATGATGAAATAGAGTGATAAACACCCAGCCAATAAGATCCTGCCTGACACAGTCTGTGATATGGCAGGCAGGAGGTTTTTTAAAGGACTGTCATTTACAATGAAAAACCATGACTTGAAAAACCATGACTTGACATGACTGCATATTTTGAAAATGTTTCAAATTCAATCAGTCCAGAAGTTTTATGTGCCTTTACCTAAAAATGGAATGCCAGTTGTGTGGATAATTTACTTGTGACTCCAACTGCTTTAAAAAAAAATACCGCCTTATTGTGTTTATTAATATTTTTTTTTTACTTTACAGTTAACTATAGCAAATAATAAAAAAGTATTCATAGTATCATGTAACAATTAAACTTTCCAATTAATCTAGTTATATTTCTTGCAATATGGGGGAATCTGCCAAATATTACTGCATGTGTAAGCAATATGCCCATTAATAATTTGATCAAACCCTACAGGTCATCATTTGGCATGTATAAATTGGGTCAGTTGAGGACTATGATTTAACTGTCCATGTGGTCATCTTTCAATTTATTTACCATTCCCCAGATTTTGAGCTGAGCAGTATGATCATTGGCTTCTATGTGGCCGGTGCAAGTCTAGTGGCAACCTTTACAGCTAGCACTACAACATTTTGCTGATCTCTCTTTTTTTATCCAGCGAAAAGATAATTGAGCAGCTATTTTGATTACCAGATGACCTGTTTGCCCTTGGGCCACAATCAGTATTACATTGTATCAAAGTGAAGTTTAATTTAAAATAAGGAAAATCACCATTTCCCAAGTCCATGCTGCTATGTTTAAGCCGCCTTTGTTGTCTAATTAGCATTGCCTTTCTTAGAAATATTTTATTTGCCTAAAGAGTGTAGCATGCCAGATATTTAACATGCACGGAAAGTAGAAGTATCTTCATAAAGACATCTTTCCATCTGGGGTTAATTCGCGTTAGAGAAAGTAATGATTTTATTATTAATCGATTAGAGCTGTTTAACCTTTTGACAGAAGGATTTCAAGAGAACAGTGAAGCTGCTGACTTGGCAAGGAATTATTGAAACAATGCAATCTCATTGACCATGGTACTTCAGATAATAGAACAATACTTGCTGAAATAATGAGTACTCAGACTGCTTACATTGTAATTTGTGGCACTTGAAGAATACAGATGCACTGGAAATTACTTATCTAAGGTCATGCTAAAATGCCAATTATTGTTGCCAGTTTATACAGTATTCAACCCTTTTTTAAATTACTTATTTTTCATCCTTGCCAACCATACTATTTTTCTTAAAGCTGTATTTACCTCCTTTGAAAAAAAAAGCATTATATATATATATATATATATATATATATATATATATGTGTATGTGTATATATATATATATATATAGATATATCTATATATATATAGATATATCTATATATATATATCTATATATATATAGATATATCTATATATATATCGTGGGTGGAATAAGAACTCACCAAGGACAAGGTTTATCAAAATATTAACTTATTTGCATCATGTAGACATACCATCCGACGTAACGAGACGTTTCGGTCTGTGAAAGACCATCATCAGGAATTGTACAAACAAAAGTAAATGTGCATCAGATAAGCAGCCTGGCATCCATCCCTGAGAAAAGGATCTTATAACATTTTTATTTATTATCAGTCAATTATATAATGCATACATGTTCCACAGCACTTTACAGAAAATGTTAGGCAGCACCTGCCCCAGTGAAGCTTACAATCTATTTTTCCTAACACATGGACATGCAAACACACACTCACGCTAAGGTATATTTTTGTTTGGAGTCAAGTAACAGCCCCATTACTAAGCGATCTGCTTAGAAATAAAGCATGGATTGCTCCATGTGTATGGCCCCTGGTGACGGGGATGCGCAGTCCCACATGTCTCAATTGCATGACTAGATTTATACTGCATGCAGTATAAATCTAGTCACTGCCCGTATTCTCTGTATTGAGAACATGGGCAGTGACAGATCGATAAGCACACATGGCTGTGCAGAGCTGTGTGATGAGATATCTATGCTGAGCAATCTGAGCAATTCTGGATCACTCAGCACAAAGTTTCCATCGCCTCGTGTTGATGGGGCATTATTGAGAGCACTTGTTCTCCACCATATGAATCTCACAAAAATTAACCTCAATAAATAAGATATTTCACAGTAGTAATATCAAGTATCATTAGTTACTGTAGATATTTTTTGTGATTATCAATATTAAAAATATAATTTATGTGGGTACTTTGCTGCTAACCTGGGACCTTATTCTGGTCCACAAGCAACGCTGTGAAATTTGCAGCATTGCGTGTGGATGTAACATCGCCTGTTGATGCACAGACGCCTGCCCACCCCTCACTTGGTGAGTCTCCCCCCCCCCCCCCGCACAGCTGTGAATGAATGTTTAGCATAAACACCCATTTGCAGCCTTGGGTGTGGGGGGCCATAGAATGATTTCGGAAAACTAAGACTCTCTGGTTTCTTAGCTTTGCGTGCTTCCTCTACGGGAAGAGGGATGGCAGCTGACATGAGGTACCTATATGACAGCTATATCTATGGGACTGCCCAGCATTTTCATGGGAACCGGAACACCCATGAAATGCTGGGCGTTCCCATGGATGCAGCCCATCCCTGCCACCCCATGCTCCCCGCATACACTGCTAGGGGCGAATGGGATGGCAAACTAGCAGTTCACCCAGCCTTCTCACACCCAGCATCTGCGCATGTGCCTAATTGCGCATGCACAGATGCAAAACATCGCTCCCCCGTGGGAACGCGCGGGGAGCGATTGAATCAGAATAAGGCCCGTAGTGTGCATCTAAGTGTTAAATTCAGTTCATGGATCCTGGTGTACTAATGCTTCATCTTGATTTGTAGTTTTAAAACATCCTTATAAAGCTTATGAAATAAGAATATATTGTCTACATGCATAAATTCAAATGTATGTACAGAATTAACAAATAATTACAGTACTTTGCAGATGATCAATAATGAAAATCAGTAAAAATGTAAGGAAAACATTTTTCAGAGATGAAGGCTTGGTACTATCTAATTATAATAGGGATAATGGTCACCTCTGGTAGACAATGACTGGTACCTGATGTACTAGTCATAAAAATACAATTAAATATTTTATTGTAGAAATAGCAAGTATGTATTAATACATATTTTTACAATAGAGTATATAATGGTTCCATAAACTTTTCAGCTGTAGGCAGAGGTGGATTGGGAAATTAAAGTTGTCTAGAAAATATTTCTAGAAGTGGATTCAAGTGAGTTGAAAAAATCAAATGTAGGGGGGACCAACGCCAAAATAGGTGGGATAAATACATCCCTACAGCTGTGTGAAAGCCATTGATTTCAATATGTTTGGTAGTCTGGTGGCCCCCAGGCCTTTAAGCTGTTATAACAAACCACAATCTCCACATTTCGCATCATACCCTGCATCCCACCACTGAGACTGAACACAAACACAAAAACCTCCACCATGCATACATACAAACAAACAACCAACACATTACCATAATCCCCCTAATATCTCAAATACTGTATCTCCACCCTCCCCCAGTGGAGCCCAGAGACACCCCAGAAATTGCTACTCCCCCAAATAGCACCCACATCTTCCCATGAACATGTCACAATGGATATAGATTGGTGTCCGCCTTAGATTAGTATGTGCAGAATTGGGTACTCTGCTCTGGAAACTGGCAAAGGTTGTTTGTGTGGGAGACAGGAGGAGGGCAGGATCACAATGGTGGGGCCTCATCACCTTGCAGCTGCTCTAGTTTACCGAGCATCTTCCCTGTGCAATCTATTCTTAATCATTTGACTGGCTGTAGTGTATATTTAACCAAAGATAAGTCAAGTGTTAAAAATTAGATCAATCAGTTACAGTATCTCTTACTACCTCATATACTGAAGATATTGCATTTTGCACTTGATCTGCATGTTAAATTATTATTTTCCATTTGTTGTTTTTGTAATTCTTTCTGGTAATATTCTCTATGCATTTTAAACAGTTTGCACAAAAAGGCAATGTTGCTTTTTATGCAAACCCACCCAATTTTTTTATAGATAGGTCAATATTTTAACCATTCCCAATGGAGTTTACAAAAAGAACTAACTGATGTATCAAACATAGTAGCTTGTCAGTGAAAGGTATTTATTGATGTTCTTTTGACACCTAGAAGATAAATTACAGTCCTATTAATTCATGTTGGCAGATTCAGCTAGGCAAGAATAATACTGAGATAACTCTAGTGAGGATTCCAGTGTTAAGGGACTGTGACCTGAAGCACTTAGATAGAAGCGGCTTACAAATCTCCTGTCAGTCTTATTATGAGAAAAACATGGAACTCATTATACATATATATATATATATATATATATATATATATATATATATATATATATATGATTCTGTACACACATACATTTTTTTATTTTATTTGAAATTCATACTTTACTTCAATGCAGCTAAATGCAGGGTCTGTGTATCACAGAAGCACGTGGCTTAATGTGATTCAGTGAAGCCACATCACTAGTCTTTTTACCAACATTTATGAAAACTCACATATAATCAGAAATAACCATCATAAACTACCTTTGCTCCAATAGTTGTGGTTATGTGGGTATTCATTTACTCAAGTCTACAGTACTCAAAAACTACAGTATATAGAGGTAATTTGCTATATGTAAATAAATACATTTTATAAAAGATGTAAATCAGGTTGTAATAAAACCATTTTAAATTTCAATATTACATCGTATTATTAAAGAAGACTATAGTAAAGTCCACATTTTATACAGGGCTGTTTAGAAATGTTATATTATTATCATAAACAGTCTTCTGAGTAAATATCACAATCAGAATCACAAGGAGACAATCAATCCAAACCAGGGGTTAAAATGAGGGGCAACAGGGTGGAACTGAGTTCCACCACCTCTAATGGTAAGGTGGAACATTTTAACCTCCACATTGGCTCTGCACAGTAATTCTCACAGAAAAAGCATTCTAGTTTGCTGGGGAATGCCCCAAACCCCTAAAACTGGCCCTGTCTCTGTCTAATGGGGGGAGGTAATTAGGTGGCATAGAAAAATGAGTTCCCCCACCTCTATATAACCACTTTATGCCCTGACACAAATGTTGATCCACCACAGTATCTTTGGTTACATATGGGATATGAAACTACACATATACAGTAAGTTTGTCCTGTGTTCAGGAAGAATGATGGGATCACATGATACTGTATGAAGAAATGTTTGGCCAGTAACTGCAATGCCACCAAACAATTACATTTCTTATGTGGATACAAGTTCCAATTTCAATTGTGTTTGGGTTTCTCATGGACACATACAATAGCTAGATTATATACTAATCTGTTTCTATATCTGCTGATGGTGCATTGACCTTTAATGTATTTACCACTTATTAAGCATAACCTAATGTGTGAAAGATACTGTATACATTGTACTATACTTTTATCAAAGGAATGATGAATACTCCAGCAGTGGCCTGTTTAGTTAAAGATGAATTATAAAAAGAGTATATGGCTGTATGTTGAGTTTTACATATTATACTCTGAGATATACTCAATATGTATAGCTATGTACAATGCAAAGAAGACGATGTCCTCATACTCAACACCGATGACTTCAAACTTCACCCTGCCAGTGGAACATGCAAAACTATGTACATAAAAATGCAATTAAAGAATACATGTCTGTCCAAATTAGATACAAGGAGTATAGTTGATCTGTGTTACCATAACACAAATGTACTGTTCTTACAGGAAAATGCCCCTGACATGCCACTAACAGCACACAAGTCCTGTAACCAAGGCCTTACTTATTATATTTTTGATGTGGCAGAGGTTTAATAGAGAAATGATGGGTATAATATCCATGTAACACTATTTTTACACCACTTCAAGTTGACATTGACATTCATCGAACAATATGCTATATCTATGTTATTTTTTTTTTAAGACTACATGATGAATAACATGGGGTATATCACAGTATTTAAACTTTTGCAATTATTGTAAAGTCTCTGACTCTCAGTGAAAAAAGTACATTAGATACAATAATACTAGCATCTTCACTACTATTAGAAGGTCATCTCATATTGCAGAATATCACACACAAATATTCAGTAATGGAAAAATTAATCAGGAAGATGTCAAGGGCCAATGTAAAACACACAAAAAAAGTGATACCTATCTCATATAAAAAGTATGCTTTAAAAGGTGGTAGCTTATACTGGGCCAGTCCATATTATTACCAGACCCTGTCAATCCCCATTTAATGGAAGTATCTGAAATGATGACTGTCTTCTTTTTTACCAAATACCTAACTTTCCTTTTGAAACCCACAATCTTTACAACTAATATTGTAAAAGTCAAGTGTCACATTAACAAACAAGGTCAATGGCAAATTGTACAGTAAATAGCAGAATGCATTTTATTTTACTGACTTCTATCAATAGGTAATAAAGGTATTGAATTCTGCAACTGTCTCCACATTTCAACCTAAATGTAGCAGTGCTGTCTCTTTCTTTGATATGTCACTGTGCCTTCTCCTCTGCCCTCGGGTAACCCTAAAACAAAAATAAATCTCAAAGAACTGTATTTCATTTAGATATGTCTTTTGCCTTAATCCATGGATTGAAGGGACTGGTAGCTTTTCCCTTGCTTCTAGATGTCAACAGATAATGAAAAGATAATTGCAGTATTGATCACAGATTCTGAGTGCAATCTTTGTGAAAGTTTCTCCTTCCAAAATGTGTAAAGATAAACCACTGATGTAAAACGACATCGCTTTTTATATGGCCAGCAGGCAGACCCCATGTGTAGATGGACATAAAGGTGCCAGAATAAAACAGGCAATGCAAATGGATATTGACAAAGGAAACATAATACAAATTGAATTTGTGATTTTTGTTGTTGCCTTAATGCTGATTAGTAAAGCACTAAATATATAATTTTAAGAGTTATTTTTGGTCACATAAGGTTTAAACAGAGTTTATTTAGTGTTGGATAAATCGAAAAGCTACATTTTAAAATTTGGTTGAAGTCCATTCCATCAATTCATAAATTACTCCAGATTTTCCCAAGTTTTTTCAAACAATTTATGTCCTATGGAAATTCACGCTAATCACAGTGCAAGAGATGTAAAGAAAGCAATCAACAAATGACAAATGTCTATGGACAGATAAAAAGAGCCTGAAGTCATTCTGAAATTGTAGATTGTGACTCTTCAATAACATGACCTCTGACTGTTTCAATATTCATCTTCATTTCCATTCCATGCCTTTTCATACATTGCAGCATTACCTGATGTGCCTATTTTTTATTTTATATCCTACTTAGGGCAGGGTTCATAAGTGTAGAATGCAGTCAAATCTTCAGAAAACTGCCATTTTCAGAGGATTGCCACATTCCCCATGTCTATCTCTAAACTCTGGTAAACAATTATCTCTTTAGATTGTACCTGAGCTATAGTTGGCCGTACAGGTGCAATAGGACCCCCATTAGATGCATAATACAGGTTGTATGCTCCCATGGGGGAGCATAACAGACTTGGAAGATAGTCTTGCATGCAATATGAGTGGTCAGTGGCCAATCCTGTGATCCTCCTTAGCAGATAAAGTACAAGAGACTTTCGGTATGTAGCCACTTCACTTTAAGTTGCATTTTTTTACCTGCAAATCTAACCTCAGATCTGCTAATAGTCATATCTACATCTCTTATTAGGTTTGCCACACGCACATGACAAGAAATAGAAACAAACAGTGGCACTCAGCTGGATTTTTCAGCAAACGTGTATTACAGATGGCCAAAACCAACGTTTTGGGGCTGACACGCCCCTTTGTCAAGGTGTGGGCAGTGTCTTTCGCCTATTGCTATATATTTAGGCTTTTTTATTATCGATTCTTTTTATATATATATATATAGGGTTGCATGTCACCTAGGTTATAGGTCCCGGCCGTCCGTGCACTTCCACCCACCGGATGACAGTTTCCTGTTTGGGTCTTGTTTCTATGACCACAGGCTGTCATTTCCTGTCTGGCAGGGTGCTTGCTTGCTTTTTTCAGGTGATGTGATTTGTCTCTTGATTGCTGCCTGGGGTATTTATACATGTGCACATCTATGACAGTCTCTAGCCATGATTATGGTGCCTGAAGGTGTACCAAAACAGCTGTCGGCAGTATGACTGTTTGTTGGAGAGGATATGCCTGATCGCACCATGTATCATCTGTACCATGAGTAGCTATCCTTTTCCTGTTTAAAATTGATTTTTTTGCATAATTTTTTGCATATGCCATGTCTCAATAAATGTTTTGCATTTTTAACTAAGATGTTGTTAGCTTCTTAAAGGTACAGGCTTGTATCATAACATTATATGAGCTACAGCATTCCATTTTAATTATTGTTAGTTATTGTTTTGGCTGTTTCCTATGTGAAATTTTGTTTTTTACTGTTACCGCTCAGGCTTTCTTGTTTATATTTTACAAGAGCACTTTTTCTGACTGCTTTCTAAAATTCCAAAGTGTGCACATCTACACTAAATTTGACCATTTTCTAAATCCTACAGCTACTTGCTTAATTGCATTACACTTGTGTAAGTAGTCAGCAATTTGCTTTGAAGTGGTATGCACTTATGCATTTTTCCTTTTCAGCTTTTCTCAAGCACTCTTGTTAATAGATAATGCATTATATTGACTTAACCCCTGAGTACTCTTGACTCATAAATACATGTTTACTAACTGCTACCTAAAAACAAATATATTCATTAAATGAAGGAGCTATTGTTTTTTTAGAGAACATTTTTCATTAAGAATAACTACATGAAAATATGAACTTTCTCTGACAACAACTATTCTGTAATCATGTGTATTCACTTTGTTTCATTTTGCATTTTTCTAAAGGGATCTGTAATAGCTAAACAGACAAATATGCCCCATAATAATCGCAGATGACCCTATTATTGTATAAATGTGCCTATACCACTCATAATATAATAGTAAGAGTAAAGGTCAAAAGACCGGAAATGGACTTTCAAATTAAGGGGGATATCCAATCAACAGCAGAAAATGATCAAGGGTGAAAAACTGATGTGCATTTTTTTAAACATTTTTCAAGCATTCTTTGTTGATATTAGGATACCAGATTAAAATATGTTTTCTTGCAAAAATACATGTTTTTACAGTCACAGCCCCATTTTCACACAAGAACAGGGTTGCTCTTGGGGATTTTGTCTCACTTTCCTCAGTTGAGGTATCTCATTAAAGTATTAAATGGGCTATTCAGGACATAGAAAGCCAGGTACAACTACAATACAACTTAGAAAAGTAGCCGTATGGAATCGGAAGTGTCAAGGGGATAGATTGACTAAAGTTTCTATAACTGGGAAGTGGTGGTGTTGCCTGTAACAACCTTTTAAATTCTTCATATTATTTTATGGAATGCAATAAAGAAATTACAGCTATTGTAAAATTGTATTAGTTGCTCTGGGAAACTCCTTTACCTTTATTGTGAGCTTTACTAAATCTACTGTACCAAAGATTCAAAGAGTATAAATTATTTGAGACACTTTCTAATTGGTGTTTCCATTAGTGTTCTACATATGGTACTTGAACTTGTGGGTAGTTCCATTTCTCATACAGTGTGGGGGACAAGTATAAAATCTAAAGAGTGGAGAATCTTTCCATATCAACCAATCAGCTTCTAGCTAGCATTTATGATGTACAAAAGATTGGTTACTAAGGGGAATTTTTCCATTTCTCTTAATATGGTAAATCTCCCCTTTGTTAAGTTGTAAATTGTTGTAAATAAATTGGATCATGACCTGGGCTACTTATAATGGTAGTGATAACTAGACGAAACCATGCATTTAAATAAAATTTTATATCACCAGAGCTCCTTCCTAATGTTACATTCATCCCCTCACTAAGATCGGCCCCATGCCAAAAAAAAGTCCAGCACTGCAGCAGAGTACATGATTTTAATACAGAGGCAGGGGCCGCAACTATATGTGTTGCAATGATGACATGTATAATTGGCTGCAGGTGCTCATCAAGGCAAATTTTTTACATTTTGTACACTAAGCCCCCGATACCATTAGCTATGTTCCATGATATAAGATATATGGAGAAAAATACATGACGATTGACCAATGTTTAGTTAATCACCTTTATATCCTTATTACATTTTACAAGTATAATGTGTATAAAGTATTTATGCACAACTATACACAACTCACAACATCCAGATATATAGTTTATCTAGCAGCCACCAAGGATAAGTATACTTTAGAAAGTGTATTTCATTTCACACCAGCTTCATACTAGTTACCTGAAATGCAGAGAAAAAAATAATATTGCTTTCCCTACGGTTATTTTATGTTTTTGACAATATACAGGGGAACACTTCAAATGCACAATAAGAAAAAGAAGAACAAAGATGAGAACTACATGTTTTGAAGAGAAATAAACAATACTTTTGTCATTTTCGAATAAAAATTTGCTACAGAATCTAGATTTTAGCTGAATATGGCATCTCTATATTTTTGTCACTATAGACAGCAGGAAGTAGACATTATTTGCTAACAAAATAATATTAAATCAGTCAAATGTGCTTTGGTACAAATTGTGGACTGTAAACCAACACACATTATATGGAGCAATCAGAATCAGCTGTCAGGTTTAACCACGAAGGCTGAAAACTTTCAGACATACAGGAAAATCCCAGGTTTTTTCATATGGACGCACATCAACCCGGGACTAGCATGTGTCTGAAAGGGTCTTCTCAGGATTTCAGTCCCGGATCTTAAGCACTTTCAGTCGACCCAGGTCTCTAAAATCCGAAAGAGGTATCACACTACTCATGATGTGTGGCAACGTTGGCAAACCTGTTTTGGCTAAATCACATGGTAAAACTGCATACTGTATATACAGAAACACCCAATTCTCCCTGTTCCATTTTCTACAAGCTCAGTTCTACTCAGCAAACAATTGCTCGGCCTCTGTATCTATAGAGCACCAGTCCAATGTTGCACTGGGCACCTCTGTGCACCCCAGACCAATTGTACCAGGGTAATATACAGTACACTTTTGTGGCAAATACTAACATATACATGAGAATAAGTGCATACTGTACTTGCACTTGTGGGAAACAAGAGTATTTATGGCATGATAGATACAAAAATAATTATTAGTTGTTCCAGTAGATTTAATAAATATATAACAGTGACCATGGTATATGAATAAATACTTAATAGTATCCCTAGTCTATAATAAATATGTAATAGTTAACAGATAGATCAATAAATAATGAACGCATATACAGGTTGAGTATCCCTTATCCAGATATCCGTTAACCAAATAATTTTGAAAACCATACTTTCCAGGATGTACTTTTTTTGCTAAAAGCACTACTGGGGTCATCTGTAATTGGCGCTACTGGGGACATGGTATGTACCTACTTTTCAGTCTTCCTCTTTGGGAAAAGCCCATTGCAGATATGTAGCACTTCACTTCAGGGTGCAAGACCAGTCTGTTATATCATCAGATCCCACCCCAAAGATGGGAAAATGTTTGCGATTCCCAGGTCCGCTGGAAGGAGGCAGGGATAAATGACAGAATTCCAGTCCTGCCCCCTACCTTTCCAGGTCTGCATGAGACTACTCTAAAAATCAGGAGCCTCTCACTGTTTCTGGGAGGGCAGGCAAGTGTGCAAATTTTATCCTTCAGCAAAAAGATGTTAATATCAAGGCAATATGTAGCTATACAAAGAAAATGGTACTTGTTTCCTAGCACGGCGCCCGTCGGGTCCCATCGCATACCTTAACTTAAGGTATGCGATGGGACCCGACCGACCCGATTTTCAGGCTTTAAAGTGTTTTTTAATACACTTTAAAAATCGGTCGCATCGCATGCCATTATAGTGGCATGCGATGCGATGCAACGCGACCGACCTGATTTTTACATTGGACCCAATGTAAAAATGGTCCCTGAGACCCGATTTTACATTGGACCCAATGTAAAATGCCCCCCAGACCCGATTTTTAATTGTAAACCCACCCTCATGGTTAATTATGTGAAATGCGTGGCGAGCGAACGCGTAATACGTCTGAAGTAATGCGCGTGCGCTCGACATGCTTCGGGCTCGGTGGCTCGCCACACTACATAAAAACAGCTCCACGCCAACGTGGATAGTGGGGGTATGAAAAGGTTGGACAACGCGTACCACCGCCGCTCGCCACGCTTCGGGTTGACGTTGATCGTGGCATGGCGTTAACAATGGGGGGCATTTCACAGAATTAACCATGAGGGTGGGTTTACAATTAAAAATCGGGTCTGGGGGGCATTTAACATTGGGTCCAATGTAAAATCGGGTCTCAGGGACCATTTAACATTGATTCCAATGTAAAAATCGGGTCGGTCACCTCGCATGCGATGCGATCGACCCGATTTTTGTGACCCGATGTCATACAATTAAAATTGGTAGCGCCCTGCTAGCACACAAGTACCAATAAAATTAATTAATAATACCTTGAAAACCACATTATTGTATTTTAGCTGTTTTTATTCTTTTTAGCAATAATAAACGTGATACAGGCTTTGTTGATTGTCTGTGAAAACTAGTAATGCCCAAGTGTGCATTTTGCTTTATGTAGTATATTAATATACATCGTAAACAAGAAAGCACCACAAAAAACCCACAAGCACAGGAAAGTTTTTTCAAAACTTATTAAACTGATGAGTGGCCTGTAAATTTAATCAGTAATATTCAGTACAAAAGGCACAATAAAAGCATATGATAATGCAGCAATGTATAATTTTTGATATTTATTGGGCTTCACACTGTTCACCAAATATATATCACAAAGTCCTTTAATTGTTGTGATAAATATTGAAAAGTACCCAACCCTTTCTTTGCTCCATCCAGTATGTTGTACAATACTGTATGTACATTGCTAGGATCTGTGTTTCTCAAATTTTCAAAGAATGCTAACAAACATCTTTCCCATAATTTTAACTGAGCTATTGAGTAAAGTAAATGTCCATGTAGCAATTGCTGTAACCAGCTAGATAAATTCAGAACTATTGGGTACAAACCCTTTCATGTTTGAGTCCAAAATTATTGCTGCTTATCAATGTCTCTCAATATCTGCAATATGACCATTACAAAGTCTTCCAGCCCCAATAATTGAGCATAATAAGATGCCGCCTTTATCTTGAGTCAATCAACTGCAACACACAAATGTACATGTACACATATATACAAAAATACGCACACACATGCACACACGACAAAGAAAAATGCTAATTGCTAATTAAAAATGTTATATAGATTTGACTGCAAAGCACTTTCATTTAATTAAAGCAATATTTCATTGAAGTAATAAGAAACAATTAAGATGAATTATGTTTTCAAAGAGGAATACATAGTCCGATTTTTTTATTACATTTTTTATTACATTTCAGGAAAGCAACAATTGCTAGTTATCCAAACGTCATCATATGTTTCCTATGAGTAATATAATTTACGTAACCCAATATAACTACAGGTTTTCAAATATTTAGCCGAACAGAGAGTAATGAAAATAGATAGGATTAAGTTTAATTAGTTTCTTGAAAATGACTACTCTTTGTGGCTAAGTGTGATGTATTGGCTTTTGTCACTTAGAATAAAAAAAGAAGCAATTAGTCCTTACATGAATGCATTGTTTTCTTTGAAACAACTAAACTAAAATATTTTAGATTGTGCTGTTAAAAATCCCGTGTACCACTTGAAACATTAATTGATCATTTTTGTATGATAAATCTCTGTCATTGGAAGCTTTTAAAATGCATTCTCAGAATAAAGCAGAAACAATTAGCAGTGCAGGAAAAAAATCTTATTCCTATTGGGAAAAATGGATTGGATTATTACAAATTTTTAGTAGATTCTTAAAGGAATACTGTCTGTCTTTGCAAATGGTGATTTAGTTATTAAACATCTTTAATTATTTATGCACCCCATCTGTACTTTTGTTTAATGGCCACTCCATCTGCTGTTCAAGTCTCTGCCACATTACCTTGAAATGAAATGTAATTGGAGTATGTACAGCAAATTTTTTAACTTTCTGGCTGCCCTGTGCTGATGGGAACAGCTATGGCAGTAAAAGATGGGTGTGTCCTCATCATTGGTGGACAGTATGGGGCTTGGATGCAATTCAGCATGATTCCCTCACTATTTAGGACAGCTGTAAGGGTGAGTGGGAAGCTGCGGTGCTTGAGGGGGGAGGGGGAGGGGGGAGGGGGGGGGGAGCTGTGAGGGAATTTCCCTACCTCTCCAGGTGCTGGTTGCAGAAATTTCAAAAACAATGTATGGGGACACACGTGTGTGTGTGTGTGTGTGTGTGTGTGTGTGTGTGTGTATACAGTATATATATATATATATATATATATATACACCTCTATATATAAAGAGAGAGAGAGAGAGAGAGAGAGAGAGATTTCTGTTTCACTCATATATAATGTTTGTGCCTTTGGATTGTATACAAAGAGTGTTGACTAACACTAGCTGTTAAAAATGGCTACAAAACCTTATAATTCATGTTTTTCCTGAGCATTTGAAGTGTGGTCTCAAATGTACCCTGCAGCACAATGTATTATGCACTTAATGAGAACTCCTATAGATTACCATTATTGTGTAACAAAAGTTAATAGGTGTAGATCAACATTCAGCACACAAGGCATTTATCAGGCTTTAATAATAGATGAGAAACACTTAAAAGTGACATCTTTGTACAAGCCTTAAGTCATATGAGGCAATATTGTCTTATGAACTGGATCATACTGTAAGTCCACAACAGAATTTCATGATGAAAGTAGAATTAACAGTTCAGTGTTATATGATTTCCCAGGACACTCTTTTGTTGGTGGCTTCTTACTGGGAAAACTCAGCCTCAACATTTCTAGTGTTTCTCATTTAGGGCCAGATGCACTAAGCTTCAAAAGTGATAACATGGAGAGTGATAAACAGCCAGCCAATCAGCTCCCATGTCACAGACTGTGTTTGAAAAATGTCAGGCAGGAGCTGATTGGTTGGTTGTTTATCACTCTACATTGCATCACTTTTGAAGCGTAGTGCATCTGGCCCTAAGTACTTGCCAGTGTCTGTAGGTATTGGCTTACAAGGGGAAATGTGAATAACGTACTTGGTTTACAGTACATGTGTTTTATCTCCAGTATAAACACTACTCAGGTAAAAGATACTGTATAAGGACATATCATGATCCTTGGTCAATGAAAATGCCATAATCATTAATAATGAGCTCTACCAAATTGGGCAGTTGATATGAATAGGTACTATTTTGTGATGCTGCCATGCCAACTTAATCACTTTGTAGCTATTATACAGTAGAATGAATTGTTCTGCATTTCTGGATGAAATGTCTCAGTAGGAGGAAAACCGGTTAACAAAGAGTTTACTATATCCAGTGGCATCACAAGGTGGATACGGGGATGTGGCCTTCACCTGGGTGTCACCCTAGGAGGGCCTCACATTAAACACATTTTTTCTGCAGTGACAGGAGCTGGGTGTTGCAGTGTGATATTCTCCTGCAGCATTCGGCTCCTGTCAAAGAGGAAGAGCCGGCCCTACAGAGCCATCTCCAGGGATGCTGGGCACTCCCATGGAGTTCTGTAGTAGGGATTTTATATTAGGCCATGCCCCTTTTCAGGTGGTGCAGCTCTGTTGCCTGGGGAGGATTGCAGAGAGCACACTGTGGGTCACCAGACCTGATGATGCATCTGACTAAAGCCCATATCACAGGAGATAGAATACTAAAGTAAAAGCTCCTGCCATTTTACAGGGTGTGACAGAAACTGATGGTTTGGTATGTTATCTCTCTCCACTTTCTCCAAGATAAATCTACACCTCAGTATGAATTGCAGCATGTGATTCAGATTATGTTTATTGTATTAACTATGCTGATTTATACAGGTGATGCTTGTTTATTTATGGCATGGCATTTATAATACTGTACATTAACTATATTTAGAATCATGTACAGTGGGTACATTGAATGCAGGTACAAATCAATGTCCATTTATTCATTATAAAATGAAAATATACTTTCCAGGATTAGAAAGATTTGACAGAGAGCAGTTGAGGAGTAACATACTAACTGAGCTTGTCAGACCCTCTCATTCTGGTCAGTGGTAGAATTTTTCATGATTATGCTGTCATTTTGGTGTCTGACACCATAATGTTAGGCATTGTCACTTCAGTTTTGTTATTGAACCTTTATTCTTTGACAGGCATTTATCTTAGTGAGTTTCTGCCTCTAAATATAATAAAATAAAAATCCCTTCAGAATCTGGTGTTGTATAAAACATCTATACACTGTTTGTGCATTTTCAGTCACACAACAATTCTTAGAAAAAAATACTATTGTTTCTTAAATGTATTTGTTTATACTGTATGCAGTGATTTGCCGATATGAAAGTTTTACACACACATATATATATATATATATATATATATATATTTTGATTATTGCCTCCGGGTGCCACCGCACACTTTCTGTACTGTATGTATATATATATATATATATATATATATATATATATATATATTATATATGACATGTATACCACTGCTGCCTGCCCCGCAGCTCACCGCTGCCCACACATCTACCCGCCGTTCACTGCTGCCTGCCCCACTGTTCACTGCTGCCAGCCCCACCATGCAGAAAGAGTTTTTATACTCTGCTGCAGCTGCCTGCCCCGCTACCCACTTTCCGCCCCGCTGCCCGGACCTGCACATAGGTGTGTGCCAGCGGTGCTTCAGTGCTGGCATACACCTATGGAATCAGACCCAATACATTGCAAGTGCTAAAAAGCACCCGCAATGTGCCGCTGATGAGTCCTATCCCATAGATTTTATGTGAAGGAGGTTCAATCTCTAGTGTCTGACCCGATGCCCAATGGGACTGTGCATTGGGTTGAATGGAATGTCAAACACATGCAATTTGGTCCCATTTATTAGCCCAATCTGGTGGGATTGGGTCAAAGTGGAATACATTTTAGTAGTGTATGGGGGCGTTTACAGTGGTAAAGTTGTGTACACATGGTGCGATTCTGGCTCATGGCCGATGCTGGCTATCCAATTTTTACTATCTTCACTGACAAGTTTCACTATGTGCTATTTGACCTATGGCCAAATACACTATACACATAGTCAAAATTGTCTTGCCTGCACAGTCTATCGCTACATCGGTATCGTGGATAGGGTTGACACTGCAATTTTGGCTAACCTACTATATCATTTTTACTATCTAGTTAAAATATTAAGCCAAAATTGCACAATGTGTACACAGCTTAAGACTCTAAATCCATTTGTAAATACTTTCCTTATCTATGCATTTGAATGCAAACTTTTAGATATTTTGCTGTGCAATTCATATCCCAGTCTAACCAGAATGAATTCGCTATAATTTTTCTAGCTCTATTCATTTTTCAGAAAATAATTTACCAATAGAGGGTTTGATTCGTAAAGATCTCAATGTTTTAAATGTTTTGAAATTTGCAAATATGCGGAATCAGCTTAATGGCGGCTTCCTGTGTTTCCATGAAATAGGGTATTTTGAGGTATTAACTAGGCAACAGCAAAGCGAACACATGGAACCACCTTGACTTGTGGTAGTGTTATGGGAGTTTCATAGATGTGTACCAAAAACTCAGTGCAAGTCATGCATATGGGGAAGGAAACCCTCTTTAAGATGATTTTTTTCAGAATCAGCTTTATTGGCCAGGTATACTTGCGTATACTAGGAATTTGATTTGGATTGTGGCGCAACAGCTGTTTAGGTAACAGTTAAACAGTGACAGTACAGATATACATAACACATACAGGTATATGCTCGATGTGCCCTGGGGATTGTAGACACAGAGAACATATATTTGCTGAGCTGCACAGCGCCTAGGCAGCCATCAGCGGCGCTACTGGTCATTGCAACAGCCAGGTAGGTACCAATATATGCAGAGACAGTACAGTTATATACACCCATATTAGCATGGTGCTGGGGTAAATGCAGGTACCATTGATGACAGATAAGGCAGGAAGGGCAGTTTTGGGGATTTAGATTCTAACACAATATTCCACATATTTCTATTGTGCAATATGAATCCAAATATTTACAAAATGTCCTTTTCTATCTGTACCCAAACATTCTGAGAAAGCAATATTTATAGAACTACAAGAGAATTTCTACCATTCATTCCATATTATAGGTATAAAAATATATTTTCGTAACCTTTGCCTTTTTTTCTTATACCTAAGAATTTATAGTAGGCAAGATTGTTTTATGTTACTGGCTGTTTCTTACATTCTGTCCCTGTAGTCAGCAAGGATATTTTATAAGAGGCAGGGCAGTTACCTACTAAGTTAAAACGTCTGGGTGTAGAATTTTAATGGTCACGTAAATAACCAAAAAGAAAGAACTGCTCATGTTTTCTTTTTAGAAGGTAAAAAGTTTTATTTTAGATTGTATGATTCAGGCATGTACTGTAAGTTGATCATTTCTTAAATGAAACATTGACAGCACCTTATGTGAGCTGTAAAGTATATCTAGTTGTTTTCAAGAATTTTTTGCACATGTACTGTATAATATACACAGAAACTGCTCCAAATATCACTTAAATGTTATCATACTGTTATACACCTCTCTCCACACACACTTACACACACGCACAAAGACACACACACTATATTCCTTCCAGATGGTTCTCTTTTGTGTGTACACAAAGTTGTCACTAAGTTGACCCCCAGGAATGCTTGTTTAATAAATATAAATACATTTGAAAAAAACAAGAAGAAAGAAATTTGACATATTTTCACCTGTTAGTTGTCCTCTAAGCATTAGAGAGAAATTTTGGCAACAGTAAAACAAAAAAGTACGAGGCGGTTCACTTGTGTGTAACCCTGTTATCCAACCTTATCCATACATGTACAGCATTTACTAAGACTAGTCCAGATATTTGGATACACCTGTGTGTGTGTGTTTTTAAACTCTCCTTGAAAATACATTTTTAAACAATCATGCATATATCCAAACTGTCACAATGTTGGCCATTCTGTCTTGTTTTACAGACCTAGAAAAGGCCAGAGGTTCCCCCAAAACTGAGTGTTTCTTTGTGGATTGGTCAGATTTTGTCAGACTGGAGTGTGGTCATGTGTGAAAGAAACCATAAGCACTGATAACACCCTGATCTGACCACACTCTAAACTCAAGTCTAAACTGCTGCTTATGAATAAAAATTGTTTCTGCCCAACTACAGAACACATTGTACTAATAATACAATGTCAGGCCAACCTGCATTGATACATTATTAAAATCTGCATACATATTGATGTTAACATGTGTATGTACAGTATATATATATGAAATGTCTACAAAAAGCATATATTACTGTATTAAAATAATGTTGTAGGTGACAGTGCTCTTGTACCCGAATAAACTAAAACAAACAAACAAGGAAATTTGAGTTGCAAATATAATAGAAAATAGGCAATCAGTACCAAAGCAGAAGATATGACATTATGTAGGTCATATTACATTATAACATTATTACCAGGTAAAGGCAATATCATTGCAAATTCAGTACATTCATTAATAATGTATTTACACTTGATTAGCTACGTGGTTTACAATCGTTTTCCATTCATGACTCCAGAAAATCAGCAGTAATTTCACAGCAGGAAAATGGTTGCATTAGTAAAAAATTTAATAACTATTTTCTAAATATCACAGAAACCAATACCATGATTATTGTAATTAATTATGAAAATGCAATTGCCGACACTTGCAATAAAATAATAAAGCTGACATTTTTTAGCATTAAAATGTAATTTAAATGGTAGTTATATTGCAGCAAAAGAACAAAATCTGAGTAATGCTAAATGAGTGGGGAGATTCTTAGATGTAACATAGGACATAGGAGTTAGATAGCCGGGTGGTTACCAAATTACACCCATTGTCATTGCTAACAGTGCTTCAATGGGAGTAAAAAATGCCTCGTAAGGAGCTGCCAATCATCTCTGTTTGAATGGCGGTTCAGGAATTTACTATTGCAGTGATTGGAGTGCAAACTTAGCAGATGCATAGGTGTGTTTAAAGATCCACAGGTAACCTGGAAATGTGTACTGTTTTGTTCCTGTGGACCAATTTTGCAAAATACTATTCTAACGTATAAATTAATAAAAATTGTTGGTAAACTGTAACAAAAATTTAATATTTTCTGGTGATATTGCATTATAATTATTGTCAATATAAATATGAGTAAAACATGTGAAGTATTTTATTGATCCTGGTCAAAGGGTCATTGTCCTTGGCAGTTAGTTTTGATGTGTTCATATACTTTATGTTGTCAGGCTTTTTTGATGCTCTATGTATATGTAATTACAGTATTCTTATTTTGAACATGGAAATATTATTTTAATGGCTGTAAGGTTATGTACTACATATGAATAAAATACTTATTTGTGCAACAGTATGACTATTATAAAATATTTTTATCCTATTATAAACTCTATCATCCAATAGATCTATATGCGTATGCAGCAACTGGATTAAGAGTGACTACTGAAAACCGCATTCTAGGTACAGACTTAGAGAAGAGGTAATGTGCTGGTGGCCTATACTAAGCAGTAGAGCTCAAAGATTTGCATTGCAAATAAAAAGTGCTTCCTAAAAGACCCCATTTTGAATTCTAAGCAGGTTTAGAGGTGGCGCTGTCATTTGCTGACAGTTATAGACTAGCACAGTACCTTACAAGAGATTAAGGTTTGCAAAGACACTTCCATTCTACAAATCAACATGTATTTCAGGAGATGAATATCTTTCATTCTGAGTTTCAAAAAGTATGCCTTATGTATCCAGCAGATTCAAAGCTATGATCAGTAATAAAATATGCTTTTAATTATCTGAGCATTCATATTCCAACAGAGTTTAACATGAATTTTACACAGAAATCAATATTAAAGATCCAAACCTTAATTATTCAGCTATCAATTAGTCTACTTTCAAATAAACACTTAGGGGTATATGCAAGAGCCAATGTACCACCTTGCCACCCAAAGATGGAAGGCTTGTGGGAAACGGCATTGCTCATTAATTCTTCCTCACTCTATGGACGGTGGTCAGAGTGTGCACTCTTAATTGCCACAAACCTCCAGTTACTCATAATTGGAGGTTTGTGGCAATCACCCCAGATTATAACACACTAGACCAGGCATGTCCAACCTGCGGCGCTCCAGATGTGTTAAAACTACACATCCCAGCATGCCTTGCCACAATTTGGCTATTAGGGAAGGCTAGAATGATGGCAATGCATGCTGGGATGTGTAGTTTTAGCACATCTGGAGGGCCGCAGGTTGGACATGCCTGCACTAGACCATGTGATACTAGGTCATTTGTATTTTTACAGAGGTAATGTAGGTGCCTTTTTAACCTGTCCTACTTATCTATATACTGTATCTATCAAGTCTAAACATGGAGATAAAAAAAACTTAAAAATGACATCTGCAGTATGTGTGGCCATGAGGTGGCAAAACAGAGTCAAATAATTCTTACAATGCTAATTTATTACATTCCTGCAGATACTTCCAAGAATTCTCATATACTGTAAGACATAGTCTTACAAGATTAAATACATTCACTGTATTCCGGAAACAGGACTACAACCAGTGGTTTATGGTTACTTACAGCAATGAAAGTTATACAACTTGTTTTAAGTATTGAACATTGCAGGATTATTCTTAATGAATTCCTCCTACTGAGTAGAGTAATATATTGTACAATACATGATGGCAGAGTGTCTGTAAGATGAGTCCTGTCGATACTGTATATACAATTTGCAGCTAGACATTGTAAGTGACTATAACCAAACACAGCAATAAATAACAATATACAGAACATAAACAATTTATTACAATTGATTTATTGACAGCATTGTCCCTTCCTTTTAATGCCATATATACAATATATTCTATTCATTCTTAACTTTCATTGATCTGTGCAAGTCCTGTAATGACATGGGCATAGATTTCTTTGAAAAGATTCATGGGAAACATAGATTGCCTTTTACTTGTAAAATCTATTTTAAATAGTAAAGCTGAAAGATTCTTTTGGGGCTAATTTAGTAAGAAATAACAATATTATAAAGACCAATCCCATCATGTGTTTTCGGATTTCTATAACAAATAAATCTACAGTAATTGCTAATTGAATGCTGTATTATATATGTGCACTGGTAAAGAAACCCAACAGATTGTTAAGAATCACATATTGTTTTTAACCCTTTGAGTGCCAAGTGAACTTGTCAAAATAGGTCCGAAAAAATTGCCACGCGAACATTTTTTATTCATTATAATGACATGTACTGTTTATCTTGTATAGGAAAAATAATCTTTTTTACACAACATTTTTTTTTTCATTTATATAAAAAATGTGAGCGACGCTGGCATTTTTACGGATATTGTGCACCTCTCAGAGAGATGTTGGCACTCGAAGGGTTCAGCAAATTATTATTTTTGCATAGTGTTTATGTCATTTTCAAATGTAATGTCTTAAGTGGATATAGCTTAAAGAAAATGGACAAGTTTTAGACACAGGTTCAAATCTCAGTTCTGATTCATTTCTGACTTCACTAACTTGAATCACGTTTGTTCTGGGATCTACATACTGTCATCAGACCAAAAGCAATCCAAAACTGGGCTCTTTGGACTACTATCTGCCATTAATTTAACTATGTGATCCTACTAATAATAATGAAGTACAATGATATTGACACCTATGTTAATGGTTACATACTATTTTGGTTATATACTGTATTGACATGGCAACTTTGTTAGAAGAAGACACACCAACACTTAAAACTATGAAATCATATTGTTAATAATTCATTTGTTCAATTACTTTAAATCAATTCAATGGCCAGTTCAGCTATATTTAATAAATCCCTATGACACTTCTTCTCCTACCCTCACAGGAATAGACTATTCTTGCTTCAAACAATAGTAACAGTTTGAATCCAATTGACTCTAGACAAAAGTATTGCGATAATCAGCATATTAAAGCCAACAGTACAACCATATGTTAATTATGTAAATGACTCATTTTAATCAGGCAGACCCATGTAAAAAGTTACCGGGAATGCAAATGTATCCAGTTATTAAAAATCTCATTATTATTCCTCTTAGTTCCATGCTTGAATCTATCCATCCAAACAGATAAATTAATAGTTAGATGAAAGATGAAAGAGCTGGAGGGGAAGTCTGTGGGAAACCATCTGTCTTTCTTTGTAGCCCTTCAAGGCCTTTATAATTCTGCAAAGACTACATGTAAATATTGCTACCAGAGACAGCGGATGGACGTCGATATGAAAAACATAACCTGTAGCCAAAGTTTCTCAGAGACGCTGTTTCAGCATTTCTTATTAGAGGCTCTCATTTTTTTTTTGCTAATCAAAGCACCTTGTCATTTTATCTCTAATGGTGCTACTGCACTTTATTTATTCTGGCATTTGGATTCCCAGGACATCTGAAAGATGAGCTCATGTAATAGCAGGATCTTCTTTAATTGTTTCCCTTTTTTATACACGTATAGTAGTTTAGCAGCCCTACTACAACACTTTAATTGCAAACCTTTTTAAATCTGAAAATACCGTCTTAATTGGAACATCAGGAGTACAAGTTAGTGCCAAGATATTGTTTATCCTAGGTGCACTCAGATCACTCAGGGGGAAACATATGAAACAGTGAGAAGAGAAGCGTACCTTTAGAGAATTTGGCTATGGCAACCAACTAGCTTCAACATATCATTTTATAGAATGCTACCTGAAATCTGATTGGTTACCATGGGCAACTTCTCCACTGGCCCATTTCCCCACTCTTTTCATGAGGGATCTCAATTGCATCCTGTTTGTTTTTTTCACGTGAACATTTACACAATTTTGGACAAAACACACAGGATCCCGGAAAAGTTCCCAGATCCATTTTAGGTCTGCGATTGCAAAAATGGGTCAGTTTTCATGCATTTATTTTCTCCTGCTTTCAGACAGAAGAGAAAAAATTCCCTATTGGGGACAATTGAATAACCTAGAGGGATCAATTAGCCTCAGCCATTTACTGTGGCTAATTGAATTCCCCTCAGTGTCTTTTGCACATGCTGCTACTTTGGTCGCTCTTGCATGTCTCCTCTGGCAGCATGTTGGTAATGGACTAAATACTGCCTGACAAAAAGAACAGGGCAGCCAGAGTGAGTGTATGCTATAGCAGTGACATGAGCAGTAATGGGTTTCAGAATCAGATGGAAAATGTTACGTTAGACACAAAGCAAGTGATATACTGGGATGAGCACATTACTTCTTGTAGTTATCATATTCCACCCAAAACCAAAAACTAGTCTTTAATACCTACAGTATAAATTACAGCTATAACCCATTGTAATATTGGCAAACGTTTGTTTTATTCTACTACACAAGCAAAGTAACACATCAACACACACTGCCTGATTAATCAGTACAGCCTAGGGTGTCAGGTGATAGGAACCGAGGAATAAAATGAAGGCCTAATTTAGTCCATGCTTAATAGCTATCATAATGTACTTTTTTTTTTTGGGGGGGGGGGTAAAGTTCTTAAGGTAACTTCCTATGCCAATGTGCTGTGCCAATGTAACTTACTGCTGGAACCATTACTTTATGTACATTGGGCTACAGGACCAGCCGGGCAGCCTAAAACCAGAGTCTTCTTCACACAACACAAGTATTAGATCTTACATGCCAGTTGTATAACCTTTTTACATGCACATGGGCAGTATGACTGGCTAGTCCCTGAGCACCCATACACTTGTGTTAGCAGCAATAAAAATAGAACTTCATGTGTAGTAGCCTAGGGCACCTGGGACCTTTAATCAGGCCCTGTCAACACATGTGCCAATGCCATATTCACATTTTCCTGGAACTGTTATCAATTCCCAGAGCCAATGAGAATATTGACTATCAAAAAAAATCATGACAGGGTATGGTTTGTGTAAATGACCTAATTTGTCCAATATTCAGGAATATATTTAGAATATACTGTAGGTCTGGTACTATGGTAAGAGGTTAGTTCTATCTTACTGTATTTATTTCAACATTGGCTATCAGCCATGGGCTCCAACAGAACAGTGAAACAGGAATTGTTTTGACAGTGGCATCATAATAATAATGATGTTTATGCTATGACGATTTATTTATGATTAAGGATACTATTACATTCACACAAAACCATTGTGAGCAAAAGTACTTGTTTCAGACAGAACAAATAAAAACAGTTTCATTATTGGGATAAAACCGACAATGGTTTATTTATAAAGTTGAATGTTTAAAAATCTGTTTAAATGTTATCATACAGTACTTTCTGCAAAGTCAACAAAAAGAAACATTGTTTTTTTAATTAATCTACAGAATGCAGCTATTTGGCCATTTACTAAATAAACATGCCTTGTACATCAACAAGTAAACAAGATGAAATAAATATACACACTGTATGACATTTATCTCCCTGGTAAAGATAAGAAAGTAAATGTTTGCAGACTCTAGTTCCCTAAACCTCCAATCCTTTAAATATTTAACACAGATGTACAGTACTGTGCTTTTTGCATTGAAGCAATAAATAGAGCATCTAGCACAGGTGGCCATGCCAGATGGGCCTTCACCTTCAACCTCCATTTGCTTCCTGCCTTATTGGCAGATTATTTTTGTTATACTTTACACTGTGATACTTGTTTAAAATGCCTGCATACTGTATATGCTGCTACAGACAGGTTACACATTTGAGTAACTAAATTGACCTTTACTTAGCTTCACACTGATGTGTAGCCCTTCTGTGCAACTGTCGTGTATAAGTTTTCATGTCAATGACCAAGCTGCAATACCACTACTATCCAGCTGGCGGTGTTGCACATCTGTGTAAATTACTGCAGTTATTCAGTAGGTGCTCATAGTGTACAATGAGGGCATATCAATTGTCTTTGGGGGTTCACCCTCTAGCTAATTTTCAGAACTGCCCAATTTAATTAGCTTTATATCCCTGAGTGCTAAATAGGATTTTTTTTCTCATGGCCTCAAGCGCTAAGAAGAATAATCTGCAGACTCTGCATTTTAAAGCATGGGGAAATCCATTGAGTTGATAATGAATTAGCACACGTTAACCTAGTGATTACCATTGAAGAAAATGCTAAATAATTAAATCGCTTTTACATGTGCATTATGATCAGTTACAGTAGTTGCAGGGTAAACCCTGTGGTCGATTGAATATGCCTCTATATATCACATGTTTGCAATATGCCAGTGGGCACAATATTCTCTTATTTTCTGTGCCATGCATCAGTGCGTCTCTGTTTTGGGATTCTAACTGTGTCAGTGTGCCAGTGCGACATAGTTCCAGTATTCTCAAAGTGGAGGCTCACATTATAATATATGGCATTTCTGGTAATCTAGGCAACTAGAAACAGATTATGTGACCACAATAAAGTCTCAGATCACATGTCATGAACCTCTGCAGTCTTTTCTTGTGTGTGGTAAATATGTGACCTTTGCCATATTAGGATAATATGATAATGTACATGTCACATATATATATATATATATATATATATATATATATATATATATATATATATATATATATATATATATATATATAAATTGCATAGCGAGGACAGCAAAAATTGCATTTCATTGTATAATACAAAGCCAGCAATTGCGTTATCTAGTGTTCTGGTGAGTTCATAATAACGTATCATTTACTATTAATCTGTGGTTTAAATTAAATAGTATATTGATACAGCAATATGTTAATTAAATGTACTGTATTACACACATTCTGAAAATACAACAGCAGTAATCCAATATTGTTCAATGGTTCCACAAGAAAGAAAATAACTGATCCTTAATATGTGCTTCAAGAGATTTATTACTTAAATAAATTATCTACTATTAAAATAGTCAAACATTTTCTTTGGTCAAAATAATTCTTTCATTAACCTCATAGACCCTAGATAGATACACTTGAATAGATGGATGCGGTAGGTCACTAATACTTTTATTTAAATGCCTTTGCATCAGTGTTGAAACAAGAATTCATTAACTTCTAAGAAAGATGACTGTGTAAATTTAGTTTAGGTAAAAATCACCACTTGACAGCTCTGCAGCTGCTGAGTGACATTACCCAGTAAGAATTCACTCCATGTCTTCTCTGATGCATACTTATCAATATCAAACACGGTCAATGGAAAGAAAAATCTGAGGTGAGTCTGGATAATTAGTAAATCATCTGAGTGTTAAATCCATTAACACATTATCGCTAGATCACAAGCTCTCTTGTTTGAATTATCATAGGAATAAGGGTTTATTGTGTTTATGTCAGTTTATATCACATACCCCAAAAAACATGATGATAAATTAAATTAGACATGCATCAAATACTTAAAGCACAACTGCACTTCATTTAATTTATTTGGCATAAATAGATATTTACAGTATTTTCCAGCAGAGAGTATATGTACGCCTGCTACCGTATATTTTAATGTTCAGCCATAGTGATTAATTTTCCTGTTGCAGCACCTCAATCACAACACAAGTACTGTATGATGTAATTGGGGTTGAATAAAGAAGCATCTCTTGCATTCCACAGTTTTGTGTTCAAAGTGGATGATGTCTATGATAGAAAGCACTGAAACTGCTGGCCAAAGACCTACTGTAGGACTCACTATAGCTGGACCTTGACAATAGCTTGCGGTATACTCTCTAAAAGTAACAAATACATGATTAAGGAGTTTCTGAATGTTCTAACAAAAGTATTAAGAATGTGTAACTTTCTTGCATTAAAGAACCAGAAGAGCCATGCATATATATATATATCTATATCTATATATCTGTAGATATATCTATATAGATATATCTATCTATCTATCTATCTATCTATATATATATATATATATATATATATATATACTGTGCCTTTGTGTTTGTGCATTTCATGAGAGAGGTAAAGCAGTTTCTGCTTAAATAATAGAGGTTTTACGATAGTAACAATTCAATATATGACTTGTGCATCCTAATATTAAAGTTGGAAGATCTATCGGGACTGCAGTACTGGGCTGAACAGAGAGGGGTCTGCAGGATCATGGAAGAATCATCATGGAAAACTATGCCTGACGGCAGCCTATACGGTCTATAGTATCTGTATGTATGAGATGGTGGAGGTGACTGGGGTATGTGTGCGTGAAAGAGCGGTGGATTGGCTGGACTGAGTATATGTCTGTGAGCGGGAGGAAGTGTGTGTGTTTGTGTGTGTGTGTGTGTGAGTGTGTTTGTGTGTGTGAGGTGGGGCTGCCTTGTAGGTAGTTATGTATCATTCTGAATTGGCTAATGCAGGTTAAGTATATCTATATGTGTGAGAGGGAGGTGGTTGGAGTATGTTTGTGTGTGTGAGATGTAGCTAGCAGTGGTATATGTGTGTGAGTTATAGGTGTCAAGGCTAGGAATGGGTATATATATATATATATATATATATATATATGTTTGTGTGAAAGGTATATGGCTGGGGTATATGTGTACGAGATGTAGCTGGCAGTGGTACGAAATATGTGTATGAGATATAAGTGTCTATGGCAGGGCTGGGTATATATATATATATATATATATATGTATGTGTGTGTGTGTGTGTGTGCGTGTGTGTGCGTGTGTGAGACAGGTATGTAGCTGGGGTTAGGTATATGTGAGATGGAGCTGCCATGTGGGTATTTGTATTATACTGAGAAGGTTGAGACAGACATAACACCCACCACCTCAGTCCAAACTTTGCCAATTGGCACCAATTGATGCCTCAGTCCCACTGTAGCTCCACCCTCATTATCCAAAGCTCCATGTCCATGTGGGCCCTATCTTTACATTCCCTGGCCCCACATTTTCTGATGACAGCCTTGGACACAATGGTGTCTTTCAGAAGCTTAATATTTTTCATGTAACAGAATTATGTTTAAAATATACTAATATGTGATTTTATTAAATGCATTATTGTATATACACCATGATTTATGCATCCTTTCCCTTGAGAGAGAGAGAGAGAGAGAGAGAGAGAGAGAGAGAGAGAGAGAAAAAAAATATATAAGTATAAGCATAATTTAATTCCATAATCAAAGAAATACGTATAGATTTTGAAAAGAAGGTTGTTGATATGGTTCCGTGGCAGGATGCATCTGTTCTCTATAGCCTCATCTGTTGGGTGAGCCTTTATAAACTCTATGGTAATGTAAAATGTGATTTTAGTATAACATAAGATTATAATATGACGGTGATCCTTCCAATGAACAGCAGACTAGAGGATATCAAATGAACGCTGATGAATTACTTCAACTTGCCTTTATTTATTATTGAACATGTTTCCTTCAGTTTTGAAGTCAAAATATTTACATTTAGCTGAAATGATGAAAGATGGCCTTTCTCTGGACACTGCCATATATATTGTTCATTCAACTTATCGCTGGAATCTAGATGCAGTTTGGGAGAAAGGTTAAAGGCAAAGTAACTGAGACTTTTCATCATTCTGGCCCAAATCATTTATTGCATTATGGGATCACTGCTTCAATTTTTCTCTGATGACTAAGATGGAGAGGTATACTTTATAGAATTAGATTACAAAGACTGACGGCACTTCATGATATGCTCACTGTGGCCTCAGGCATCTATGTTAGAGTAAATGACGTTCAGATCTGTGTCCATTGTTTTCTCATTAATAGTAATTCTCCTACATCTTGTTCCTGTGATGACATTTCAACCTTTTCTCCCTGCACCTATCACACACAGCCCAATTCAGAGTTTCTCCTGCCCCGAGGTGCCTCTTGTTTTTTACTTAGTATCTCTAATAGCTCAACAATCTCATATTCCAATCTCTCCAGGACACAATAATAAGCGAGGAAGCAGTACGGCTACTGTAACTTCCCTTAACAATAAGCACAGGTGTCTAGAAAAAGAAGAAATATATTTCTGTCATCAGTGGAATCAGCTGGTTGGCTGAAAGGATGAACACTGACCTGAAAATCAACAGTGAACGTAAAGCAACATTGTCATCTGGTATTGCGTGTCTGCCTTGATTCTAAATTTAACCTAAATAAAAGTGATTTGTGAATGATTTGTGTTTAAATTGTTTGCCTCCTTTGAAACATGAAGTGCTATGTGCTGTAATATTAAATGACAGCTACTACAACACAAAACCAGTCTAAACAAAATGCCAAATTGCATTAAAAATGGTGTGATACAGATGTAGCCTGCGTCGCTATAGCATTTTGTGAGATGTGGCATGTGACAATTCAAGAATGGACATTGCAGCATGAGATAACATGAGATATACCTTAAAGCATCAGTGCATACCTTCAATCTGCATGAAAGATTTGTTTTAATCCTAGTACAGTAGCTTCAAAAATGTTATATACTACTGCTGGTTTTATACTGTAGTACATTTGAATACAGAATGGGCATGTACTTAGCCTTGATGAGGCTAAGCTCCTAGCTACAGTTATACAGGCTGTATTTGAAAAATGGCAAGAGCTCATTGGCTGGTACTTTGGGGGTTATTCTAGTCCATTCTTTCTGACAAAATCCTTCTTAGATGGACAAAACCATGTGCACTGCGGGTGGGGCAGATGTAACTTGTGCAGAGAGAATTAGATTTGGGTGGGGTTTTTCTTCAAAGTGAGATCTATATTGAAGTGTAAAATCATGCAGTCAGTATTTTCCCTGCACAGAAACAAAATAACTCACCCAAATCTAATTCTCTCTGCACATGTTACATCTACCCCCCTGCAGTGCACATGGTTTTGTCCAGAAGGATTTTGTCAGAAAAAATGAACTAGAATAAACCCCTTTATCTGTTTCTACTTTATCACTCTCCAAGGCTTTGTACATCTTCCCAGATAACGATTTAAAGGGGTGCTGTAGCAATATGTCTGTATTAGACACCCTTTTGTTTTAAAATGAAAGACATATTTTTTTTTTAATTTGAAGAGCGGATATACTGTGTGTTGCTACCATATGTAATAACTAAAATATGCTGCTTAAGAAACACACAATAATATTGCTGCTGTTTATTGTGAGTGATGGATTACTGTATGTGGTTTACAGCTGAAGTTCCTGCCATAAGAATTAGCTGCCCGCAGCTAATGTTCCTCATGTTCTAGTCCCAGACTAAAGCGGTTCTCATGTTCTATGCCACACCATGTTACCTGACAATAGGGAAATAAAGATCAGTGACAAATGAGAAAAAAAGTATTGGATTTAAGATTCCTGCTAAAAGGGAAGACTGTTCTAATGTTGCTTATGTGCTATACAAGAAGTGGTTCTTTCTTAAGTCTTATAAAAAATGGCAGCTACATTGCCTACTGCTATGAGGACGGTATTCTCTATTTAGATGACTGAATTGCCCATCTCTATAAAATAAGTATCTAATGCCAATTCATGACATAGTGCCCTTTTCTTAGTTAGTATACAGAGCGTGGCAGCGCCTGATGTGGGGCTGCAGCGCAGTCCAAATATCAGTGAAGCCACACCAACTGCAGGAAACAGCATTTTAGGTTGCAGTTGGTGTGCTTCCTCTATTGAATTTTGGACTGCAGAGCCACCGCTGATACAGAGTGAAACGAAATCAAGAAGCATCAGTAGTCCAATGATAAAAAATGCAGTGATTTTATGTTTTGGATCCCACATCCCAGAATTTACATACACAGTATACTGATAATAAAAAAAGTTTTGGGGAATTAAGATCTGTAGTAAGCCTGAGCAATGTTATTGGGATAACTTAATAATATCACTACCCCCTGGCACCTGCATGTGGCTTGTTAAGTGCCTGGAATGGCATCCTGCAGGCAGTAGCGCTACTGCAGAAATACCAGGAGCTTCCAATGGATGCTCCCAACAGTCATCCTACAGGATGTGAAGTTGTTCAGGGGGGGGGGTCCTACTTCCCAAAGCCTGCCCTCAGTAATAGAGGGGTGACAATGTCAGCTCCTGTTTAAGAGGCGGGGTCATCACATGGCACACTGCTGTCCTGTTATGGCACTGAATTCAAGCACCCACCTATAATGTTTTGCCATTTTAAAAAGTTTTGATGCTCTCAGGGTGTGAAGCGGTCTAGATTTTTTTATTTGCAAAAAATCATCTGCATTGTAAGGTAGCCCAGTCTGATAGTGCCAACTTGGTACCTCTGCCCAACACAGTGATCATTTTTGTTATCCTCTTTGCGATCCAAAGTAAAACCCAATACTATCAGGCATCTCACTATTCTTTATTATGTGCATATAGGAAAATAAAGACTGCTCAAATCTAAATGAACACATGGAAATGTGCATGATATCAATAAGAGCATGTCTCAGCAGAAGCATTGTTCTCACTGATACTTTATCACCATCTGGCACTGTGATCATATGCACATAAAATCACAATGGTCACTAGATTTCTCCAGTGAACCACATGCTAAAAATAGAAAAGTACTTTTGCCATTACTGCAGTCCTGTTTCCAACATTGCAGGGGCAAGGGTCATAGTATGTTCCCTTTTCAAATGGAAGGATTGCTGTCAAATCTGTCACCTTCTCATTAGAGTAGAAAACAATTGGTATTTGGTAGAGAAAGCCAGTGAAAATAAGAGAGAATAGTATTAAGTTAGTATTTATTTCTGAAACACACAACAACATACACAACAATAAATACTGTATATAAGAACATTTATGATGTCCTTGTTGCACTAGTAATATAGAAAATATAAAATGAGGTTAATAGTTAACATTTGAATTTATAGCATAAATAATGAATGATATCAATCTTTATCTGAGACACAGGCATATTTTTTAATTATTTGTTTGGAGAACTGAAATATTGGTAACAGATGATCACCATATGAAGTGAACATTGTGTGCTTGCAAATGCAGTATATAAATTGGTGCTATTAAATAGATTTATATTTTTTTCCATAAAGATGGTCTATTTGCATGCAATCATTATGTTATGTTTTGTACTATATCATTAGTTGCTTACATAGAACATTATTTTAACAATAGTGCTTCCTGCAAGCCACTGTCATAGACATCCCATTTTGTGCTCTAGGGAATAGAAGTGTTGCTGAGTTCTACCTACAAATTGAGCATTTAGTTAAAAAAAAGAGACAGAATCTAAGCTTTTTATCCACAGTGAACAGACCTGGGGACCCATTGTATGTGTGGAATTGTCTGCTAGATAATTCATTGCATGTGCTAAGTTATTGCTATTTTGTATTAACACAACCCTCATATCTCTAATAGCATACAGAAACACATAAACGCTTCTGTGAAGGTAATATAACAAGCAGTTTTAATAGAACACATAACCATAATTCATGCTTCTGATGTGTAAGGCATTTATACAGGACTCTGCTTTGATAAACATGTGACTTAATGTTTTTTTAATCCAGTGTGCATTTTACAGAGATATGGCTCCACATTACTTAGGCATGAAATGGAAGGAAGGCGCTTTAACAGCCCAAAGCAGTGAACCACTGCATTCCGTACAATTAGAAGTTATATGTTTCTGATGTTCAAACAGAATACATTAAGCATATTAATGAAAACAAAGAACGCATAAGCATCTATTTAATTAAACACTGTACATTTAATTTTAAGAGATATTAGGCATTTTTGTATCGTATTTCAACTTCACTTTTTGATTTCAACAAATTACTGGTCATGAGTTTACTAAATCTGTGCCTTCAGTTAATTATAAAAAAAAAACAATGTCTAACTAGGGATTTTTTTCTAGAACTTGTAATGTAACACCAAATATAAGAACAGTGACAATCCTTGGTGGCTCCAGAGGGGGGGGCTGCAGTACAGACCACAATTCATTTAGGGGAGCCACACCAACTGTCTCCATCAAATACCCCAAACACTGTCAAACATCACCAGCCAGGCCTGTGCTGCAGCTCCCCTAGAGGCACCACTGGTGACAATCATATATCATATACATACCAATAAATGATATGGTATAAAAAATGACCGTGCAGAGTTACAATAGGTCAAAGCAGTATAAACCTTATACTCTATATATGCCTATACACTACAAACTGCATCGGAAAAAGCGCAATGTGCACAATGGTTACCAAACTAATAAACTGTTATTCAAAATGTCTTCATTTTTTACCAACTTTTTAAAAAGTTTTTTTCTACTCTTTAGGTGCCCGTACATTCTACAGATTTGAAAGTAAATCAGAATATTTTGGAATTAACTGTGAGTAGTAATCAACAGCTAATTAAAAGCATTCCCATGTTCACATGGGACAGCATGTGGGTAGCTAAATGCATAACACTAATATGGCTATTAAGAGATATGGAATATTGTACAGTTTATAAATCGCATATTTTAGTTTATTTCTAATTTCAATTGATAGTGTTTAAGCAGAACTGTGCTGTTATAACTGGGAGAACCTCTGGTGCCACTAAGTTCAACTGTCATTGTAGTTGTGCTGCTGGCCACTGAGCTCATTGCAGTTTCATATGTGTTCCTCTACCCATTAAGCTCAACTGTGATTACAGTTAACATCTGTTTATGTGCTAGTCTCACTGAACTGGTAATGTCCTGTGCTATGTTTCTCTATTGCCATGCGCAACCTGTATCCAATTACTTCTCCCCAGTAATTCATTACTTATACTAACTACTCCACATTTATCAACATCTCTTATAATGAATCCATCATGCACCAACTCAATTTATGGTCATCTTTCCTCTTACTGGCCACAATGCTCCCCAAACACCTCTACTTGTCCATCCCTGAACTCTATACAGTGCAGACTTATTCTGCTAATGCTCCTTGTTCTGCATGAAAACATTCATTAAATATATATTTTTCATCCTTTCACCAGCTAATTTTCATAATGGAGATTTCAGCATTCCTACTAATGACCCAAGTGACTCTGCAGCCACACAATTTCTTGCACTTACTTCTCCCTTTGGTCTTTCCTATTGGACCTTATTTCCTACCCTCTTTTGGGCCACCTCTTGTTTCTCTAACACACTCTCTGACATAATCTATTTTCCTTTAGTTTCACCTCACCTTATTATCTCTCCCCTTCACACTTGCAAGCATACTACACTTTTCCAATATAAACCCTCTTTTAAAATCCCAGATGCCACTTTGGTGCCATCACATCATTTCACTGTCCATCTGTATCTTCTTTCCTATCTCGCTCAAAGTTCACATTTTTTAATCTACTTCAAATATTAAATTGACTCCATTTAACAGAATATCATATCTTGCCAAATCCCATAAACACCATACACTTCCTCCTAAACTCACAATACACCTCCAGAATATTGTGTCCAACAACCAAGGAAGATGTCTTCACCCATTTCTTTATCCTGACGTACCATATTCTTTTCAACTCTATTTCCTTCCTAACTTCTAAACACTTCTAAAATGGAAGAGAGACTTCCATTGCATGCCCACCTCCCCCTCCACTAGCACATTCCTATCCTCTTATAAGCATTGCCCCATCGCATAAAGCTCAAAGCATCTCTTGATGAGTCCTATCTTTCTCCTCCTTATTATCTCCTCCCCTTTGCTTCCAAACTTGTGTTCAATCACCTATCAATCTTCCACTCCTAGCATTTTATTTAAACTGCACTCATAAAATTGATTAATGATTTCTTTACAGTATTACCCCTCTCTCCCTCTTAGATTTATCTCTGGCCTGATAATGTACAATAGCACTTTAATATTCCATGGCATCTCCTGTAATAGAGTTACGGTAACTACATAATAGCAATGAGAAAAAAGGGTGACCTACTAAAATTCCTCAAATATGCAAATATGCATTAAAGTATAACAATTAATCACACAGTTGCTGTCATTGCCTGATTGCTGATTAACTACTATGAAGTAAGTATGATTTGCTCTATTGCACAATGTTGGTATTTAAGATACCTTCCCTTTGTATCTTAAAAAGACACACATCAGATATACTACACTACAGTATCTGATAGTTTCTATGAAATGCAGGTTCTGTTTGGATTCTACAATGTTGAACACCTACAGCTATGGTATAATCACAGGTGCACTGTTTATTTTTTGTGATCTCAAGTAAAAGATGCTTTTAAACAGAGCACTCTTGACTACACTTTTAATTAGGCCACAGAAGGCATTATTGTCATGATAAATATGCTTGGCATCTGTATTATGTAATCCAATCTGTTTTTAGCTTGAAACATATTTACTTCTCTCACTAATGAATGTTCCATGTGGTAGTTTATTCATATGTATGATAGGAAGCCAATGTGTCAAACTTTGAAATATAAAAAAAGATGGACTTGGCACAGAAAATGGTTTAAACATATTTTTATATGTCTGCTTTTAACCGAGCTATGAGTTTGTACTCTTCAGATAATATAAATTATACTGAATATTGCTGCTTAAAGGTATAGGAATTCAAAAACGATGGGACCGATTCAAACCTGATCGCTCAGTTCCGAATTCTTCCCCGTCACCAATGGTCGGGGTTTGCACATGCACGAATATGGACATGTGCAAACCCACGTACTTTTCATTATGAACACAAAAAATCATTTGATTGATGAGCGTCCATCAAATGATTTTTCCTTTGTGCAGCCGCATGTGAGTAGATGTGTAGATGTACACATCCACTCGCATGCAAATGTGGGGATTCACTCGGCTGAGGGGGGGGGGTGCGTTCAAATGGGCAGGGGTTTATCTTTTCACTAGGCAGCAAATATACACTGCCTATTGAACAGGTACAGGTCTGAATCAGGCGCAATGTCACAATATTAGCCACAATGCAGAAGGGCGCACCATTATCATGTATTAATAAAATATAAACTAAATATTAGACCAGGCATATCCAAACTATGGCCCTCCAGCTGTTGTGAAACTACAAGTCCCATCATGCCTTGTCGCAGTTTTGCTATAAAGGTGTGTTAAAACTATGGCAAGGCATACTGGGATGTGTAGTTTCACAACAGCTGGAGGGCCACTCTTTGGACATACCTGTATTAGACCTTTACATGGTATATTGCCTTTTGCTGTTCAAGTACCACCTTTTATAGGCTGATAAAACCATTGCACAAATCTATGCAGTGTAGTCAAAATATTGTCATTTAAAAAAAGGTGGTGTCCTGATGGGATTGGTACTAAATCCCGGCAGTCGGAATCCCGGCAGTCAAAATCCTGACGGCGAAATCCCAACAAGGGGGGACGTGGATCGCCCCCTCTTGCGGGGCCGCTGCACTCACCACGCAGTGGGCCTGGTGCCTCGCTACGCTTGGAACACTAATTTATTATCCTTCTATGGGTGTCGTGGACACCCACAGAGGGACAAAATGCCGGGATTTCGGCGTTCGGGATTCCGGCGTTGGGATTTTGACCGCCAGGATTTCAACTGCATCCCGTCCTGACATCTGTCCATTGGACCTCAACGACATCTGCTTCAGATTGTTTCAAGGATAAGGCACAGATGTACTAAGCCTTGGAGAGTGATAAAGTCGAGAGATAAAGTGAAATGGTATAACCTTGAAACCAATCCGCTTCTGTAACATTACAGTTGACAGCTGATTGGCCGGTACTTTTGGGCCCATTTATCAACAAGTGATAAAATGAGTTGCATATGATAAATGACTCGGAAATCTCTGAAGGGTCTTGAGCCCCTGCTTTCACAGTCTGTAAATCAACTCCCAATTGTCCTTTTATTAAACACATAACAGTTGGGAGCTGATTGGCAAGAGTCCCATTTATCATTTGCAACACATTTTGTCATTCACAACAAGATTTAGCACTTGTGGGTAAATAAGTCCCTGTATCGCTCTCCACTTTATTGCTCCAAGGCTATGTACATCTCCCCCTAAAACTGTTTACTGTGTGCAGTACATACAGCAATTTGTTGTGAATGCTCATTAACTAATGTGTAGGCATCCTGCAGTAACAGGCTGGTGATCAATGTATGGATTCATTTCTCAAATGAGATACCAGTTTTATTGCATCAGAATGCCAGCATATACCATTTTTGATGCTTTTCCGAAACCTCTATAATCCTGAAATGGAATCATAATTAAGAAAGGAACCTGCCTTTCAAATACAATGCAGATCAATACAGTTTTTATACAGTATAGCAGCTATGTGATCGATATATATAATATGTAATATATATATAAATTAAAAGCCAGAACCAGCTATTGTACATATTTAAAGTACTATATGGAAAATTTTCTTGATGTCGAAGGAAGGAGGCTCCTGCAGAACTGAGTGCTGCATCCGAAGATGCAGCATCAAATCACCATTGCAGCTGTGGCAGCATTAGCCACCTGCACAATTAGAAATTGGGGCTGACACGCCCAATCCCAAACATGGGTACTGCAATCTTCATTTGCATCCATAGATCTGCACACATGCAAATGGATTATAAATTGGATATATACGGGCAATAATAATGCTGGCATGTAACGAGAATTGTAGTTTGACAAAGGAGGTCTCTCCCAGCCCAAATTGCAATATTGGGGTATTTTTCTAAAAAATATCCCTATCATGTGATGCACATGTGTCGCCGCAGTCGACATTCCTGCTGGTACCCTCTTCCCGTTGCGCCACAACACCTTCCCCCCACCACAGCTCGTTATACTCACCAACCACCAAGGATCGGATCTTGCAGTTCCGCTGGTCATCAGGGCTTCCTCTTTATATGACACCTGGTGCTGTAATGTGAGATGCAGCTTTGTACGAGGGCATTCCCAGATCACGGTGAGGTGAGTAAAGTTTTTTGCTATTTAACGTATAAAACTTTTTACAAAGTGACTAGCTTGTGTGTGTCCATCGGGCACACATAGCTGATCACACTGGTCCCACCCTTACACTTTCTAGGGGCAGAAGCCAGAATTCATATTTGAGCGCCGTAATTCACAAGCTGAAGCTGGCGTTATGATGACAGGGCTTACTGACATTTGTTTCTCACTTTTCATTGACTATCCTCCTGTTTTAGTATATTTTCAAAAATATTCCCATAAGATGGAAACACTGCACATTATTTTGTTCTACTAACAAGCTAATGAACATAAATCAAATGATACATAGGGAAACAGTATACCATTAAGTAAACATTTAATACAGGATTTTGATCTATGTGCCAACTCATCGTAGACTACATTCCTATATGCTTCCTTGATGCTTGCAATTCGGAAGACTTACTATAGTGAAATAAAACTGTATTGAGTTTTCGAATGCCAAACCTGGGGTATGTTTCTGACTTGTGGAATGTTCAATTTTTTTGTGTGTGGATGTAGTTCTGACAGCTTACAAGCTGATGCAGTGTCTTGTTCTGATAGCATGCTTGCCTAACTGTGAGATTGCACTTCTCAGCTTATTCTGGTCATGTATTGTTCTTTGTTGGTAAAGCCTGTTTTGCCAATTTTAAAAGCGTCCACCTGGGAAATTAAGTGACTCTGTAAAAAGGAGACTTTGATATTGAATAAATACTTTTCATGATTTCTGCATCCATTTTAGCTCTATTCAAAACGAGAAAGGCTGGTTTTGAGAATAAAATGCAACCAGGTTTTTGTACTGTTTAAACTAAATGAAAAATAAAAAAGTACAGAAACAATACAATACTTGACTCATCTGTGTCATGGTTATAAGATCTAAAACAAAAATAAAATTGGGCCATATCTCTGAAGTTTTATATATATATATATATATATATATATATATATATATATATATATATATATATATATATTAAATAAAGTTCTGTCTTTAAATACTGTTGCATAAATCCTTATGAAAGATTGCAGAAAATGATAACCTTCCATGATACTGTACTTTATTTTTTAACTTTTTCTACTATCGTACCTTTGCAGTGGCTAAAATGCCATATTTTGGCCTGTGTTGCAGTCAAGTGTGTGATATCATTAACTTAAGCTGGCCATACAGTACATCTACAGATTTATTGTCAGATCTGGCTGATTGGAATAAAAACCTGGTAATATCTGATTTGACAGTTTGTCAGTTTTCCAGCATTTCAAAGAAAATGGTCAACTGTTGTTTGCTCTAATCCAGTGGTAGCCAACCCTAGCCCTCGAGAGCTACCAACAGTTCACATTTTCCAGACAACCTAGCTGCAGCACAGCTGCACTCATTAATCACTGACACATTTTAAAAGATACACAGATGGAGCTAATTAGCTCACTTGTGATTCTGTGAGGAGACCTGCAAAACATGCACTGTTGGTAGCTCTCGAGGACTAGGGTTGGCTACCCCAGCTCTAATCCATTACCAGGTTTTTGTACCAACCAGCCAGATCAGACAATAAGTATGTATATAAGTATGTATATGTACAGTATGACCAGCTTTAGGCATAAATCATGCACTGTTTGTTAGATACTATGGGGGTATTCAATGCCGGTCGATATTTCCGATCATCAGAAATATCGGCCTTTTTCAACAAGATATGCTACTGTTGTTATTTTTTCCTTATTATTCATTTAAACTTTCTACTGTGTAGCTGATCATAATTTTTTTCTGGAGTGGTTGTAGTTTATATTGTATTAATAGAAAATCTCCATATACCTTTGAGATATGAACAACATACCAGAGTCATAGTGTAACTTCATATTTTGTAGTTGTCACCTCTTAACATTTCAGCATACGGAGTCTCTCAATGTAACTGTCCATATATCCACTGAGTATCACATACCCATTAAGAAAGAAGCCTAATTTAGCCCTGTGTTGCCCTCTTTTACAGACAGATCTTAATGTTATCTGTATCTGAGAAAAACTCAATAAGCTAATGCGTAGAGCCATAATATTGGCTTTTCTAAACCCTGTGGCAGCCATGCACCCACCTCTTGCTTGAGAACGTGATGTCATGTGGTGGTGTGCAGGGGTGCCAGACTGTGGTGGAAGGACGTACAGTACAGGGGAACTGTAAGATCTATGTATGTGAATGTCCTTTAGACATTGAAGGGTACTATGGTACTAGCAATTCTGGCTGCAGAGTGCCCCTCCAGGTACTCTGCTAGCCAGATGCAAAGGTTGTGGGTGAGACCACAGGTCTCTGTGTTGTGGCGCTGTTTGCAGAGCCCCACTTACGGCATGACTAATTTGTAATACTCTGGTCTTGGCTTAATTTGGGCAAACAACCTTTAGTTTTAAAGTAGCAACTAAAACTAATTTGAAAATGTGGTTTTGCCTTAAAACTAAATTCTGCTTTTAAGCTAGTGGTTATTGTGCCCAAATTGTGCTGGAACAAGAGGCACCACTGGGTGCATTAACATGCCCACCCCGGTGTCAGAGGTTGACACCCGAGTGGAGGCTGCACACCCTGCAACCAGCTAGTGATGCCCTTGGCTAAACCGGCATTTTGCATTTGGGCATTAAGGAGAGATATATCAAATCTTATGAAGAACGCAAATGAAGGCGTTTCCCAAAGGAACCAATTAAATTTAATTTTATTTATTTAGTACCTTTTATAAAATTTTATTTAGATCCAGTGCATTGCTATATGCAATGCCTACACTTCTTCTCTATTGAAAGTTTGATACTGTAAATCTATTTGCTACTGTAGTAAAAGCATAGTATAATATTGTGGGTAAATATAATGTAAAGAATGATGAAAAAATGATATGCTATCTATGCATTAACTTCTATGAATGGTAAAATAGCCAACTACTTACAGAAACTTATACTAAGCACAATTAAATACAAATGAGATGCAGCTATTACAGTTGGAAATGCTACTTAATTGAATCAATATTCTTACTTATAATGATTTCAGAATGCCAATAAAAACTAATTGTAACTTTAGTCTTCAACTAGGTGGGATCAAAAGGTTGTGTCAGACTAGAATAGAGGAGGAAGCAATAAAGAATGATCAACAAGATTCAGAGATTTACGCAGTTTGCATATTGGCTGCATCTTTGGACACAGCTGCTGTACAAAAATATGCTAATACTATTGGAGGCATCTGATGGCACAAGCTGCTCTCTGTTGGCATTGCAGATCTGAGTGCTGTGTACAAAGATGCAACAACAAATTCCGATCATGAACATTGGTTGCAGCATCAGTATCCAATCTCAATAACACGACAGTTACTCAGAATGGCCACAATATCTCCACTGCCAACAAATCTACATCAGAAGATGCAGACACTGGCCTTGCCACTCCCGCATTTTGATCCTATTACTTCCATCTCCCTTACCTCTAAATGGCTGTAGCATGCCACACAGTACAGATTCTGTGTATGCACACATTAAGAGCCATTGGGAATGTAAGAAAACCATCTGATTTGCGTACATCTCTGAATTAGGTCCTCTGCCTTAGTTAAGATAAGTGAAATGAGAAGGTGTATGAATATTCAAAAGGAACAAAAATAGTATAACATTTCACATTTATGGGTGCATAAAGATATTAATTACTGATACGTTTATGGAAGATAAATATAACTGTAGGTAAATTTAGTATTTTTAATAATCTATTATTTTTTTAAAGATTTTTCCCCATGTATGATGGCGGTTGAAAGTGTAGCTATGTAACCCTGTTATTATCGGCACTGGTATATGTAAGATAGCATGCCGATATTTGTGGGGCATTGTAAGAACGGTCAGTTGCATTGACTGTGCCGTCAACTGCAGCTGCAGGTGTTGTTGTCCAATTGACAGCCATTCTAACCTGGATGCAGTGGTTGCTGGGTCCATGGGAAATCTTGTGTGATTAGTGAGATCTCACACATGCCTAGTCAGCCGGCCAGGGAGAGACAGAGCTCATTGGCACTAGACTGATGTACTGTGAGGGGTCTGGCAGCTATTACTGGTGAGGGAGTTTTCACTTACTGCTTTTTGTTTCCCTCAGTAAAGAAGCTAAGCAGGAAGCATTATACTCTACCAAATATGTACCCCAAAGTACCAACCAATCAGTTTTTAATTGTAATTTTTCAAATACAACCTGTAAAGTGAAAGACAGGCTGGTAATTTATCTATATTCACTTTACCTCTCTCCAAGTTTTGATACATTTACCTATTTATACAGAAGTCATACAAGTTTGACACAAACCTAACAACAACACAACTTAATAGTAGTATAGGGGAGAAGTGCTTCCCCAGGTTCTTGGTGAATCCCTACATAGAATCAGGATGCAATGTTTGTATTATTATTATTGTTGTTATTATTATTATTAACCCCTTACCGACGCAGCATGTTTTTGCCTTCCTGACAGAGGCCTTTTTTTCAAATCTGACAGGTATCACTTAAGTGGGGATAACTTTTTTTTGCTTTTACTTATCCCAGTGATTTTGAGATTGTTTTCCCGTGACACATTGTACTTTAAGTTAGTGATAAATTTTGGTCGATACAGTTTTTTTTTTTTTGTGAAAAATACCAAAATGTCGTAAAAAAAATGAACATTTTGCAATTTGCAAAATGTTACATTTTCTGCTTGTGAGACAAATAATCATACCACTCAAAATAGTTAATAACTAACAAAGACCATATCTATACTTTATTACTACATCATTATTTCAACCTGCTTTTAATTTTTTTGGACACTAGGGGGCAGCAGAGTCAAAATTATGCACATCACACAGTAAACGCTGCTTTTGGCTGTTCACGTTTGAACAGCCAATCGCAGCGATCGCCCATGGCGGGGGGCATCGCTGCCCCCCCTGGGCAATGAGGGAAGATGTCTGCTGTCAGGGACAGCAGACATCGTCCCTCTGTCACTGCGTCCCTAGACGCGGTGACACTTTGAAGTCATGACGTACATTTACGTCATGTGTCGGGAAGTACATCCCGACCATGACGTAAATGTACGTCAAATGTCGGGAAGGGGTTAATAATAATAATAATAATAATAATAATAATAATAATAACAATACTTTTCTGGAATATTTAGATTTCGTTCAAAGCATTTATGGTTTAAATTTAATTTATACAGTATAGTATCACTGGTTTATGTATTGTTATTCAAACAGACCCCTCTGTGATAATTTGTCAGGCAGAGCCAAGCCACAATAATATGAAAGATGTAAAAAGTTATGGCAAACCACTTCTATTTTAAATTAGATTTTTTTAATTAACTACTGAAGATTAATTAAATATTTTGAATACATTGCCACTGTTTAAATTCAGCTGATATTTGCATTCTCTATGAAATTATTAAACTTTTAGCAAATGTTTACTGAAAACATTAAATGTAACGGAATAAGGCAATGTAATTATCAGGCTAATGGGACCTTACGACAGTCTAGGGACAGATTTGTGTACTTTATTTAGGTTGCACAATTTAAAACTCAAGGTCAGTTCCTGAAACAAATACTCCTAGTAATGTATTTTCATTGATAGCCTTTTGATTGCTTGATTTCAATAGGTTTCTTAATAGTGAAGGTCACCAAGAAAGGCAGTGTCAGTGCATTTTTATGCCAGGGCTTTATATGCTTCTGACATCTACACATTTCTACAAGAACACATCAAAAATGTAGTATAGGGAAAATAGATATACTCTGGCAGTAACATTGATAGAATACATAGCTCTCGAGCTGCTTACAGCCTCAAGAGCAACTGACAAGTTTGACAGAGAATATGTGTTGGTAACATTGTTTGATCCATGTTTTAAAGTAGAAATTGAAGCCATCTTTCCAGGAGCTTGAGACACTGATAACTGCTAAGAAGTCATTGTAAACAAATAAATACAGTCCATGTCAACCACCTTATCATGGCTTCTTGCTTCCTTTGTTATGATCTAGCACTACATCTTCTTAAGAAATGGGAATCTCAGTTCTCTATCAATGAAAATGACAACAGTCCACAACATTGGAACAGTGAATGAATTGCACCATAATTATGTTAGGACTGGATGTGAACATACCACAAATCACATCAATGTATAACTGAAAAGAAAACAGCATGTGTAGTATGGCTTACCTAGTAATAATGACACTGGATAATTGAATGCTATTTCTGAGCATAGGAACGGCTCAAAGAAAATGACTAGTCAGTTGAAATGGCAAATGAAGAAGAGATGAAACAGGCAGGAATTACAAAAGCTATCTGAGCTAAACACATTGGCAGTATACAAAAGCATACAGTATTTGGCCCTTCGATTTGTATCTTCTTTGGTTTCATCCACTAAATCAATGTTTCTATGAGAAGGAATATATACTTGATTTTCTAGTTTTTGACATTTGCTTAACTAATACCATATTTATAAGAAACAGTAAAATATATTTTGAAAAAAAAAATATTCTGAAAGTATTAATATGTCAATATACATGATCAATTTGTTGGCCTATAAGGATGGACCAAAAATACAAGCAATCACTATTTATGGGCTTCAACATTGATGACCCTTATGCCAGCCAGCATCTGCTGGCTGCATTAATTGAGCCCCATGTGTTCCAATTGTTTGGCCCAACTACAGAAAAGCTACATCTGTTCAAATAAATTATAGATGCAGTTGACCAGATCATAGTATGAGTGGGCAATTTAAAGCACCATTAAAATAATGCAGCGTTCAGCAACTACAGTATATTCCTGTGCTGGACCTGTAACTACAATGGCACAGCAGTATTATATAGCATATCTGTTAAGCATGTCCATATACAGTTTTTAGGCTAACTCGCTTTCCATTGTGGTTGTGATGATGGAAGGCCAAGTACACGCACATAGTTTATAACAACCTCATTTGTGACAAACTCCATGATTTCAGAAAAGAAGCCCAAGATTTAGAAAACCTGCACAACATGTTTAGTTTGAATTAATGAATGAATGCAGAATACATTTTAGTCTTCTTGAGAAAAACTGAAAAGTTAATATAGATAGAGTGGGATGTACTAAGCATTGTATTCATGATGCAGTATATCCTGCCATTTGCTGCCTACATACTAATTGCATATGTTCTTACATATGCAATTAGTATAACAAAGGAAAGCTCTTCCTTTGCGAACACAGAACTTCTGGGCTTCAGTGCTAGTTCTCCCTCTGTGCACGTGCAGAATGACACTGTGGTCTCAGTGTTTGCAGGGAGATCCCAGACATGTGATGCTAATACCCTACCAGAAAATGGTATCTGTTGATCACAGTAGTGTCACAAGCTGGGTGCAGGGGATGTGCAGCAATGAGTCACGCACAAAAGTGGTGACACCAAAATGCAGGAACAGGAGTTGGGTGCTGCAGTGTGATACTCTCCTGCAGCACTTGGCTACTATAAAAAATGAAGAGCCCCATATCCAGGGGCAGCCGGCATTTCTTTGGATCCAGGACATGCCCAAGAGTGATGGGGCAGGGATCAGTATAAGGCCACACATCTTTTTTGGATGGCTGTACCTCTGGTGCTGGGAGGGCTTATAATGCAGAGTGTGCACTTGGTGTCATCACACCCGATGATGCTTTTGGTGTATCCAACTTTGACCTGCAATTGCATCTGATGTTGAATGGCTGGCAATGGCAATGGCTGACAAAACATGCTCAAAATCTACCGACAGTTCATGTATTCAATGCCACCTAGCTGGTACACAAATGTAGTCATTACTAACGGTCACATTTTCAAATGTGGTGCATTCATTCCTAATTGTCACATTATACACATTCACAGGTGGCTTGAAAAACATGTACTGTTGGTAGATCTCAGGAACTGATTGGTCCCACCCTGGTATAGAGAAAGGGTTAGGCAGAACATTAAATATGGAGCATTCATAATAATAATAATAAACACAAATCGGAATAAACCTGTTTGCATACAAATCCAAATACTGCAGTCTACTGCATTGTACATACATCTGCATAGAGTTCATGTGACATGTCCTTATAGGATCAGTCATCACTTTTTAATGTCCTGTTTCAGCTTAATTCTGTTGTTCAAAAAAATATACACCTATCACACAGGGCTTCAGAAAAATCTATAGATGTAGCCACGATTATGATAATGTGTGTATATTGCTAGAGGTGCTACCTTTTCTTCTACCCCATAATACTATGGTAATGTAAACATGTAAAGAGGGACAGACCTCAGCTAGTTCCCACAGGCCAAACCTTTGTCATCCATCTGACATCCAAAGAACTTATTCTTTTAAACGTGAAATACACTAGGAAGGAAAATTACACAAGCTTCCAAATATACATTATAATACAGAAGAACCTTTCCCGAAGAGCTTGCAGTCTAGAATGAACAGGGAGAAATAAAACAGAAGGATTGAAGAGTGAGAGAGAGAGACACCGAGAGAAATAGAGAGAGAGAGAGTGTTTGGAAGGGTGTATTGTGTGAAGGCGCAGTAATTGAATTGACCCAACAAGATTGGTGTCAATGATGCTGGAGTGTAAGAAAGTATAGTCCGGGAATAGAAATAGCTTTCTAAATTGAGGAGCAGCGCACAGCATAAAAGTGACCAGGAGAAATACTTAAACAAGTTTAAAAAATGTTTTGTGGTTTATGTTGTAAACTGTTTCATTTTTCTTTTTTGTTCCAGTGACAACACTGATGACATTGCATTATTGATAACTAAGGAGTCACACTCTCTACTTGCAGGGAATAAAAGATGTGGCTGTTTTTGTGTTTGTTTTTTCCATCTTAGAATTCCAAGCCGAAATTCAATACTGTTCATTTTTTAGGATTAAAATGAAAAGAATCATGAAGCTAAATATATTTAATAACTGTTAGATAATTTAATTTCTACCTTCCCAAAAGCCTACCCAACAGTAATGTTTGAATAAAGAATTGTATGACTCATGCACCTAACACTGCCTGCTGTAATTGTTGACAGTAATAGGAGTTCTGCATGTTCTGTTGTTTTCTATAGCCAATATCAGCGAACTGGACATGTAATATATAAAGGTAATATGGTTGGTCCTCAAATTGTATCTTCACACAGAACAACTTAAAACATTTCTAATGACAGCACATAGGAACGATAGCTATATTAATAAATATATAATGTGGTTATAACAGTGTAAAAATGTAAAATGATTCTAAATAAGTCAGTTAGGGATAGATAACAATTAATTATTAAGTGACCTACATATGTGTTCTCATATACTTTAGCATTTGAGTGCATGTCACATGGCATCACATGGCATCACATGCGCTCCTCCACAGGTGCCGATTTCAAGTCAGTGATGCAAATAAGAAAAAGTCACAATCTCCAGGATACAACAAATGGATCTACGTGGCATGATTTGAGGATACAGTAGGTAGGTGTATGTGGACATTTTTGTTCATCTAGAGCATGGGTCCTCAAACTGCGGCCCTCCAGATGTTGTGAAACTACAAATCCCAGCATGCCTTGCCACAGTTTTAACACTCCCTTATAGCAAAACTGTGGAAAGGCATGCTGGGATTTGTAGTTTTACAACATCTGGAGGGCCGCAGTTTGAGGACCCATGATCTAGAGCACTGGTTCCTAACCCTGGTCCTCAAGTACCCGCAACAGTGCACACTTTCCAGGTCTCCACACAGCATCACAAGTGAAATAAGTATCTCCACCTGTGGATCTTTTACAATGTGCCTGAATAATGAGTGCACCTGTGCACCTGCCGGGTGACCTGGAAAACATGAACTGTTGGGTTTACTTGAGGACTAGGGTTGGGAAACACTGCTCTAGAGTGTAAGTGCTCAGACATAAAGCTCTTTTTACTATTTCTCTCATGTCTGAACCTGCTTTGCTTGCTTCAGTTTTTTGTTTTTAGTATGCATGATTTGGAACTTGTATGATTTGTTATTCCCACTTTCCAACACTGCAGAGTTTACAAAAGAAGCAATGCTGATGGTTATGGTGATGATGATGATGATGATGATGATGATGATTTAGCATCAATCCTTCAATGCAAATATTAAGGACAAACTGCTGTCTAGGCAACAAACTCTCAGCGTGCTCATCTATTTATTATTTTGTTTGTTTATCTTTGCCTACTACAATGCTTCATGATTTGTGGTGCTTTCATACAGTGTAGAACACCTCACTAATTAGTTTTAATGAAAGTTTAATAAAAAAATGTATCTTAAAATAGATTTTTTTTTTAGTGTCAAAATGCCTTTAAGTCTGAAAGTAATGTTCTGGCTTCTGTGGTCCCTATGCACAGCAATGCCAATTTATTCTAAAAAAGCATACTTGCTGATGCAGCAGGTCTTTAAAATTGTCAAAATGACAGATGGTTACTGCAGAAGCAAATATTTTAGTTGGCTTGCTGATCTTAATCGGAAGAGATTGACAAAGTTGTTTTAATCTTTTAATTATAGGATAGCAAATTTTATGTAAAACAAGAACTATTGCTCACAATAGTCCTAGACATAAATTAAAAGGACTTTTTGGGATATTGCCAAAACATATGTAAGTAAAACTGAAATAAACATTCCACTACCAGCCTGTTGGGAGTGAACTAGGCATCAGAAAAAGTTACTACAGATTTATAAATCTCCTGCACTGAATACTTACAGGAACATACAGAAATGCAGCCTACTGGAGATTGTAGAATGCTAACAAATTATATAAAGAGCTAGCATTACGTCATTTTCTGTCCACTTTATGTAGGCCATAAACAATGCAATTTGGCAGTTGATATTGAGCAATTGGCCTGATATTGCAGTATATGTGGTGCAAAAATAACTGCTGTCCTTGATAATGATCCAAATGAAATTGATCTGATCATTACTGGACATGTTGGTAAATGCGGAAAAAAGAGGACTGTAGATAGTCGCTATTGACCTTTTTTAAAGTGGGCAAGTCATCCTGGAAGTGATTGTGATATTTGGCATTAAGAGAAGAATGGAAGGGTGCCAAAGATGGATAGAGTGGAAGGCAAGTGTAATTTTGTGTATGACAGGTATTGCAATGGTAATATTTTATGACAACCTGTTACCACACAAGTTAATAATAAATGAAAACGCTGAATGCATCATGTAAAATGCTGCCTACCGGGAGAGGGGGGGGGGGGGGGGGGCTGACATCACCAGATGTCAGCTGCCCACTTTGTTTTCGGAGCAGGTATCTGCTAATTGAAGTCACCAGTAAATGACTTAGAATAGCGAGTGCTACAGACATCAATCAATGTTGGCGACCATCGAATGATTTCGGGCCAGCATGCAAGCCTTCAAATGGATGTTTATGCAAAACATCCATTTACAGTGCTGTGGGGACATTTGGCGTTTAGCAGGGGCGGGCATTCGCATGCCCATTGGGCGGTGTGGCATGGTTTGCAAAGCAGCGAACTACCGCTGCTTTGCAAGCCAACCAGAATCAGGCCCTAAATTACACAGCTACTATAACTGAATTTTCCCCTATTTTTTATATTTTTCTGTATTCGTCACCATTTCCCAAACATTGTACAGTAAAGGAGCGTGTTCAAGATATGCATAATCTAATTGGAAAATGAGTTTTGTGAAGATACCACAGCACAGTTAATGTAACGGTTACCACACTACTCTCTCAGCACTGCGGTCTTATTTTTCATTTATTCTCAAGGCTCTAACCGTGCATGTTCTCCAGGTCACATGGCAGGTGCACTCATTATTCACTGACACATTTTAAAAGATCACAGGTGGAGCTAATTATTTCACTTGTGTTCATTCTGTGTGGAGACCTGAAAAACGTGAACTGTTGGGGGTACTTGAGGACCAAGTTTGAGAACCACTGCTCTAACTCTATGAGGTTTTCATATGCAACCTGTATAAGCATGAGTTTCCTCCAGGTACTCCAGTTTCCTCCCACAATCCCAAAAAATTGAGGTTGGTCAATTGGATTCTCACCAAAAAATATCCATACTACTATTGTGTTTGTACAAGTGTTCGGTTACATGTAATAAAAGCTCCATTTGGGTAGGGACTGATTTGAATTTACAACTATTGGAAATAGTGTGAGGAAACCGGACTACCCGGAGCAAATACACGCAAGTACGGGGAGAATGTACTAACTCTGCATAGTTAGGGCCATAGTGGGAATCAAACCCATGACCTCAGTGCTGTGAGGCAGTAATGCTAACCATTACACCATCCATACTGAACTTGCATGCAGCCTGCATGCAAATGTAAACAAGTTATACCACATTCAAATCCATGCTTTATAGTACTCATCCAGAAATGTTTTATACAATTATTGTCGTTATGCACAGCTTTATCATTTTCGGAAATAAGGCATGAGTACAAAATAGCAGAAGGCCATATTGCATCACAAACTAGATTTTCTACTCACTGTTTAGATTCACATCAGAGAAACTAGTGTTCACAGCTGCTCCCTAAATCTGCATAGTAATTGAGAACAAATCTCTGCACACAAAGCATTTACTGACATGTGATGTCCCATTGAGAAAAGTGAAAGACCACAGACCTTAACAAAAAGAAACTGCACAAAAATATTCAATTTGTTTCATATCGCTGCATTTTAGAATGAGTGGAGAAATTGTTAAAAATTTAAAGTACAGTTAAAGTAAAATGTGTAGAATTAGTTAAGCAAATTTTTGTGCAAAATGTTGATGTTTCAAAACAGCCTACATCAGCAAACTGAAACGTGATCCTTGGTAAATTACACCTGTAAAGCAGGAGAAAGTACAATAATAATTGGAATTCCAGTAAAAGTAATACCATGTAACACACATATGAATCCATCTGATATTGCTTAGTACGCTAAATTTACTAAAGCTTCTAAAATAAAATGAGGTGACAGGTGGAGCAGCTCTCATTAGAACTGCTCCTGGTGATCAAATTGAGCAGGCCCAAATATTGAAAAAAATATCCGTACACAGATGTCTTTGAGTTGCTGCAGTTTGTTTGGGAGGAAGCCAGCATTTAGGGGTGGAAACATGCATTTTTCGAGAAAACACAGTCATGCCCAGGTGTCTTCAAGGTGGGTCTCTGATGTCAATGATGACCACTTCCAGCCATATTAGTGGAAGCCCTAGACTGGCGCAGATGGAAATAACTGTTAGACTCTTTTAGCAAATGGATCACTATTTGCAATGCATTCGCAGTGTGGCACCGGGGTGTCTTTTCTTTCTGTCTGGGTAATGGCATTCTGCTCTTAATACACTGCAAATTATCTGATTAGTGATCCATGCTGAATTAAGCCCTATATACTGTATATGAATTTCAATACGTAGTCTGATAAGAGGGACATGTATGAACTATATATTGCGATCATATTACCCTGCATTTGACTGAAAATCAACATTTTAATTCTCTGATATGCAGGAATTCCCAGTGGTGCTCCCAGTTCTGATGGAGGGGTCCAGTAGGGCCCCCATTACCTGGTAGTAGAAGCTGGAGCAACTGTTCTCAACCCAACACATGCTGCTGTGTGCAGGACTGCAGTGAGGCCAGGGAGGTGCTTAAATTGCTGTTTTGTTCTGTATTTTATTCTAAGACTACATGGCCACGCCTCCCATGATTAGGCCACATCCCCTGAAATGGACTGGGCCCCAAACAGGCACTCTACTGCCTTGGAACTGTACACTTCCCATAACTTGATGTATGCAGCCACAACACAGCCCCCAGATAAACTATGTGGACTGCTGTGCCATGGGATATCAGAAGATATTCCTGATATCTGCTGCAGACTGGATTTAAATGTGATGTTGCACACTTTTGAAAATGCTGATTTTTAGAGAATTTACCACAATTTGATCTGTGACACATCCAACCAGAATTGTTTTTAGTTTTGAACAATAATCTGTTTTTCCTACATAATTTAACATTTCCAACTTTTAGCAGATATTTATACTAACGAGTGATTTACAGTAAGAATAATAGCAATGCATATATGCATAAGGATATTAGATATACAATAATAAAAACAAGCAAATACACTTTGCAATTTTAAAATTATAAATAAATAATACAGCAGCAGCAAATATCATTAAAAGTTTTCCAATAACTTGCTGCAGCAAGTTTCCACTTTCATCCTCCTGCTATTCTGTATTACATGTTATGTTCCTATTCTGTGCATTATAATCACAATTTACAGTACATAGTGCATCGTCTACTGTACATATTTACACATATTTAAATATGTTAGTCTTTTTTATTTTATTTAAGAGGTGCCCCTAGTTCTAATCTATCCACCCTACTAATGCTTGCAGATTTGGCATTTTGTAATGACAGCAACATCCCTACAAATCAATAGTTATTTAATTCACAACAAGCTCTCAAGTCCATTAAACTTGATTACATTCACCCATTTCAGTTGGGTGCAGTTATTTTTCCTACACCGGCACTTAATCTATAACAGGAACTTATGAGAACTTTCAAAAGCAATTTCAGCATCAATCAGCATATAGTGAAAGGCACAATTTGCTTGTAATTATTTATTGGACTGGATGGCAATGGGCTTGACTGAACTCCGGTATCCGACCTTCACTCTTACAAAGGGAAAAAAACAAAACAAATGTGAAGGCCAGATTGTTTTTTTTTCCAATATTTATACTTTTTTTATTTTCAAAAGTTACTTTTATTATTATTATTATTATTATTATTATTATTATTATTATTATTATTATTATTATTAGTAGTAGTAGTAGTAGTAGTAGTAGTAGTAGTAGCAGTAGTAGTAGTAGTAGTAGCAGCAGTAGTAGTAGTAGTAGTAATATTACCACCATATTTCTCACAATGATATAAAATGGTTTATATTACACTTTTATATTACACTATATATTTTGAATTGATAAGTTATTCAGTACAGGATATTTTTGTTTAAGTGTCAAACATGGAACAGAACAATGAAGATGATTTAACATTGGTTTTAACTTTACACTACCAACTATTTACATAGTAGGTGAGGCAAAATAAAGACTTGCGTCCATCTTGTTCAACCTATGTTTATAATAGTTTATCCCTTGTTGTATAGTATGTTCCGATGTTTTAAGACAGATTATGTTACTTATTCGTACCCGTGGATGTTTTTAACCAATAAATATTTTGGGAGTTATATTATAGACTAACCCTTTGGTTCCCAAATGTTCTTGAATCATGGTGCCCTACTTTTTTACTGCATTCCTTGGATAAACGTTTTGTATTGAGAGGCTTGAAAAAGTAAATAGTGCCTACTTGTCAAGTTCAGTTATGTGATAATGGGGTTGGGATCATTTGGTCTACAGCATGATGGTCGACAGTCATTAGGTCGACATGGGAAAAGGTCCGCATTGTTCTAGGTCGACAGGTCGTTAGTTCGACAATGTCTTTGTCGACAGTCAAAAGGTCGACATGGGTTTTTTCACTGTTTTTTACCTGAATGTCAACACAGTTGACATGGACACAGTTTCAAGTGCACCGCATCCCCTCGCATCACTTGCTGCACTCGCAATGCATCGGGCACACTATTTTATTCTAACACCATGCCCTAGTGGATGGTAGGGCATGAAATACCACCTGTCGGCACATGTCAGCTCAAAAAACAGTGAAAAACTCCATGTCGAACTTTTGACTGTCAACCTAGACATTGTAGACTTATGACCTGTCGAACTAATGACCTGTCGAACTAATGACCTTTCAACCTAGAACCATGTCGACCTTTTTCTATGTCGACCTAGACCCATGTCGACCTTTTCCCATGTCTAATGGTGTTGACCTAATGACTGTCAACCATCATGCTGTAGACCAAATGACTGCATCCCGTGATAATGTACAGTTATGCTTCTGATTGCCATCATATTTTGTGACTTTGTAACATTTTGACCATAAATAATTTGGTCCAGGACAACCAACCCAAGGCACACAAGAGTGTTGCAGTTCTGGAACCACTGGACTAGCCATTATTAAGCTTTGAAGAAATCAAGCTTTGGAACACCACAAACTAGACAAAATTGCAACAAAACATCTACTGTATGTTATATCTTAATTAATAGGAACATAACAGTATTAAGAATTAATATTCATATGTTCTACACTTGATTTAGCCATTACACCAAAAAAAGTATATGGTAAATGTGGCATAATCATTGTTTAATTGTAAAACCATACATTTTGAATGGTAATGAGAACACATACTATTGCATGAAAGTACTTATATAGTATAGTCATTTTAAAATGGTAAAATAATGCCTTGGGTTTCCAGTAAGCATTGAATTAATGAAAAGTTAATTATATGACATTTTGACCCATATCTAACTTCATGTGGTGGAAACTGTAAATCTATGCATACCTATCATTTTTAAAAGAATAAGATTTCAGGATCATTTACTTCCTACACTTTGTAATTGGAAAAAGGTCATTTCCATGGTACTGCCCCCGTACTGATTCATTTAGTCATGCTACAGATCCAGAACAAACATCAGCCACTGAAATTCTAGGCTTTCTGAAAAGTCAGTTTTCCTTGAGGTGAAGATGATATTATGCTATTATGGAGGAAATTATTCAAATGCCTTTGTAATTATATGTTTCTGCTGAGAGGAACCTTAAAAGCTATTTAATTTCTTATATAAAGCTAATGTCTGGACATCTTATGAGGTACAATATTAGATGAACAATATTGTGGGCTGGGTATATATTCATTTTGCTATTAAAATGTTTAAAACATATTACTTTTCCATGAAGGTTAGCATCATCATAGCCAATATTGTACATTTATCTATTGTATCAAATTCGCAGGCGGACCGGCACTCCCATTGCCGTGGGGTATCAGCAGCCGATGCCCTCGCAGCTTGGAAGGAAGCAGGTATACTGTATATCGTGGTAAGCGCGGAACTCGCGCTAACCACGGTATATATTGTATCAAATTTATAACACAGGTTTAGTTAAAACAACATTTTCTTGCGTATTATTTATAAATGATACATGGGATAAAGCACTCACTCCTGCAATTTATATGGATACTAGAAGTCATCACCATATACAATAAATGCACAAGGCTGTAGACCTAGTGTCTATTGAACAGGTTTAAAATACACCAGGTGACTTCACATAGCTATAATAGTTTACAGTAATGGAACATAATCAATTATATCATAAACCAATGTTTATTTAAATATGTACATGACTTTATACATATTATCATGTTCGCATAATAATAATAATACTAATAATTACATATTATTATTGTTATTATTATAAATCTTATGCTGCAGATAATAGCACAGTAATCAGCTAAAATGCTTTATGATCAGTTGTGAGCATGCTGACTCCTTTAGAAGTGTGGAATGGATAGAAAATCCTCTTCTCTGCCCTGTGGTCAACCTTGCAAAGTGATGTTATGAATTTTAAACAGTAGCCAGATCAATACAAGCAAATATAGCTCAACTACACCATTTATTCAGCCATGAGAGATGTCAATATACAGATTAGGGTGATCCATCTTTTTGATTTCCTACTGTCTTCTCAGTGACTACATGAGAGCTTTTGCCTGTATTAAAAGTGTTTGCTTTCTCAACCATAAAAATTCCAATTATTACACTAAGTGCACTAGAGTTAAGCTGCTTGTTGGAAGCGGCCTTGCATTACCTGAACAACTCCTGTGAAGTATGGATCTGCAGACAGAATCATGGATGGTCCATAGGGATGCAGCAAAACTCCTTGAGATGACAGCATGATTTGAGTTATTGCACCAGTCCCACTATAGCTAAACACATCAGTGTAAAGTCAAGGAAACATCAAAACAATCCTTCCAAACTTCCCTGCTCTAAAAAAGATTGGCTCTGGCAGGACAGAGTCATCAGCAGTTGTATCAACCGATTAACATCAGCTGGCCTTATTACTAAGCATTGTCTTACAAGACAGTTTGGTACAACAGTTGCAAGTTAGAGGATTTAAAAGAAAACCTTATCTTTCTGTCTGACTTCACTAAAATTGCTGCATCGTTTTAGACAGTTGTAAACCAAAAGAGAACAGACAGTGTGAACATTCGTTACTGTTATGTCTACACAGTTTGGCAAAATGATAAGTGTGATAATTGACATTAAGATTATTTTTTCTTACAAGATAATTGTAGGAAATATATTTATTTTTCAAATAATAATTTTATAGTTTTAAAAACAATGCTTTGGTTTGTACAAAAAATGTAAAATGCAAAAATAGCAAAAAAAAATCACTACAAGTTGTAATCAGAATCGATTTACCTTAATGGAGCCTACACACTTCGAGATTTACTGAGCATTCGGAGAAATGCTAGATCGCTCAGTACACGTGCTGAGCAATCTGTCAGGGCCAGTGTTCTCCGGTGCAAACATTAGCCCAGCCCGGCAATTTAGTAGATTTATCCAGCATGCTGGATCTTAATCTCCAGGCGATAACCTAGGCCCTTATTCTGGTTCGGACGGTACGGCCCGCGTGCGGCCGTACCGCCGATGTTTTTATTCTGCACATGCGCAGAGGTCAATCTGCGCATGTGCAGCCCCCTTCGCCGCAGACGTATTTCGTCCGCCGCAAAGGGGGCGTATAGGGGCGTGAGGGGCTTCAGACCCTCATTTCCCTATGTGTACGCCCCGCGTTTCATGGGCGTTCCCATGCAAACGCGGGGCGTATGCATGGTAATGAGGGTATGACGCAACTCATGGGGGCGGAAAGCTGACGTCGCCGGATGTCAGCTCTCAGCCCCCATACAAGCTAGCACACGGACGATTGTCCGTGTGGTCTCAGCTTGCGGGAGCTGCTGGGGCGTGCGGACCTGCCTTCGATGGTCGACGACCATCGAATGCAGGGGGCAGCTCCCACCATGGTGGAGGCGTACGCCTCCACCATTTTTATGCGGATCGCCAGCCGTCCGTGTACGGACGGCCGTGGCGATCCGTCTCGTGGGCGGGGATTGGTTTGTGCGGCCGGAGCACCGTGTGCGGCTCCGGCCGCACCAACCAGAATAAGGGCCCTAGCTTGGGGTCTGCACATTAATATCGCTATGGTCCCTACACACAGAGAGATGTAGAGGCATTTTCTAAGTGTTCTAGTGAGATCGCTTAAAAAATGCCCTGAAATCGCCCTGTAGGCCCTTTAACACCAACATTTATAGTTTCGGAAGCAAACTTTGAAATGCAAAACTAGAATCAGGAGATCTCTTAAATTTTACAGCTTAATGATGCATAGAAGTGAACAAGCAGATCGGAATGAATGATAAATAATGCTGGCTAATATTGTTGTGCAGGATGTTGCATGTTAGATGCTGGAGAAATACTTAACCCCCATTCCAAAATATGTCCATGATTGGCAATTTGCATATTTTTAATATACTTTTTTTGTTTAATACTTTCTAATTTTTCCAGTTACACCTTTAGTACAACTTCTGTTATGTATTTAAATTTATGTTTGATTGCATTAATGCAGCCCAATGCAGATAGTGAAATGCGTTGGTGTTATCGATTGTAGCTAATTTTTAAACTCTCTCCTCTTAGATGTTTCATGTGCCTGTTGTCTCTGTATAGTACATGTAGATGAACCTCAGTTATCTCATGTTGTGGCGATTTCTGATGATTTTATCTTTTTCGGGTGTTTTTTACTTTTTTGTATTAAGCCTTAATAAAGTGAAATGTATTACACCATGTAAGTACTTCATTTATTTGATTTTGTTGTTGTTTGATACTACTGTTGCTAGAAATAATACTTTTTAGCTATGTCTCTATATTTAATAAGATACGTTACAAAAAAAATATGAAATATCCACTGTATGCTGACTTTAGATTTACTGTAGTATGTTATGTATTACCATGTTATATCTGTCTGTATTCATTATTTTTTGTATTAGATCTTGGTGACCTACAGGAAAGTAGATAGTCAGTAATTTCTCTGCTAAGTTGCTGGAGAAGCATGAAAAATATGCCAATGGTTAATGTCACATTTGACAAATATCCAGTAATTGACTCTCATGTATGACACTTAAGCTTCCAGATAGGTTAAAAGTCACCCACAGCAGCTGCATAGTGGCCCATGTCATGAATAGCCTTATACCATTTTTATTTTTTGAGTTGATAACCTAACATTTTGATGCTTTCCATCCACTCCTGGAATTGAGCAAAGCCTTTAATATTAAATATATGTCATGTGACTGCATTGTGTTGGTATAACCTAATAGTTATGCCAGCCCACGTGCTACTAATGAGCATTGCATTAAAGTCTCCAGCAGCAAAACAGTTTAATGGTAAGAATAATCTTCTGAAAGACTGAAACTGATTAGCCATTAGTAGCAAAAAGATGAGGTTGTCGGCTTTAATGCTAATTTACCAGGCATGGTTTAATGACTTTGTAAGTAAGGTAAAACTCTATGAGGCTTAGTTTTTCCATTTACTTCTCCAACCTCAACAGGAAGCAGAAAGAACATGGTTACTTTGAAGTTTTAAAGTTTGCTGTTTTTAATGCATAGGTATAAACGTGGGGCATTTTTCACTGCTAGATATTTTTTAAATAATAATAATATACTCTAAAAAGAACTACTGGAAGCAAACCGATACAGAGATCATGATGTGGTAGACCCTCTATGTGCAGTCTCCATAGTGTACATATTCCTATAAAGGAAAAAGTGTGACAACAATCTAGAGTATTATTCACTAACATTGCTCAAAGGATGGAATTTGCACTTAAATTATAGGAAAACATTCAGCAATTAGTTTGTATCGGTCTAGTGGAAGTTTAAGATTTAGTGAAGGTGACAGATCAAAGAAGAAACAGGAACATCTCATGATTCTCCATGGAGGAAATAAGAGGCAATATTCCTTGTAATATATATAAAAAGACACATAAAGGAAAACAGTGGGTGGAGATGGGAGACATAAATAAAACAGTAAATGGTAATTTTACGAGACTTCACCCAACCCCACACATGATTATATTTTTCCCTTTGGTTGAAGTCACTATTTAAGTGCCAATCATTCCTTCAAACCCTTAAAAGTGAGACAGTGACAGTCACACGATAACTCTGAGCAGGAAGACACCGCTGGAGCCACTACAGCTGAGAGGAGAAGGTAGGTCACCACTGGAACATCTGGACAAAATGTTGACGCTCCACCATGGCAAAATTTCATCATTGCTTACATTGTGAATGTTGATATTATGTCCATGTTGACACTTGTTGACATGATAAATGCCGACATTAGGACTGTCAGCAATTTGTACCCAATCTGTTTTATCTGTATAATGCTTGATGATTGCAGATTCTTACAGTGAAACAGTTGGATTCTACTTCACTCTGTACAAAACAGGTTTTAATTTGTGAAGTTTCGGCAGTAAAAGGGTGCCCTTACCTAATCCCTCTGGGGATTTCACTGTTAGCAAATTTACTACCTAAGGCACATAATATGGTGCTTTGATCCCATAACCTGCTGCAAGCAAACAACATGAGCATATTCAATGAAATTGATTTTTCGCATTGTAAACCACAATACGATTGGGACTCATTGTTTAGCAGATTTGTTACACTTTTCTTAATAATTGTTAGTGCCTGTGCAATCTGCCCAACTGTTTTGTTTTTATTTATATTTATTTTAGAACCATTGTATCCCGTCACCATCTAGCTCTATTTCTCTTGCTTACGGTTGTTAGGTAGGAGGCCCCTTTTAACCCAGGCACCCCTATACTTACTACACGTGGAGAGCGTTATTATGCTTGGAACTGTTCCACGGTTTGCTTTATATTAAGAGGCTTGCCTGAAGCAACCCATTCTACGCTGCTCTCCTCAACTGGAGGCAATGTTTGATTTTATGTTTCCTTGTGTGAAACCATCTCTGTGTGCATTTCTGATATCTGTGCCCAATATGTCAGTGGATATCCACTCTGAAATTGATGTATAAAAATCATTCAACCTGTTTACTCAGCAAATGCCTATGATATTTATGCTGTATTTATTAGTGTGTTGTGTTTTAGTGTGTTTTTACAATCTAGTCATATTTAAGCTGTTATGGGTTTCATTAAATGAAACTATTACATCATTTGACAAAGCAAGGAACAAGAAATCTTGTCAATCATGTTTTTGTTTTTTAGAAATGCAATGATTATTATCTTCTTAAGCGCTACCTATAACAATACAAATTTCATATATGCTTTAACACAACCTTTGGCAATGTTGAACATGTTTTCACTTTATGTACAATGTAAGCAATTTGCATAAATGCTGCATGAACGGTGGTTATTTCACTTTCAGAAAACTAATTGCTGAACCAGTATGTTGGCAAGCTTAGCAGACTTTCATTTCTTGTATTACAGAACAACTTTTTCCGTTAACAGTACTATAGTTCTGCAAATGTCCACTCACACTTAAAGTATCTGATTAGTAGTAGTAGAAGTAGTTGATTTATATATAAGGTACCACATAGTGTCCGCAGAGCAGTACATAGCAAAAAAAAATAAAAAAATTACAAGGTAACGTACAGGGTGTGTTGATAAAATACAGTATAAATAGGGGTATAGCTGGTAGAACTAAAATCATCATCAGTTCTGAAGTAGGTGTCAAAATTGTCGAGGAGACTGGAGATGAAGTAGAGGAAGGGAAGAACATGGCAGGAGCACTGGTGAGGTAAAAAGGTAGGGTGAGTACGTAAGGAAGGAGGGCCCTACTCATAAGAGTTAACAGACTAAAAGGAGGTGGGTGGACGAGTGAAAAACAATAGGAACGGATGGGAACAGATGGAGGGGTAGGGTAGGCAGGATAGGAGGAGCGAAAGAGGTTAGGAGGAGGAGGGATAGGCTAGTCGGAAGAAGCGGGTTTTGAGGGAGCACTTGAAAGAGGTAAGGGAATCAGAAAGTCTGATGGGTGGCGGAAGGTTGTTCCAGTGCAGGGGGCAGCACGAGAGAAGTCTTGGATAAGGAAGTGGGAGGAGGTTCAATTAACTATTATCTTAGTTCATTATAGCATATTATCATTATCCTCTACAACACGCACTGTACAATGTAGGAGATGCAATTCAAAATGTACAAGAGTTTACTGCAGTATACAATATGCAGGTTTAAATAATTTACATAAAAAAGGTTATTAGGCCTAATTCAGACCGGTTCGCTTGCAGCCTAGTAAACAAGTCAATGACACCCACCGCACCCCTCCACGTCCACATCCCTTCGCTAGAATGCAAGAATATACCTTCTTGCAGGTGGCCGAAGGGGAGAGAATTAATCCGATGGTTGTCGACCATCAAATGATTTCTCTCCCCTTCGGTAATAAAGGTCAGTCTGAACTGACTTGTATTACCATTGGAGATCGACGAAACAAGGTGGGCGCTGTCATCATCATCTGACCATCTGCATGATGGGCATGATGGTATAATGGTTACCATTACATGAGGTCATGGGTTCAATTCCCACCATGGCTCTAACTGTGTGGAGCTTGTATATTCTCCCTGTACTTGCGTGGGTTTACTCCGGGTACTCCAGTTTCCTCACACAATCCAAAAATATACTGGTAGGTTATTTGGCTCTTAGAAACTGTTAATAAATAAATAAAAATTCCCAGGGGAATGCCCGGTATTTTCATGGGGACACCCATAAAATGCTGGGTGTTCCCCTGATGCCATCCCTTGCCTGTGTGAGTGCCTAGGCAAGTATGATACCAACCAAAGGCGTTCCCACAGAGGGTCTGCACATTGGACTTGGGTCTGAATTCGGACCTACAGTACCATTGGACATGGGTATGAATTCGGACCCAGATGAATGGGTGTGAATCGGCCCCTATATCATTATTGCACAAATATCACTTTTACAAACATGAGAGGCCTCAAACTTTTACATAAGCAATTTCATTTGTTAGTTTTTCCCAATACAAGCATTTTGCATAAGTTGATTGCATCAGTGATTTCTATGGGTATGCATTTCTGCAGAAGGCTGGATCGGATGGCTCAAAATATACATACAGTAACTACACATTTATACCTACATAAAGGAAACAAATGAATGATGATAGCTACAGCCCTTAAGTAGGGCAATACTCTTACAAATGAAAAATGAACTCTCACAACAGGGGCACAAGTATTGTGCAGTTTTGTTTGAGTCTATGATGAAATCCTTGCCTCACGCAGTGTTTGTGCAGAGGCAGCAACATTACAGTGTAAAGTACAGAATGCAGCACTTACTACTTTTGCAGAGAATAAAATACTCTATAATATCTGTAACTGGCCAAGTGGTAAGATATGCAGTGCTACCATCATTGCATAGGTCTGCTTCCAGTAAGTAAAAGAAGACAGTTTATATAATGCTTGCTACTTCAGGGAAGGCCGGGGGGCAGTTGGGGCTGTCAGTCGGTGATGGCGGGGGAGGCGGCGGGGACCACCGGCAGGCTCTGTTGCCATGGGGTGCGCAAGCGTCTTGTGCATGTGTGCCCCTGGCGGTAGCCGGCTGCAGCCGGGGGCTGGCCATAGAATCACCAGCCCCTGCAAGAATGGCAGCGGCTCCATCTGTACACCAGTGGTTTCCAACCTTGGTCCTTAAGTATCCCTAACAGTTCAGGTTTTCCAGGTAACCCAGCCACTGCACTGTGTATCACATTTTAAAAATCCAGAGGTAACCTGGAAAATGTGAACTTTTGGGGATATTTGAGGACCGGGGTTGGGAATCACGACTTACAGATGGAGCTGCACTCATCTGTAGCGCTGGCGCACTGAGATGAACCTTCTCACACAGTCACATGTCTATTGCCGCAAATAGAGCGGGCAAGTGTCTCACAGGCACTCGCACCTCATTCATGCTGGTGCGGTATATTTAATATAAATGTGGGTTTTAAGAAGTTGAGATGTTACCCATAGCAACCAATTAGATTCTAATTATTATCTTCTAGAAGCCGCAAGATAATTAATTAGTAGAATCTGATTCCTGCACTATAGTAAATTCACCCTTTGTCGTACTTTATGTCTGTGGATTTCTTTGATAAATACATGTAGGTTTATACATGCAAGAATGAGTTTAATTGAATATATCACTTTTATTTGCATCTGACAATCTAGTGATTCTTATTAACAACCACTGGCCTTTACCCTAAAATGTAATTCACTGTGTTGTAAGCAGCTCCTGCAATAAAACAGTCAGGAAAATATAGTGTTGGACTGCAGGCCATGAAAATGAATAACCACTATACAAATAATCCAGAGCAGCAATATGGTAGTGTTCATGCATAAGCTACTCTAACTGGAGTTCGCTGCATGTAATATTTACCAATATTTTTTTTAGCTTAATATTATGCAGTAAAGCTAATATTGAATGCTGTAGAACATATTTGTGCACCAGGAGTGCTGAGAGAGGCACATTGTAAATATTACATATTGTAAAACATGCGTTATATACACATTTAATATTCAATTGCAAAACCCATATCCTCAAAGTAAAAAATCAAAACAAAACAAAAAAAAAATTTTGAGTAGCTTTTCTTTTATACTCCATAATTTTCAGCTGCTATCTGTAAATAAAGTATATGCAGCATAATCTGAAATATGAAAGTGGTGAAGTGCATTAATGGGCTCCATAGTTAGGGTCCAGCAATGTCGCTCTAGCCCCCCTGCACTCACCACTATTCTGCTCATTTTCTAGAATTGACACATTGCTGTCTTTTCCAAATCCTGTCCGGTGGGGAATGACGGCTTTGCTGGGTTGCACTCTGGACCCAAAAAGGACCACACTCTCTATAATGATATCACTGTTTACATGAAACATAGAATTTGGTGGCAAATAAGAACCACTTGGCCCATCTAGTCTACCTTAAACATATGTACATGCACACAGTTACAATCAGGGTTCATTTTATGTCAGGTGCTAATTAACTTACTACTTTTTCTGGATTGTGTGAGAAAAATGGAGTACCCTGAGTATCCACACAAGTGTACGGGGAGAATAGACAAACTCCCCACAGCTAGGGCTATCATGGGAATTGATTGAACCAAAGGCCTCAGTGCTGCAAGTCAGTAAAGCAAACCATTAGACCATCCATCTTGGCTGCCTTTGGAATACTCCTACCCAATTATTATTTTAGTTTTGGGTTTTTTTACCCCAACCAGTGGAGCTTCCTCAGTGCCATATCTACATGGTAAGGATTAATAGGAGGGGAACTTTTTCTACTATTGATGCTGCAATGAGTAGGAATTATCACATGTCCGAGCTGTCTGAATGATTGAACTCCTCCATTACCGAAATTATTCACCTTGGTGCAAATCATTACAAAGCTAGGAATTGTCATTCTATTTTGTCTCTGTCTTCTGATTATTTCATTTTTCCATTACAAGAACCCGGTCAGTGAGAAGAGTTGGAACAAGAATAAGAGTGTCCCTGAATAAATGTCAGTAAAAGTTGATCATGCCGAATAGACGTTGCATGTGTAGTTACTGTTAGAATGCTGAATGTCACTGTTACCTTGTTACAGCACATGTTTGAACGCAATTAGTACAGGTATCTCATATTTGATGTGTTAGTATTTCTTCCATAAGTGAACAAAAATACAGAATATTGTTTCATTTTCTGTTGTGATGATGATTGAGATCCATAATTTCTTATGCTATAATCATATCAATTATAAATGTAAAAAATAATTCAATATTATAGTAAAATTGTATTTTATTTTTAACCCATTCAATATTATAGTTAAATTTACTTTTATTTTTAACCCTTATAGCCACATTTTATGTGCATACCAATACCCCCACATGACCACTGTAATAGTTCACAAGCCTTTCTAGACATCATAAATACATTGAAATACAGTAATTTCCAGATTCTATTCAAGGATATATTTGATTTTTGAATGTACATTGCATTACTAACATATAGAATAATAAAAAAAAAATACTAAATATTATATGATAAGCAGAGCTACGACTGAATAATCTATCTGCTGAAATCAAGCCATTTATAGGGTCAGATAAATGCAATTGGTCAGATAAATGTTGGTCTTGTCTAATAATGTGGTCAGGAGATGATTACATTCAACATATGTGCAACTCTAGAAACAGGCCTCCATGACCAATAAATGTGGCTGGCAGATGATTGCATTTGCCAACTGTGTACAGTCACCTTCTAAAGGTGCCCATACACTATGCAGACTTTTCCTGTGGGAAAAGTCACATCCCTTTTCCCATGAGCTGCCCGGGACCACCTGCATGCGATAAGAAGGTGATTTCCGTTCCCTGCCTCCGAGAGTGGGTCCTGCCCGGAGATCTTACATGCAGCATGTATGCTCTCCGGCACCAATCTGATGTGCACGGGACCATGCATCGGAACATACGTCAGACACATGATATTTGGGCCTATTTCACCAAATGTCTTGGCCCGGTCCACTGGAATCGGGTGAAATTGGGCCCAAATTGAATAGTATAATTCGATCTAACTGAACACATAAGCTCTCATGTGGCTTTTTGGCTCAGGTGGCAAATGTTTTAATTTGTCAAGGCTTTTAAAACATGTAGCTAAAAAGCAAAAAGATCATATTAATTAACTACAGAGTCAAGTAGCAGATTGTGCCTACAACTTTAATGTGTTGCTAAATGTCTAAACCATTAATGTCCTTCACAACATTCCCACTTGCCAAAGCTTATGTGCATTCTTCCTGTTTATCATGTGACAGCTAAACCTTATGACTTAACAACTCAGTGATATACATAAACATAGCAGATGGCCAAACACTACAATCAGGCCAGCTCAGGGACAGTCCATACAGTTTCGCCATGCACATACAGTATGGGTAAAATGTGTCAAGCAGTAAAGACCACTGTCCAGACCACTGGAGAAGTTACCCATATCAACCAATCAGTACATTCTATAAAATTATAGGTAGAAGCTAATTGGTTACTTTGGACAACTTCTCCACCAGTCGACTTTTCCACTCTTCACTGCTTGATACATCAGTTGCTATATTACAAAGGAGTTTTGTTCTGCAGACAGATTGTAAATGTACAGTAGTCCAAAATGCTTGATACAATTGATTGATAGAAAGAGATGGAATTTATTTGATATACTGTAGCACTCCAAACTGCACAGAAAGCATAGCCTTTTGGGATTTGTCTTTAGATATTCTAGGCCCATTCAGCCCTCTGTCAACTCATCTAAAACAAATTTTTGACACATATGTACCTGTTAAGGAATTTTGTCTCATGACATGATATGCATTTAACAGAGGTGCGATGAGTAGTGGATGTTTCTGTCAATCCCAAGAAAGATTTAGGGCTGCAGTTGGAGGAAACTATAGGAAAAGGCATAATACGATATGACTAATGTAGGAGGATGAGATGAGAAATCTCAAAAAAAAAAAAAAAAGATTTGTCATATTGTCAGTTATTCTAATGTCTGCTAATTAAAATATTCATTATTTTGTTAACTTTTTTTTTTTTTTACATCGTCACCTGGTTTTAATGTTACTTCAAATTTGACCCAAAATATTATTAGGCTCACGACATCATATTTGTAACAAAAATACATTGCAATGAACTTACGGTAATACATGTATATCCCAATCATACATTGCTGCACTGTTCTGTATTTGAAAGGTTAGCTATAATTGCATATCTTTTGGAAAGGTGCTAGATATTGTTCTGGTTTAAATTACCACCTGTCAGAAGTAGTTGAAAATCTTTTAAAAAGTATAGATTGTAAGGTGACATTTAAAGGGACAACTTTCTAAATTGGTGTCAAACTGCAGTAAGCCCTAACCTGATTGAAAGCTGAGTGGGAGGTTAGCAAGTGTTCTTTCTTTTCTACCACATGAAGCAAAATACCGCCACTGCTTTGAAATAGTGTACGACATTTTTTCTTTCTACGTACACGTTCATAGTGTGCATATATATATATATATATATATATCCGGGGTGATGGTGTGTAAGTGGTTAACACACCGCACGGCACTCCTGGAGTGCCGTGCGGTGTGTTAACCACTTACACACCATCACCCCGGATATTCTATCTTTGCAAAGGCACCCAGGTCCTCTGATTCCAGTGAAGCGAGTGCCGGATCGCCAAATTTGTATATATATATATATATATATATATATATATATATATATATATATATATATATATATATGTACCAGCCCACCCCAGCGCTGCTTATCTATTATATGGAGTGCGATCTTATACTATATATATATATATATATATATATATATATACATACATGTATACATACATGTACATACACACAATGATAGATAGATAGATAGATAGATAGATAGATAGATAGATAGATAGATAGATATGATATGATATGTTGTACACAATTAGCATGTGAAAAAGACAGGCTGTATTTTATATGTCCACTCCTAGCCTAAGCTGGATCTGGCCACACAAAGACGAATATGTGCCAAGCAACAGAATGGCTGTTCAAATTCCCCAAGCCGATGTGTAACCAGACTAGGTGACAGCTGACCATTCATCTTTCAGACCAAAAGCCAGAGGCACCAAGCTTAAAAAAGTGATAAAGCAGAGAGTGATAAACAACCAACCAATCAGTTCCTGTCATGTTAAAGGGTGGGTTTGAAAAATGAGTTACAGTAGGAGCTGATTGGCTGGTTTCTTTATCACTCTCCAATTTGTCACATTTTGAAGTTTAGTGCATCTGGCCCCAAGTGTTTTGAACACTTACAAATCACATTATGTGGGCTTGATTCAGAGATGGATGCATAACATAAAGCAGCTGCATCTTTTGATGCAACTGCTGTGTGAAAAAATGCTCATGTCGCAGGAGGTACATTCCAGATTCTGAATTGGCTGCTGCATTTGAAGACATATCATCAGAATATCTGCAAGAACATCGGTCATCTGAGTATTCATAGTTCCAGTGCCAGTGAAGCTACATCGGAAGACACGACCCATGTTTTGTTAAATGATGCTTATTGCCATTACCCCCCATTGTCCAAATAGGGGCAGACTCATCTGAAATCTCCAGGTGCATCCACTGATGGAGGACCTGATCTGCATGTGTGCAGTATAATCACTGTACTGTATATCAAGCAAACATCGGAGATGAACTATTGGGTTTGCATACATCCCTAAAAAGATGACCATATACAGAAACAGGCCATCAGAGGTTATCATCTTCTGACCACATTTACAAACAGGATCCGGTCGATTAGTAGACACTAGAAATGAGGTTGACAGTCAATATGTTGACCCATACTGGTCGGCAGGCAATATATAGACGCATGAGAAAGGTCGCCAGGCTTTAGGTCAACATTGACAAAAGGTCGCCACAAGCAAATGTTCTACATGAAAGTGGTTGATGGAGGAAAAGTTTGAAACACAGTTTTCATGATTTTTTTAAAAAAAACAATTTCCTTTTCCAAGTGGGCAAACAGTTAAGGTGGCCATACATCCGAAAGACCTGTATTACAGTCACAATTGTGTCCAACTTTTCCTTGATCTCCCCGGCATTCGCTGGTGGTTTTTGGACACACAATGTACTCACAATCTGTCAAACAATCAGTCATACAAAGAGTTAAGATTGTACGATTGGGTACAATATCTTTCTGATGTATGGGGGCCTTGACATTATAACAGTGTGGCAAATGCAGCGAGATACCATGCTGAAACATGGCGAGCGCAGCAAGCCATGTGAGGGGACACGGTACACTTTTATGTCTACAGATTTTGAAATAGAAATAAAAAATTAACAATCGTGTCAACTGTGTCCACCATTTTCATGTTGACAAGTTTGCTTGTGTTAACCTTTTGTGAAGGCTGACCTAAACCCTGTCTACCACTACCGGTTGACTGTATTGACTGCCAAACTAATTACTGTCGACCTATTGATCCCTTACCAACATCATAGTATAATTGGGCATTGTGATTGTTATTTTGTTCACAGAATTATTAATTCCAAGTCAACCATCTTTCTTACTGAAAGTATGTCTGATCAGAACAATAGCAGAATAGCCTGGCTGTATTAGTTCAGTAGAAGCATATCCTTTCATCTATTTATCGCTAAATGACAAACAATGGTGTGCAAATAGTTAGAGTACATATACACAATTTAATTATGAGGCTAAAATCACTCTCATTGAACACTTTGCTATAGAGAAACACAGTTATTAAGCTTGCCTTCCCTCATTTGTTTACTCATCCATAGATTTTACAGATGTATCAATTCAAAACATGAGAATAAAATATATTTCATTTACAGAGGACCCTTTATAGCATTACAAGTTCCCAGACTGTCAAAATGATGGAACACAATCATAGTAATGTTGGTTTCCAGCAGCTGGAGCAACAATTGATTTGTTCCACAGGGCGCCATCTAGTGATCACCAGAGAGTGAAACACTTGAATTCCCCCGTAGAGGTGAAGAGCAGCATTCATTTTTCATTATACAGGATAAATACTGTAGATACCTTTTATCTTGGAGTGCTATAGTGCTTGTCACACTGCCCACAGGAGTATCATGCTCTGCTCCAGCTACTGTGTATGTGCTAATGCTAAACTCAATATGTGCCCATTTAAAAGACAATTAAACTCAAAATGAAAAAAAAAATGTGGTTTTGTGTAGAACAGTACCTAGTGTCAAAAATGTACTTACCTGGGGTTTTACAATCTGGCGGGTAACTCAGCACACTGCATGTACCTGTCAATTTTCGCCTCATTCCTTCTGGCTCCTATTGACAGCATGCTGTTGTTTAACAAAATGCTGCCTGACTGAAAAAAAAAACTGTTTTGGCAAACGTGAGAAGTGTCCTGCAACATCTGCCATGCCATCCTAGCTCCTGCCTTGTTGGTGGGCAGGCAGCACACTGCCCACCTACTACACAGTACCAGCAGAATTATGCAGAAGATAAACTGGTGCAAGTAAGAAGTATTCCCCTGATTACTGAAATTCAGATGCTATGTGAGACTTTTACTTAGTATATTTCAATTAAAACTGAATTTGGGCGAAATCATTATCTAATATCAAACCTAATAATAGATAAAAGCAATTGATCCATATTTGTAGTGTCTAGCTTGTTTTGTATCACAGATACAGTAAATAGCACCTTTTATTTCCTACTGTCAGGTTCTAGCTAGGAAACATACATGCATTCCGAACGAAGCATCAGATTGGTTTGTAAGTAAAATATGTAAACGGAATTCATAAAAAGCTATGCAAACAATTTGCATACATAACAGCCAATCATCTCTGGCATCAATGTTTTTAAACATGAATTACAATCATAACCAGTTTTCATAATATTCAGAATTGCATTTTGACAGTATAATATTTCTTCATTACCATCATGTCTATTGTTCTCTTACATAAAGAGGTAGTGTCTGTTATGTACACTTGTTCAAGTAATGCAGGGTAGCTTTTGTGTGCGTAGAGCAGTTTCTCTGGTGGAACAAAGTGATTCCTTTTATTGGATAATACACCTTTGTACCATGGTATGAAACATGCTGTTTGTTCCTCTGCTGTTTTCTGTTTAAAAATAGATTGCTTACTAACCCATCAAAGTTATATGTAAACCTAGGAAACAATAGAGCAGATGTTGATTGCTGTCTTGCGCTTCATAGACATAATTAAACACAATGAGACACTCATGCAACCGAATAATAGAGGACAAACAAATAAAAACTGTACAGTGTAAACAGACGCCTTATTTAAAGGACACCTGCCCAGTATTAATCCTTATTAATACACGTTGTATACATAACAATTTGTTTATCAATGACATCTTGGAAAATTAAAATAAACAAACTATACCTTCATGACAAATAGGATTTCTTGTTATTTGACTCCACCAATTAACTGTGTTATTTATTAAACCTCATTGTAATATACAGTTGCTGACATTTAGATTCACGTTCAGGGACATACTAAAAACTGTTTAGAAGTCTATAATGTACTCCCTAGGTGGGCACCATTCAATACTCACGCCCATCCAAATATAATTGTGCCAATTAGTCATGGTCCAGAACAGTGCACATTTAGAAATAAACACATTCAATACATATATCTTCAATAAATAAATTATCATTGGGCATATATTCAAAATTCATATAAATAGTTGTAGTATATTGTCATTGCTATTTATTTCATAGCAGTATAGAAAGGTGGCATTTATTTGCTATATAACATTATGTAGTACAGTTGCTCTTTTTACATTTATTTTCTATTACATCGCTAAAATATAATTTATCACAAACAAAACTAAACAGGACAAGAGGAGATTATATACATATAACTGCATAACGGCATTCACTCACACCATATGCATGAAGAGCTGGTCTTTGCGATGATAGGACGTCCATGTTTAGGACCTGGAGTCCTATCTACGCGTGCATTGAGTGACTCATTCAACACAGGGAATGCTGGTAGGGATCTGATTGGATCACAATAATTGTAGAGCTTGTCATTGTTGATATTTCAGGCAATATTGTAAAAGGTTAAAATATTATGAGGAAAGGAGGATAATATCTACATGTATGGTTTATGCATCTAAAACATGTTACTCTTTTTGAAAATCACATGAAAGCTAGATTTTTTAAACTTTTCTGACTTGGCATAAAGACACATAAAGTGCACCCATCACCTGTTCACTGAGAACCCACCACCTAATCACTATAAAATACTGTATGTACGTCAGAAGCCATGAGAGTTATTCATGTGTAGTCGGAGGTCTGTCCCTATACACAAAGTATTGATTATTGGTACGATATGAGTAATCAGGACCCATTCTGCCCGTGCACATTAGTTTTTGCAATGAAGGTAGCAGGATGGCAGCAGACTGTCAGTTATTGATCTGTGGGCAGGTGGGAGTAGGTGATGGCCTCCATTTGTGATAACAGAGGTGTGTCATTTTAGGGGATAGGAAAGGCCAGAGATCTCTATCTTCACAAGTGCTGCAAGTTGCCTGATGGTGAGTCAGTGATCTGACCTGCATCCTAAGATGCAGGTCAGATCACTATTGCAGCTGGACACATCTACCTGAAAAGGATGCATCCTGCTGCATTACCATACAGAGCTGTCATTGCTGCTTTCAAAGAAGCAGAAATGACTGTGGTGTGGATTCCTTAACAGACAGGTAGACAGTCAATAGGTCGACACAAGCAAAAGCTAAACATGGAAACGATCAACACAGGAAAAAGTTGAAATGAGTTTTTCAGGTTTTTTTTGGTGTCATGGCTTTGATAAACATGCTACAGGCCACTTTGCCATTCCCAATCTACGTACAGTAGATGGTAAAGCATGAAAAATTCCACGGAAAACTTTGTGAAAAAGTAATGATGACTTTTCCATGTGTCGACCATTGCCATGTCAAGCATTTGCTTGTGACGACCTTTTTGTTAATATCGACCTAGTACATGTCAACATTTTGTCAATGTTGACCTTTTGGTGTCAAGCTATTGATTGTCCACCTAGACACTGTCTGTGAGACATGCAGATACCCAGTGATAGTAACTCCAACCACATTTCATTCAGGACCTATAGTCAGCTGTTAGGCAGGCCCGCAATGATGTCACTCACAAGAATATTGATTCCTTTCAAACAACATTAGCAACTGACAATGATCCTCAGAGCAGAAAGAAAAAATGACAGAGGTACCAAGCAATACTGTATACTCTATAGAGATGTCATGCACACAGGTTTGTGCTGCTGTCTGTACATTCCTGCTAAAGTGCATTGGTTAGGTGAAGTTTGTGGAGGAGCAGTAGCCAATTAGAGTGTGTGCTGTGTTGTAGAAACCATGCAAACTAGATTTCTTTTTAGGAGCTATTCAAAGCGTTCCTTGCTGATATACACAAGATTGCAAAACTATTTTCTGTATCTTTGCATATTTGAAGCTGCATTTCAGCAGTGTAGAACATTTTAAAGCGTCCACTGCACCCACTGTGACTAATTTATGCAGTTATAGTATAGTCTAGGTGCAATCTGAGTAACTGAAGTACCAAGTTCTTAGTCAGCTTCTTTTCTGAGATACAGTTCTCTCTTGCTCAGGGGACATTTAAGAGAGGAGGTGTCCCATGTGCAGCCTTCTTATGAGCCTTCCACTCTTTGGCCACATAACTTTCCTGGTGATGTATGTCAGCAGCGCTAGCTGCCACACGAATCTGGAGGCTCAAGTATTATTTGGGTGCAGGATGTGCAGTGTGAGCCCCTCTGGACCCAGTGGCCCATATGCACGGCAAACCCTACACCTATTACTTACAAACATGACGATGCTCTTTTGCCCCATACAAACGGTTTGATTTGGTCTATTTTTCTATTCAATTTGGCCTATTTTTCTATTCTATAAACAAAATCAAATAGAAAATGAGTGGAAATCTCACCGTGTGTACCCCCATTAGGATGGCACAGTATATAATGGAACCATTGTATTAAGTGTGCAACCTGTATGTCTGCAAAAGTAGCGCAGCTCACTAATACAAGGTTAAAGATAAATGCATGTAATAAAGCCTTGCGATAATATGCATAAACATATTTTTCACAGGGCCTTAGTTCAGTAGAGATAAACACTTCCAGAGACAATTAACAGTATCCATCCAGATGTATATGTTAAAAATTCTATCTCCAAAACACTACAGGGAATTAACATATATTATCACTTATTAATGATGAGGATCACAGCACACACTTACTGTGACAGGAAAGTCCATAGGTTAAACTACAGTCCAATATGCAATAACAGTAAAGAACCTTGTGAGATAACAGGGTTATCACTTAGTTCTTTATACATCAGAAATTACATTGCAGCCTCTCAGTACACAATGTTACCTTTGTATAGTATACAGTACATAATAAAAACACAATTTGAGGAATATATATAGTTGTATGTCTTAAAATGTACAATAAAGAGTTGACTTTAGTAGAATAGAAAAAAATGTTCATGTTTCAGCTACACTTTCTTTTTCAATTCAAACAGTCTGATTTAAATGTTTTAATTAATTGTCATTTTTATTTATTATTATTATTCAAAAATGGACATTTTAAAGTGGCTCACCATTGGGTCTGCTACTAGCGCTAGGGCTGTTAAACCTGACTAGACGTTGGACCTGAAAGGTTTAATGTACTTAGAAAACTAGAGATATAGGGTGAAAGTTACTAAGATGTAAAATGCACTTCACAGATCATGTTGCTATGGGCAACCAATCACATCCTGTCTACTATCTTCTAGAGGGTGGTAAATAAATAAGAAGTAGCTTCTGATTGGTTGCCCATAGCAACATGACCTGTGAAGTGTATTTCACATCTTAGTAAATTTCACCCATACTATTTATGTATCAAATTAAATATGTTTACAAATCCTGACAAGGTTTTCCATATGAACCAATATTATGCTTAATACTATTGTGATTTGCCAAATCTCCCACCATAAATATCTATAGAAAAATACAGTACCGGGGACATAATTTTTCCAAAGATTTGCACATGCAGAGAAGAGAAATCACACTGAAAATGCCATGGGCACCATGTTCCTGCTACGGGAGGGGATGGGGTACACATAAAGAATGCATATGGAAACCCTCCTCTCTTAAACTGCCTCTGACAGTATTAACTCCTTCAGGGGTATGCTCGGAAATTTTCCATGCTGAGCTGTGCTGCCGGCACGGGCTCTCTTCTAAAATGTCCAAGCATGCCACCGATATGTTGGAGTGCACCAGTGGTGCTTTCAGTGATACACCACCTGCATGGTTGCCCCCCTGTAATTGCTTCCCCTCCCACATTTCCCACCTATTGACTGAGTACTTGAGCACCCAATTTCACCTGAGCTTGCACAAGCACCCGACAGCGGAACAGCAGTAGGCAACCAGCAGCAGCCCAAAGGGAGCAGGGGCAGCCATAGGGGACAAGCAGCACCCCCTTCAGGGTCATTAGCCATGTCCTCCATCATCTGTATATGCAGGATCATGAAGAATATCGCTATCGAGAGCCATGCTTTATTCTGCACTCCCCACGCCATTGCTCGGCACTGCCAGCATCACTATATGCACTTGCTGATGCCTGCACCCAAGCTGGGTCCAGCCGTTGCTAACATCAATGAATAAACACATCATCATATATGTATCCAGCTTCACAGTTGCTGATTGGTTGGTAGCAGAGAGGCGTAGCCCGGTGTCAGCTTGGCCTGGCAGATTTACTTTGAACTTCTATTAGCCTAGCAGATCATATTGTTAAGGAAAGTTTAAATAGTGTAGTTATTTTTCTTTGATTTGATTGCTGATTAAATGGTGGTGGTTTATATTATTCTTTTTATATTGAAAGTTCACATTGTCAGGACTGTCTTTACCTTCTGCTTCATGTCATTGTATGTCATTTGTGTTATGAACCTTTCAGCGCTGCATAATATGTCAGCACTTTATAAATTAAACATAATAAGTTATTTTTCTATGCTGGGAAAAGGTTACCAGGTGATCTCTAAGCAAGAGTGTAATGCTTACACTGCGAATATTTGTATACCGTATTGCTAGTGTAATGTGAGCCGGAAGAAAGACAGAATAAAATGAGTTTCACAGTATATAAACATCCTACGGCTTATGATAGAAGTGGATATTAGTAGATGGAGAAAAATAACATTTGAATCTCAGCAGAAGTCTAAACCTTTTTAGTTTGTAGATACGGCTAAAAGGCTCAGCAAATCTCTATGCAGTAGTCTGTTCCTGAAATTAGTTTATTAATACAAGCAAGCCTTGCTCGTGAACAAAAGCATTGGTGCGGTGTGTATAAATCATTAATACTATGCAATGGAATGGCTGAATTTGCTGCGTTAGCAGGAAAACCTTTCTGCACACTAGGGATTTGGGGGATAGAATTGGCTGCTATGAAATATACTCCATCATTCTCCCGTCTTCCTCTTTGCTGCAGCTTTCTGCTCTCACACACCCTACACTGCAGCAGCCCTCCAGTAAACACATCCAATACATAGGTTTAGATACCGTATGTGTCTTATTAAACAAAGACATAGATTCAGATGGTAAGCATATAATTGCTCTACATCTGCAGCTTTAGATAACAATAACTACAACTCTGATATCTTATTTTGCATGTAGATACGAAATAGTGTGTATGACGTATCTGCCCTTAAATCAATGCATCTATTGCAGTACACAGTGTATCCATAAGTCCTCGGATATACCCTATGAGCTGCCGTTCCACTCAGAAATCACTGTGGTGTATTTTCATATAGAAGATTTGTTTTTATTGATTCCTTAGCATTTTATATTCTGTTAGTATAATATTAGAAGTGCACATATAGCACTTATTGATTTTTGTGCATAGCTCCATGATACATGGGAATCTACAGTATTTTCTGTAATCCTGTTGTGCTTCATGTAGGAATACAGAATGGCTGATGTAGGACTGTATCAGCAGCAGCAAGTGTACACAGATGTTATATCTATGTCTTTATTAAACAAATATACAGTACACAGGGTAATGTGGCTGCATATAAAGATTACACTGCAGTGTATTCAATCAGTGGACAGCCTGCCTGGTGCTTACTTCTGTTTTTCTGGGTATTGCAGCAGATTACAGCTGTTTTAAACTACTGCTGTATTATTTATACTTAATAGATAGCATCAAACTATAGCGCCCAATGTTTAAAGCAGACAAAGAGGGTTCAGTCATGCAAGCAAACAATTAGAAAGCACTATTAAAACCTTGGGGCCCAATTCAAACCTGATTGCTGCCGATTATCGATAGACTGGCATACTGCCCTGCTAGTGAACAAATCGGGCTACTTTTTTTGCCAGTCACAAGGTGATTGACAGGAAGTAGACGTCTGGGGGTAGTAACCAACCATTTAGTGAGAGCGCTATGAAAATGCAGGCATGCCAGAAATAAAAACGCTAGTCGTGCCTAGGAAAAGGCAAGCATGCCAAAGCGTTTTAGGGGAGGGTGTGTGATGTCAGCTCGAATATGTCGAATATGCCTGTATTCAACGCAGCTGCCGATTAAGTCTACTCTGAGCCTGCGATGACTGGTGCCCATAGTAAAAATCATTAGATGGTGAGCATCTAACAAAGGATTTTGGACATTTTCACTCAGCTGCAAATTCTACGCTATGCATAGTTGTACACGTCCATTTGCACAGCGAGCACATTCATTTGCAATGTTGGATTTTACTCTAGCAGGACGACATCTACCTGATTGCTGGACACAGCTAATTCACTCAGCAACGATCAGGTCTGAATTCCCCCTTGGTAACACCATGGAAGCAGATGTATATGTTGGCATTATAGTATCGGGGGGGGGGGGGGGAGTGGGGCATTTCTGTAAAAAAGTGGGCAGCTTGGACGAATCTTGTGCATTTGTAAGAATCAAAGGCAGAATGCAGGATGGGTGCCTGACTGCACATTCAGTAGCTGTAATGTTTTTGTTTTTATGTTAAAACTTTTTGGTTCTAACAAATTCTGTGTAAGTATTTGCGTAAGATTCTGTTTGCTGTTAAGTAACTGCACCTCTCTCCTCAACTAGAATGCCCTGTGCCATGCTGCCAACGTGGGCAGCACTAGATTAATTATATTTCTGCTTACACCTTAGGAGGTGTGAGCACAAGTCTTCAAGTCGCTGGTATACAGCGCGATGAGCTCCGGGCACTCATTCCTGCGCTATTCAACATCGCAATCAATTGAATTCACCCCATAAACATAAGACAGTGAAAACACACCTAAGAATAAAGATCAATGTAATTTGTGGTTTATAATGACCGTCTGATCAGTAACCTTTAATAGGTTAAATTAGACTCATTTAGTAAACTAGCCTGGCAGTCACTGTAACACAACGAACTTTAGAAACCAGAGTGGGTTTTGAATATTGACAGTAGTGTAAACTATGCTGTAATATAGATGGTTTAAGATACATACTAAATATTGAGAAAAATTGCATTCAATATTAAGTATTACTTGTTACAACAATAATCCTACAAATGTACAGCCAATCAGAATGCAATACTGAAAATACAAATTCTATGCTATAACCAAGGGTAAACATAGATTTCCATGTACAATTTTTTGGACATGTACCCAGTGTCTGGGCGCCAGTACAAGGGGACTTCTGGGAGAAAGCTTCAATGGAAATAGTCATGTACAGAATGTTTTGGTCATGAGATACTTGAAGCAATTTATAAATAAGAAAAAACAGTAGAAGAAAAAAAGCTTAGATTTTGCTCCGCTGAGTGTAAACAATCCGCCCAGCACACATTAAGGTATACAACAACTTTGGAACAACAGTGGTGGAACACAACACTGCCTGGTCCCATAACAATGCTTGATACATCAATGGCAAGCTAGGCTCCCAAGCTCTCTATTGTGTTCTGTACAAAGCTAAAACTGAGGGGAATTACTACCTGTGCACATTTCCATGACCTCACCCTAGGGTCTCTTTAGAATCTAGATCTTGCAGATCCACCACTATTTCCACTCAGTGTGTTCTGTGAAGAACATGCTCAAAACTCAAATTACAGCAGCGCTATATAGAAGCTCCATACAGCACCTGGTTTTAAATCACTCCTGAGGCCATTTTTCCCCAAGTGTAAAAGATCCATCTGGATTAGGCAATATATTTCCCTCATGAATCACGCAGAGTTGCACATGGCTGCCCATGACATGCCCATGAAACACCCATGACGGTCCCATGAGAAACATCTATTCCATGTGTCTTGACAATAGCCGCCCAGTTGCCAGCCAAAAATGCCTACTACACACACACACAAAGACACACAAACAAACATACATACATGCACGCACACACACCTACTTTATACTTTGAGTACATACTGTAGTGCAGATACAATGTATCTTTTGCGATTAAGGCACATAGAAGGTCAAAGTGTCTGTTCTCACAGTTGCACCTAATTCAGAATAAGGCCCACAACGTTTTTGTAAGTGCAGCACTCCTAGTCCGAGTACACATTAGAGTGATCTCATCCACATATGTCGTTTCCAGACAAATCCGTACGACATATCATCCAGATCATTCAGTGTGCACACATGATTTGCATGCTCATGCTATCGTTAGTGTTATCTTCTGATCCGTCATGATGCAGGGTCAACCAGAAGATATCAATAGTGATATCATGCAGCCGAATGCAGCATAGCATGCTCCTGCATTGGCACAGTCCCGTCACTCACTCATCAGCCACCTACTTAGACATATTCAACTATGTAGTATATGATGCTGGAGTACACTCTGTACTAATTTCTGTTCTAGACATTGGGTTATATAATATAACAGACACATAAGTCCGCTTTGCATAATACATCATCTTTTGGCATACTGTGCTCCAATTACTTGTTACCCATTATAACCATGCACACTTTTCCACATGGGTGACATTGCAATACACAAATTTCAGGTTGGCCATTTTGAACCACTTTGGGTATTGTACATAAATACAGGTGCCTGGAAAGTAAGTAATATGCTATAGTGACAGCTTTTATAGAAAATAAACTGTCTCATCCTCACAGGTAAATAAGTCACTTGCAATTTATGAATTGTTTAACATCAGTGATTAGTTGGCAAATGCTGTATCCCACAAACATAAGGAATTACTATGAAGAAGAGATATACTACAGAGAAGCTGTTAATGGGAATTGATCTGCTTGTGTTTTATACCCAATATGCTTACATAACACTTTCTCAGGATTTATTACAGCAATGTTCTAATCTAGATAACAGGATTAAATGTTATGTTTGCAGACCCACCAAAAATGGCAAAGCTCAATTCTTCAAATATGTGACAGATACTAAGCTTATGTGATTGCATTTCTTTTGCACAGTCAAATAGGGGTCATTTATATATAACAAAGTGGAAATATAATGTTGAGCAAATGCTTTTTTTGTGATGCCAGGGACAAAATCTTTCCCAAATACACCAATTTATAAAGAGAATCACACTTATCTGAAAACTAAGATAGATAGATAGGGAGGCAGTCAGTCTGTACTGGCCAATAGAATGCATTGGGCAGATCAGGGCCATCTTAATGCATGGACCCACAGTTCTAGGGGCCTTCAAACAAGGGTTTGCTGGTGCCTCCATAGTTTCTTGTGAGGTTAGTCGAGATTGCTCCCTGGCTGCTTTGGTTGGGAATTACACAAAACCAGAGCTGCCGGAAAACATTTGTTACTGGCCTGCAGCCAAACAGTTACTGGCTGTAAGCATGGTAATTGTTGGATGGCTGATACGAGTTGAGAGACAACGCAGGAAGTTGTGATTTTTTTAACTTAAGTAAAGGCCCCAATGCATTGCTTTGCCTAGGGCCCACAATGCCCTTAAGACTGCCCTGGGGTAGATTAGGGGGAAATTTGCACCTGCTTTATAGTAGTAATAATATGGAATATATGATAAGTTGAATATGTGTGCGCCATATAAATAACTGGTAATAAATATCCAAATAGCCTCAATATGCCATGTGGTGCAGGATGCTTAATGGGAGTCACTTTCCTGCTTAAGTCTGACTCCATTAGAGCTGGACATCTTTTTATCCCTTTTTGGTCTCTTTGCATCTTAGTCATATATCAGTGCAACTAGGATACAGCTAGTTGCATTGATACTGTGACTGTGATGCTTAATTTGATCTGTGTCATTTCTATATCTGTGCGTGAATGAGTCTCCTTACATAGCACAATGGAACGTGGTGTGGAAAACCAGGGGACTCTGCATTATAGCACTTTGTATACAGATTCCGAGACTCACTTGCACACATATTTACAATCAGCACAGTATCCTGGTGCATTATAGTCAAATCACATTGCGACTAAGACACATTTATGGTTAAAAAGATGCAAAAAATGGCCATGGGACCTGGTCTGCCGAGAGGGTCTGTTTGGCGCGACTGCAGCAACAATGTATGAGAGAGTTGGGTGTACTGAAAGATGAGTCAGTTTGGATGTGTAACATTTACTCCTAGTATAAGGTAGGTGCAAGTACAGGTATGTGCTGCAAACTAAGCTACGGGGTGGCTGCAATGCAAGATGCATAAAAGCTGCATACTGAGCAACATATTTATAATTTACTTTCCCTTTTTGATTAAATATTCCTTAATATTAAATTTAATTAGACACAGATAATTGAATGCACTGACCAATTGAATTAGCTGTGGAAACCCCAAGTGCTAAGCCCCAGAGGTTTACATTTTCCTCACACACTCAGGTGTCTGCATTTTAACATTTAGGAAACCCCTTGTAGATTCCAGCACTTAGGGGCTGATTCAGTCCCATGAAAATGCTCGATGTTCCCATGGAAATCGCCTGGAGACGTGAGCGCTGGAGGCGAGCAGCTGACATCACCGGATGTCAGCTGCATGCCCACTTCCTTCCGAATGCCCACGGACACCTAAGCTTACCAGAGAGTAACCTTAGATGTGCATGTGCCTTCCACATCATTCAATGGTCGGCGACCATCGAATAATGTGGGTGTTCCCCCCAGGGCCGGTGCTAGGGTGATCGGCGCCCCCCTGCAAACTATAAATTTGCGCCCTCCAATACTTTACAGAGTTACCACGTGCCAAATGTGCATGCTGAAACAAAGGTGTATAATGCCTGTAGTGATAGTGCCTCTTATACACATAACATGCCCAGTAGCAGCAATGCTGTAAATAGAGATTTTGGTACAATGTGCCAGAAAAGGAATTGGCGTCTCCACCAACACACACCAAAAACAAGGACAGTGCACACCGTAGGCGCTCGCCAAAAGAACAGGGCATGGCTTTGTGGAGAAGGGGTATGGCCACATTCACATTACACCACACAGTAGTGCCACTTATACACATTGCACCAGTTAGAGCTCCATAGGCACACTGCACCAGGTAGAGCACCATTGGCACACTGCCCCTGGATTACCCACATCATAATGCCTATAACACATTGTCACACACCATAAAGGCTATTACATATTATGCTGCTCACTATAATGCCCATTACACACACATGGCAATAGTCATTACACAATATATCACACATAGTAATGTCTATTACATATTATACCACACACTATTACATAGTAAAACACACACCATAATACCTATTAAATATTATGCCACATATGTGCCACTTACCTACATGCTCATTGCCTGGAGTTACATGTTTGTTGCCAGTGGTTACATGCTCATTGCCAGGGGATTCATGCTTGTGGCCATGGGGAATTACATGATCATCGCCAGGGGGAGTTACATCCTCAATGCATTGGGGAGATTAAATGTTCATTGACATGAAAGATTACATGCTCATTGCCACATGGGAGTTACACGCTCATTGTCTAGGAGAGTTGAATTCTCTTTGACAAAGGGAGTTTATATGCTCCTTGCCCAGGGGATTACATACTTGTTGTCTGGGGGTTCATGCACTTTCTGGTAATGCTGGGGGGTTTGAAAGAACACAAAGGGGGATGTAATAATGACAGAACACTGGGGGGGGGGGTGTGGGGGCTGAGTGACAGAACAGGGAGGAGGAAATGCAGAGGCTGGTGTGATAGTGACAGAGCAGAGGGGGGCACATAGGGGATGTGATAGAGTGAAAGAACACCGGTCGGACGACGCCGACGACGGGCAAAACACAGAGAGGGTTGTGATAGTGACAGAACTGAGGGGGGCTCGAAAAAGTGACATAAGAGGGGGGGGTTATAGAGTGTGACAGTGCCTTCTCCCTGCCCAGTGACCTGAGCTGCAGTGCTGCACTCAGAGCACTGATCTCACTCAGGATGATTGATTTCTTGCCTCAGCGCTGACCGTCCCTGCCCAGGGCAGCCACGATGCTGCCTTGTATAGCTGGGGAACAGGACAGCACATTTCCATTGCTGCACCATATACAGCAGCAGCTGTGGGACTCCTCGGGCTTTATGTCAGACTCAGGGAGGAAGCACAGCGCCACCACCGCAGCAGCAGCAATGTGAGTCTGTGCGGGTCATAAGGGGCGGAGCTTGCTGTACTCTCAACGGGTTGGGCTGGAGGGTAGACTCAGCATTCGCATGGCGGTGTCTGGTGGACTCGCAAAGGATGCGAATTCGCAGCCTTGCAAATCAACCAGAAAAAGGTCCTTAGTGTACAATCTATGGTTTGCCGCACTAGAAAATGGCGATTGATAGAATAGCCATGGGCATGAAACCCAGAGCTATTCCCTGTGCGCCAAACCCCATGACTTATGGAATTCACCCCTTAATGTTGCATGAAAAACAGCTTTGCATGAAACAATGGCATAAATGTATTATTAATCTCCGAGTGTGGAATCTGCAGGACATTTTAAATTGAAACTCACAGTATTCCCTTTACAATATCTTGTGAAGTTGCCTTTCCCAAGCGGCAAAACATGTTAGTACTAAGGATTTGACTTTCTGTCTAGCATACTGAATAACAATTGACACCTAGATGTAACAAAGGCATACACTAAAAAGACATGTAAAAGCTAATTATCTTTCAGTCATAAAGGGTCTTTATTCTGATGAAGTATATCATCATCCATGCTAAATAACTAAGCAATCAAAATATATTTGCATCTATTATGAACAAATGAGCAAAAGTGACAGAACATGATACTGTTTGTCAAAAAAAATAATAATGATACAATGCAGTTCTGGAAAGTAATTGACAATTCGGAGCATAGGCAAATGGTAGTACAGTATATTTTACAGCAGTACCATGCTGTGAAATAAAAAGGCACGTCATGCTAAAACAGACAATTTTGCAGAAAAAGTTCTGTACTTTGTCAAATTAGGTCTGATGGGTTTTTCAAATTTCTTTAGTGATTAGAGTCAAGTGTTAAAGAATAGTGATATACAGTATGGCAGCTCAAAACAAAATGCTAGTTACCAATGTATGTAAAAACATATTGCTAATAAATTCGATTTCTGTGAAGAAAAACCTGCACCATGGACATTTTTAGATGCCATATTAGTCATTACGAATAAAATGCATTAATAAATGTACAAATATTACGCACATAATAAAAATAAATATACAATGTTCCGTCTTTATAACGTCAGTGTTTTTTTATTTTATTTTTTTATTTGTGACATGAATTAATGGAATCAATAATTGAATGCACATGGTTGCAAAGTTAGTGTTATAAAGAGGATAATATTAACTTGTAAATTTGGTCATTTCAAAACTTTGTTTTTATTTTTTATTTTAATTACAGCCAATTGTTAAATATTTTGGTATTTTTAAAATCCAATATTTTTAATCCAACCAAGCAAATAAGAATCTGTTCCTCATTGCATTTCAGGTCATTCTGACAACGAAAGGTGTAAATAAACACTTAAGTGTGAGAGAATAATAAAGATTATAAGAATAAACCCAAACTGCATGAAGGAGTCACTCTGTATTACCCAATAATGACATTCTGAATGGAAATAAATGAAGCCCCTGCAGTGCTATTCTGTCAGCCTTTGAAAGTAAATAACTTGGCTTCTGACAAGAGAGAGACCATTTTTTCCTCCTCCTGCCACGGTGCATTAATTGAGCTGTGCGGTTATGTTACAACTGAGACAGAGTAGTGCCTCTCTCAGAAAGAAGAAGGTTTGCTTGCTTATTATAGTTTCAAAATGACATCATTTTCACTGGATGCAGTACTTCAAGTATACAAAATTTGTACTATAGCCCAAACTGAAAATAATGAAGTTCACAGAAAACTATTATGTGGTATTTTTTTAGAGGTATGTAAAAAATTACATACATATTATTATTATTATTATTATTATTATTATTATTATTATTATTATTACTGCTACTACAACTTCTACTATTATCATCCTTATTAATTTAGCAGACACCACAGCACACCGGACAAATGGGGAAGACAGAACATAAATAAGAACATACAAATTACTAAAATTAAATGCATTAAAGGAAAACAAAGAGTTATGAAAGCCCTGATTGGGATTGGGAGTGCATTATTGTAGTAAAATGACACATATTAGGCAAGGGGGAGCAAACGTGACTCAGTGGAGCTGGGATTGTTGTCAGTTGTATAGGTGGGAATAGAGGACACTCTAATAAATAGATGTTTTTTCAGTGCTCATTTAAAGATCTAAAGGCATTGGATGTAGGATAGCATTCCGTAAGTGGAAAGAGGCATAGTAGATCCGTTGGGACAAGGTGTAATCTATTGCTTTGATAAAAATAAAAAAATGTATTCCTGCTTCTTAATATCTAATAATATAAGTATAGAAGTCACAGTGAGACTTGAGTGATACCCCTTTCACAACGCAAAAATAGCCCGGGTTGTTGCCTTTTCGAACCCGGGTCTCTGTGCGATCTGAAAGGGCATTTTTTAATTTCCCAGATCCAGCAAGCTGGCATTCCAACCCAGGTTAAAAGAAGAGTTAATCTCGGGTTGGACTCGGGTTGCTGTGCAGTGTGAACAGGTAACCTGGGTTAAACGTCTCAGGTCCCATTCACACTATGGAGAAGGCAGTGCTTTGAGAAAGCGTTAGTTCCAAGCACTGCCTCCTCCCCCACCTCTGATGACATGCTGTCGCTCTGCCTTGCCCAATCTGATGTCAGTTATCAGCCTATTGCCAGGTCGCTGACATCCTCGCAAATGCAGAGTCGCTCCTGGGACAGACCTGTGTCCAAATCCCAGGTGCGATGTGAAAGGGGTTTAAGTGTACCAAGCTATCACCATGTAATCAGAGTTATAAATGTAATTTAGCAGTATGTACAATGCATGGCACTTGTGATAAGCTACATCCCACCATTTACTGAGTTCATACCACCAGTGTAAATAATGCCGATATTTACCAAAGAATTCACCAAGGACAGACCTCCTGATGAAAGCTGACCTTGCTATAGAAGGAATCCTGAGTGTACAACCCAGGAGCACTTTTGCTTATGAACAGACTGCTGGGAACTGGGAGGTATCCAAGTAGATCAGACTCAGGTCAGAATGTGAAAAGATCTCCATAGCGTTCTGTTGGATATAGTCACCCAAAGATGAAGTTACCCACAATGGCCAAGCTCCTGAACTTGAGCTTGGAACATATGCAAAATGTGATTAAAAACTCATTTGTTAAGGCATTTTAGGGTTCAGTACATTCAGCTAATTATTTTTTGTTGCAATCATATGTTGTTGTTGCTCAAAGTGGCAATCAATTTACCCTTACTTGTAGAATGTAAATTATTTAATGGCCTTTAAAAGGGATAAGGGTGTCCAACGTTAAGGTACACTCACAGTCCAGGTTTTGAGGATAGCTATACTTTTGAACAAGGAACTTGATTAATAACTCACTTATTTAGTTTTAACCATCTGAATATATACACTGACAGTCACATCTCTCTCACAGGGCCAGATGCACTAAGCTCCAAAGATATAAAATGGAGAGTGATAAACAGCCAGCCAATCAGCTCCTGTCTGACATTTTTCAAACACAGCCTGTGACATAGCAGGTAGGAGATGATTGGTCGACTGTTTATCACTCTCCATGTTATCACTTTTGAAGCAGAGTGCATCTGGCCCTTATTCTTTTCACAGCATATTCCTCTACATCTGTTGGACACTGACGGTCTATTGCTGTGTACACACGGGGGCGATAGGGGCTGAAATCGCTGGGAATATGGTCGCTGAGCGACCATATTGCCAGTGATTGGAGTGTGCACCAGCGATAAATCGCCGGGTGCGCGCTCCCGTTTTCAGCTCCTGAATGGTGACTGGTCGGAGGAGCATGCTCCTCCGACCAGCGACATCCCCTGCCTCTTCACCCAGCAGTGTTTAAATTTTCATCTGCGACCATCTCTGGTCGCAGATGAAAACGGGACACGGGGCAATATGATTGCTGAGCAATATATTGCTAGCAATATATTGCCAGCGATCATATTGCCCCGTGTGTACGCACCTTATTAGCTCCAACGGACTAGTCTGAATTTACGCCAGGGTGCCCGGATACTGCTATTGAAAGGCTCAGTTTAATGTTTACAGGAAGCAATAACTGCAGAGAGATTTCATTCCTATGAAACAATTATAATTAAGAGACTGTTCCTCTGCTATTGGTTTATTTCCAGTTATCCAATTCAGTTTGTGTTTAACTTAAAACAATAAATACATTGACAATGAATCTCAACAGCCTGTAATATTAATAGGCCTCCTCTCAGCTCATAACTCTGCTTTTGTCTAATTAAATTTACAGCAGTGCCAGGGAAGGGAATATAATGCAAAAGAAGTAAAAAAGACTGTACATTGGTCTAGTCAGGAGGTAAATGAGAGATTCTAGCAAAGGAATGGCATGAATTCCTCAGGAGAATCCAATGCATTAAATACTTCAATTTCAAACTGATAAATCAATTTCACCAATGCCTTGAAAAGACTGCAGACCTTTAGGGATCTTTTCATATGGAAAGGTTCAGCTTCAGCTCTTGCTAATGTCATTACGGCTCTTAATGCAAAGTGATATACTCTGTTGCAGAAAGCCATTGTCACATCTTTTTTTTTCCTTCTCCACCTCAAAGCTTGCATGGTTTTTACCAAAGCTTAAAACAGAAATAGCTAAATATAATTCCTCTGGATAAATTATGTGACAGACAAAAAAAAAACCCTTGTATTATAAAAAGAACTCTGCTAGGAAATGAAGACCAGCAACAACTTTATCTATGCTTAGCAAACAATACAACAAAGGCACTTACAATGAGGTGTACAAAATCTAGCAATTCAATGCAATGCATACCAATGAGTATATTGCTGTATATAAATACAGCCCTACTAACTAACTACTTATGCAATTACAGTAAGTAGTAAATACAAGTTCACTACAAACTTAGATGTGCTGACATTTAGCTACAATTCACCGAATGGTGAATTCATCGTATAAGGATTTTTTCTTAAATATCGTTATTTTTAAAGTTTCACACACATTCATTTCAAGCGCTGGACATACAAGTGTCATTTAGGTCCAGCCAGCATATGTGGACAGTATATATACTGTATATAATAGCATTATGCTTCCCATAGAGATCAGTGATCTGTATGATTAAATACATGCAAGCTGCATTCACCATATGATCATGACAAAACAAATTGCATTTAGTTTGTAGTATATATGAGCCAAATATACTGTACCATGTACCATTAGTCAAATGTATGCGGCTGTATATGCTCTTTGTTTTCTAGTTAGAAAAATACAATTTAACTAAAGATTAATGGAAATACTCTAAAGATGATTCCCCTGTAACCAGTATAAACTGGAAATGAAAGGGTTACAATCCTAATTTATGACTTGTACATGATAAAGACTGCAGTGAGATTGGATTGTGCAATGCAATCTTTCCCAATGAATTGGTATTTACAAGCTCAATATTTAACACTATAATTCCCAGGTCTTATCGTTTTGAGGGAACACTGCAAATGATGTGAAATGCACAGTGTGTTAAGAACTTGATCATTTATGCAATTTTTATTGGTTTGAAGTTTTTGAATCTCCAGCATACGCGGTTAACCCTATTAGCGCCACATGAAGCAAATTGCTGTTTCCATCGATTTGTACGGTATCATTTTTACATTAATAGAACCATTGGTGAAGTATGCACTAGCAAAATGCATTTAAAGAATAACTTCTTAGTGTTCTTGTATTCTTAGATTAATATTATTGAAATGTGATATAAAAATAGCACTTTAGTCTACAGATTCTGCCTAATATCACACGCACACACACACATACATCCATACAAACACACACATACATACAAACACACACACACATATATATCCTCCAGTAGCGGTGGCACTCCGAAATAATAGACAACAAGTCAGGAATGTAGATTATCTACATTCCTGACTTGTTGTCTATTATTTCGGAGTGCCACCGCTACTGGAGGATATTGTGGGGGTCTTGTCTAGCCCTTTGGGAGAGCACCCTTCAAAAGTTACTTGCATTGGCGGATGTGCTGCTTCATCGTGGACATTATATATATATATATATATATATATCTGGGTTGCGGTCCGGCACTCACCCCTCCTGCTCGACTGCCCGGGTGCCCGTTCAGTTAAATGGACGATAAATGGAAAGAAGAGACTGGCACTCCTGGGACTTGTGAAGAAACTCTGTATTCAAAAATATACAACGACCAACGTTTCGGGGCAGATGCCCCTTTGTCAAGGTGTAGGTGATATCACCTACACCTTGACAAAGGGGCATCTGCCCCGAAACGTTGGTCGTTGTATATTTTTGAATACAGAGTTTCTTCACAAGTCCCAGGAGTGCCAGTCTCTTCTTTCCATATATATATATATATATATACATATATATATATATATATATATATATATATATATATATATATATATATATATATATATATAAATATATGTGTGTGTGTTTGTATGTATGTATGTATGTATGTATGTATGTGTGTGTGCGTGTGATATTAGTCAGAATCTGTAGACTGTAGATATATATATATATATATATATATATATATAATATCTATCTATATACATATATAGAAATAACCTGTCACCGCCTAGTGGTGTACACTAAGCATGCAAACCCAGATTATATAATAATAAATAAGCAGACTCGTATTAAGTTACAGAAATCTAAAACAATTAAAACTGTGATTTTTTTAATCTAGTGGCTTTGATAGATTTTAAATATGTACAATAACGAGATCCTTACATGGCTATTAGTTTGTTTATGCAGTGTAGCAATATACTGTATTTTTTAATTGTTACAGTTGCTAAAATTCAAGAGCAAGGCGAAGACACGCTCAGATTAACATTTACGTTTTTAATTAAAGTAAGAAAACACTCATGGACATCATTCTCATGACATTTAAGGTAACTCCAGATGCTGTAATTATGCCCGGACTATACTTTCCCTTAAGCAGACCTGTTAATTTGCTGAGATCTCAACACTGCCCTCTCTGGTGAAAATGTCCATTATGCTTGTGAATTCCTAACCTGCATTATAGTTTTTCTTGCAGATTTGCAGAGCATAATTTGTCATACAATGAGGCTGTGTTTTTGGTGAATAAACAGCAGTTGTTTTTTTTCCTTTTTAACTAATGTATAATGGTTACATTAATCAGAAAACAAAACAAAAACATCTACTCTCTGCCCTGGACCATCAGTCAAGGGCCAGCTGTAAGGAAAACAGATGGCGAGTGAGCATTAGTGGTAATGTGGTTTCATTTCACTCAAGTAGTCAAAATGCTGACATTTCTCATGTGAAAATGGCACTGATGAACAAAAAGAACCCTGCAATGAACTGTTAAATATGACATATTTAGACATCTTTAATATCACAATGTACAAAGAATAAATGTGCGTTTAATTAAAACAACAAATCAGGTTGTAGCTTTGATTAATTCTGCTCTAGTCATGCTGATTAGCTCATATTGATATTTATACTAAACATATACATACATTATGCTGCAGCTATCTGTACATATAGTTGGATATTAATGAATCTAGATTAAAATTGCTGTATGTAGTGTCTGTCTTTTTTTAAGTTTGAGAAATCCCTTACTGATTCTTTTCATGAGGTTAAATGATTGATGACTGTGCTGAATACTGACTCACACACACGAGCGCACTCACAAACCCATATGAACATTCTACATTATATATATATATATATATATATATATATATATATATATATATATATATATATATATGTATACCTAAAGATACAGCGTCCAACATGATGCTAGTGAAATCCAGCTACATGTGAAAAGAGCAGCTAAGGCATTTCTCCCCCAGGTGCTTTTGGCTGTGCTGCTTATATTATCAGACATGGTTATGTAATCAAGTCCAGTTAACACAGCATGATCTATTGAGCAGCACTCCAGTTCAGGCTTAGGGCAAGTGTCTACCACCAAGATGATGGTCGTGTTTTCCATGTCTTCCAAAAACCCTATTTATAGCTGCGGCATGCGATGACAATTGCTGCGGGTGGTGGTGATGAGGGGGGAGGGGGGTTTTGAGCTGGGGTTTTTCCCATCTCACACGTCACTGCTGAGATTCCAGGCAGCATTCCTACCAACTGGGAATTACAATGATAAGCAGCAGCCAGCATAGAGCAATCTGCCTGCAGCATCATTAGACTGCAGTGCAGATAGCACATGCAGTAGTTCCACCATCAACTGTTACAGTCGATTGCAGAGTAAGCTCTATCCAACATATGGGTTCACATTTTAGATGACTTGCCGCAGTGATTATGTTCCTGCGGCACAACTCACTTATGAGACCGTAGCTTAAAGTCTTGCAATTCGTATGACAAGTCTGTTTAGCACACCACTTAAACACAACTTTCTAATAAGGCAATATACTATGAGAGAATTATTTTTTTTCAGCTAAGCACAAGCACAGACACACATGTTACTTTTATTCTCAATTCACACTTATATTTAGGCTACACCAGATCTTTAAATGACACACTGGGAGGCATTACACTAAATACACCTTCATGATACTTAGAGTACTGCTATCTTACAAAAGTGTACCACATGCCAGTACCTTAACAATTATTCAATTTGTTTAAAATAAACTGGTTACTGATTTTATCAGTTACATAACGAACAAAATCAATAAAGAAATCAAATCTATATATTTGTTTGATTTCAGCATTCAGTGTAATGTGCCGATTGTCCTCTTACTCAGAAAATTCCACCAATCTCTGAGCAGCAAATGACCTTACTCAAGATGTTTTTAGACTTAACGTGTGCACTATTGGAACCGTACAGTTAATAGCCACTTACAGTATTTGCTTATTTCCTTTGGGCAGTGGGCCTACAGCTGACACTTAGAATTGCAAACCAAGCATTCCTCAAAAACCAATATTATTCCGTAGGAGCACTTAAGGATGACCAGTTGATGTGGCCGTTAATGATCTACTGCAAGCTACTTTCTAATTAAGAAAGTTGATCCAGAAGTTGCAGTTCAATTGCTTTCGATCTAGGTATGTCCACTTTGAGCAATGTCTCCATTTTAGTTAAATTATTCCCACATTACAGATGACTTCATTTTGTAAAATAAACCCCATGTATCATCATTAAGTGAGGAACACAAATGAACAATCTTAACATGTTGACAAGGGCATAGCCCACAGTAAGATAACTTATTATAGTGTTTGTGAACAGATGGCCATTTGGCCAGTGTTGAAAATTGATGTTTAGAGAAATCTTTAACAAAAACACTTTCTTTTTAATTGTAAGTAATTAGGATACATTTTGTAAGATAACGAAGGTAAGGGTTGACTGCAATGCTTCAATACCTTTCTTGCTTATGGAAAGTTAAAACAAATTATGCAATTACTGCTTAGACCAGGGGAGCAAAATAGTAGGACACATTCATACTGATGTATATATGATGATTCATACAGAGTTGTTGGAATTATACCACAATACAGTCCAGGTGCACAAACGGGTACCTCAACATGTATAAAAGGACATAAGATTGGAATAATAAACAGGGTGGTTTTTAAATAGATTATTGATGCATTTAAAGGGTTAGTAAAATTTAAAAATCGAATCGTTCGAAAAAAAGGATTGCAAACAAGTTTCACAGAGTTTAATTACTTGGGTGCAGTTTTTGAGTTAGCATGAAGATTTTTTCATAGGCCATGTTGCTCAACTAGCTACTAAATTTGATGCTACGAAATGTAAAGGTCCAATCATCTTCATTACAGTCTTATAGATAGATAGTAACCAAGAAAATTATATAGTCTTTGCTTGCATTTGCAAGTCAAGCGGTTCATGTATGTCCCGCTTTACTGTACTGTGAGTTCTAGATATTAGTCCGGTAACACTTTTTTAGTTCCTAAAGTATTGATTTAGAGTGCAATGTATGCATGCTTGTTGATTTGTTTTAGCTTTGGCACTGTGTATATTTATTTAATGGACAAAGCACTTCAAGTTTTATTTATTGAGAAGTTGGAAGTGGAGCAGTTGTGATATTGTCCATGCTATGTCTCAATCAATAAAACTGTGCTGAAGGTGCCCACGTCTGTGCAAATGTTTTGGTGCTTAGTTCTTTTAGCAAATAACTTGTCTGGCTCTAACACTAAATGTAAACATATTATAAATTCTTCCAGAAATCTATCACAGCATGGTGGAATATAGCTCACTTGTTACCATCTGTGCAAAGTGTAAATGAGTCACATGACATATACACCGCACACAGTTTTATGTTTTCCATACAAAAAGATGAATAGACACAACATAGGCTGGTAATGAGCAACTAATTAAGCTTTGTACTTTAATGTGTTCTGTGGTGTTCAAATGAAAGGTAAAATAAAGCTATTTAAAACATAAAATGTACTTGATGTAAAAATGTATTAGATGTCTTAAAACACATGTTGTATCTTAAAAAAAGTATGAAATATAGTATGTAGCATATAATATACTTGTATGTATTATGTGTGCCATGCAGTGAAGTTGAGTTTTTTACAGTATGCGTATGTTCTATGTAATGAAGCTATCATAGTTAAATTGCCAATCATCTAAGAAACAATAATCAGAATATCAGCAAAATATGATGACACAAAATGTTTGTATTTCTGTATTAAAAAGTTACACTGGGGAGTCAAACAAATAACCGTAAACCGTATTTATGGTCTTCCATTCTGGTGAATATTATTCTGTTTTATTAGAGATAATTGGAATTAAGATATTGTCTAATCTAATTATGCGCTATCCAATATTTTGCATGAAATTAGTTGAAAAATACTATTCAACTTGCTTTAGAAAATAGCAAAATGAGTTGTATTACTTCGTAGCATGTTGACATCTGTTGTTGTGTTTTGTTCTAACTTATAAATAATGCAAGTCAGTAATAAAATATAAGGGCAAATAATGCAAGGGTATATCTTACAAAATTGTCAGGGCAAAATGTGTGCCGCATTTAGTATACATTGAGAAAAAATGAGACTATTTATTGCAAAGTGTGTTTTTTATAGAAATGTCATCATTTACAATAGATGTCATAGTTTTGTGCTGATTGTTAGCACAAATAAAATAAGTTAATATGTTATGATAAACTTAGATATTACATATGTAAAACGGCGTGTTGTATCAGAAAAGACATTGTTTACATTTACCCTATCAATCGAAAACAGGGTAAAGGCGATGCATATATTCAGTTTAGTTGCACAAATAAAACCTGTGTGCAGTCTCACAAGCTATACCTGTAATGGTATTTGTACCAATCACCTATGGAGCCAATAAGTCCAGCAATGCCTTATATTGCAATTGCATGTCAGGTCCAGCAGGCGTCTAAATGGTTAATTTTGTATTGTGTCTAAAAAACAACACATACTGCAATCACATATATTCATACACTTCACAGTAGGGCTTTTCAAATTTTAATAGGAACTGGAAAACTTTTTGTAGCGTAGTTCAATGGAAGTTTTTTTTTTTCAGATTTCAGTGACGTAGGCATATTGAGTCCAATGAGATAAATTAACAATGCACATATTCTTATACCATTCTTTCAATTCCATTTCACTTCTAGTGTGTTGAAATTAAACTGCATGTATGGTTTCAGCATAAATGTGTGAACCTTGACTGCAGTTGTTATGTAGCTACTGCAGATGGGATGGAATGATTATATTAAAACTCAATTACAGTCATGTTATTCAGCTACCCCTATGTAGTCCTATTGACCTCTCACCCTGAACACATTTCTTTGTTGAATTCCATTTTCTGATGTTCAAATTCTAACTAAACCACAAGATTATGATCAAGCATTAAATAAAATTGAATTGCTTATAACAAACATCTACATAATAATAATAATAATAATAATAATAATAATAATAATAATAATAATAATAATAATACAAAAAAAAAACATTTCAGAATGAGCTGTGGAGCGGATTAAATCAATGAAAGATTTATTCAAAAGTAAAAGGACAGCTGGCTATTAGGAAGGAGGTAATTAAAAAGACAATCCTAGAAAGTTGATGTATTCAGCATTTATCAAATGCAAATTCGAATTGTGAATGCAAAAACATGAACTCCCTCTCCTTTCCCCAAATCACAGTCACAATCTATGTACACATTAATCTTTTAGTATGCATATATTATAGTATGCTAAAGTGACAACATCCCCATAGGGTAAAAGGAAAAGAGCTGCAAGTCTTGTTTACTATCCTGACCTTCTGCATAGAAACTCCTGTTATTTCAGGACACCAAGTGAACCGTACTACAGTAATAACTTAAATAGTAAATCTATTATTATTTCATGAAATGGCTGGTAAGCAAGAATGCAAAAATGTCCAAAATATAAACTTTGTGGAACTACTTACATGAATAAAGTATTTATGTAGTACCATTAGCAAAATGTATGTTAGAATATTATTATGTTTATAGTTGTTGTTGTTGTTGTTGTATATAATTTTCTAAACAATGTAAAAATATGTGCTAGCAGTGTATTGTACATGTGTTATCTTTATCATCACTCTTGGTGTCACATGATGCAGATCCAAGTTGAAGAAAACAGAAAATGATATAATCATGTAAAATATATCATAGAAATGATGTCTCTAAACAGTTTCTGCAATAATAAATTCACATTTTGCTGCATATAGTTAATGATCAAGGGGCTTGGCTAAGCCCAATGTGCCATATGTAACACACAGTATAGCAGAGAATCAGATGCACACCACATATGCAGTAAAGAATATCTACCCATGTCGCAGTGCAATTTAAAAAGGACATATATATGCAGCACTGTATATGTTATAAAATGCTAAATCATAGGGAAACATGGATAAAGTACATATCTGAATATTGTATATGTGCAAATAAACTGGTATGTATACATGTGCACTTATATTTGTATGTTATATGCAAACTGCATTAAGTCACTGTGTATTCAGCATTAAAGCAATGTAACATGATGATAACTATATATATCATAGTGTTTTTTTCAATATACTACAAATGCAGGACTTAGAAGAAGCCTCTTACGGTCACTATGATTTAATGCTAATGACAGCTACTCTACTGTACATTTATGACTATGCAGAATCCTAAGCATAAAGATAAAGTCATTGTGTAGACTTAAGTCACAGATGAGGAAATGAAGACAGCCAAGGATGAGTCCCTTTCAGGGTTAATATCAGTTCATTGTTTCACAAGGCTACAAATGAGAATCATGCACAACATTGCACTTTAAACATTGAATTCTCTTAGACAGGTTTCGTTAAATGAAAATAAAAATAGCATTATCCCAATGGTGTAACTTAAAATATTGTAATGTAATGTAAAACCAGCAATGTGTTTGCAGGGAAATCCATGCTCTCCTTTTATTGGGTTATTAGGTTTAACAGGGAGCTTTTCAGGTTCACAAAGGATACATTTACATATCATTAAAAATATTGCTGGCTTCTCTTTTGAAAACTAGCAAGGAAACATTTCCCTGTGACTGCAGCAAGTACAGTAATGTACAGCTCTGAGATGCACAGGCAGAATATATTTCCTGCCATAACGAAACAGAATTCACTACCTGTTATCATTTAATGTACAGGTTATGTTTTCTTTGCACTACAGCATGACACTGAATACATGATTCTCAGATAAGAGCGTGCAGTGTACATGAATGAGAGCTACTGAGGTTCTAGCAGACTCACATCTTAACCTCACACTCTAACACATTCCAGCTTCTATTACAACACTCTATGCTATTCTGCTTCCTAACAGCACTACAGCATCTAGCTCAGGAATATCCTATCTGGAGAACTGCTGAAAAAATAGCACGTTGTTCAGATATAGGAAAATCAGAATTGATATTGCAGATACATATACACCCTACAGCAGAATAATGCTAAAGTTACAAGCAGAAGAGGTGAAACAGCAAAATGAAGAGAGCCATGCAAAGAGTAACTTACCTGCTGCAAGTACATAAAAGTCAAGGCACAAGAGAGCTGTGGGCACATGCCCACATTCGGCAGTGCCACGCAGGTTGCACCCGTCAGAGGATGCTGCATGGTGTTGTTCTGGAGTCGACGTAGAACAAGTGAAGGGGCTAGCATGCAAGCACGTTTGTCCTGTCTTGTCAGCAGGTTTTAAACCGTCTTTTAGCTGTGGTTATTTAAAGTTAAAAAAAAGTCCTTCTCCCCTTTTCTATCCTACTGCTGGAAATGTGTGTTCATTTGTCAGCTAAGGCAACTAGGCAAATTAAAACTGAAACCACTTAAACTGGATAGAATACAAAAACGAGGGATTTAACCAAAGCCTGCAGCCTAATGAAGAGTCAGTGTAACTTCCTCAATGACAGTGAAGAGAGAGGGAGCTCGGCGTTTCCCAACAGGAGCTTGCTGACTAGCGGAGAGATTGACTCACTGGAGCTCAGTCTGCTGGTGTTGATGCTGCACGGCTTCTCATTTGTCAAATGGGTCCTAGGGCAGAGGCTTTACCACTCACCAAAATTCAAATACTGCATTTTTAAAATCCCCTGGGAGGGTGGAGAGAAATAGAGAGAGAGATCGAGTGAGCTAGTGAGAAGGAGAGAGAGTGAAACAGAGAGAGTGAGAGAGAGTGTGTGTGTGTGTGTGTGTATGTCTGTGTGTGAGAGAGAGCAGGCGATTGAATGGGAAAGCTGCATCACAGACAACCGTGAGATTTGGGCAATTAATGTCATTGCCCAGCTGGGACCCAGTGTCTGTTATAATTTCTTTTGCATTGCTGTTGGTCAGCAGAGTCAGCACCAAATAATGTTTTCAGGTTTTTTTTTTTTTTTTTTAGTCTTGCCAGAAGCCAACTGTAAAGACTCACTGAAGATCCTATCTAGACAGCCAATGATAGGGATTTCTATGTTCTTTCTACATTCTCTATGCAGATTCCTGACATTTTAGATTGTACATGAATCTTTCCAGATATAAGCTTTTCCACTGAGTCAGATAGCAGTGCAAAGTTAACAATCCAACAGAACCCACACTGCACACTGCATAAGCTTGGTTGTTTTTTTTTTTTTTTTAATGGTGAAAAGGCTTAGAAACCATCTTCAACTGCAATTATGATTTAAATTGGTATTATATTCAGTCTATTAAAGGAGATTAGTCTATCAAGCTACATTTTAAAATGAAATTTGCCTTTTTATTATTTAATATGTAATCTTTTTCCATGAATAGAATTACCTATGTTTCAAATTAATATTCCACTCTTGCAGACTCTTTTGCTTTGTTTTATAGAGTAATAATTGTTCATTAGTAGATCTAGTTAACCTTTATGTAATAAAACAGAAAGTGACTTGCAAATCAAAGTATTTTTTACTTTTGATGTCCTTGTGATTAGTGATTCTAAGATTAATATAGTTTCAAAAAGTCTGCAGAAATGTATATTTCTTTATATTACTTATAGCATACATTTTTGATAATGCAAAGTGATATTAAATGATACTGAAATTGCCCATGAGTGTAAACGTGACCTCTTCACTAATGAATTTTAATGGCCCCATTCACAACAAATCTACATATATGTATCTTATTTTTCTTTTATGTAAACATTTGTGACACATTAATTATTTCAGTTCCAATTCTAATCTAGGAGAGACACACACATGTCACTGCAGATGACACGCTGAAATGATTTGGATCAATAAAAATACATTGTTAATACATGTGTGAAGATAAAATCATCTTTCATGTTTAGACCCCAGTATACATCAAATCTGCTAGCCTATACCTTGGGAAATCCCTGGAACATTTGGCATTATACATTACGAGACAAATGCGGCTTGTTGAATGTAAGTAATCAATACGTGTGTGTGTAAACAAAAAAACAAAACAAAGGAGTTTTTCTTTTCTATATGCCGTGCAAATTATTCGTGCAAGCTGCTGCAGATCAGTCACACACTACACTTAAGGATTTCATCTAGTTAGGAACAAATCCAGCTAAAGGGTAGTTTTGCACCTGGGCAAACCATGTTTCAAATCAATAGATATAAAAGCATTTTTGTATCCATGCAGGGAAAAGGCATCATGCTTTTTACATGTAGTACACAAATAATGGACAGATTTTCTTTAACACTGTGATTTATAGTTGAGCTGGGAATGCACCCCTTCCAGATCTACAAATCTGTCTTCACATTCTCAATCCTCCCCCCCGTGTTGCACAACATGGTATATCCAAGGTGCAAATGTGCACTGTGGAGATGAAATGACTCTTCACTCTAAATGAGGCTTTAAGTGCACAAAACGTGCTGGGGTATTATAGATTGATTTAATTGGTCAAAACACCTAATTCCTTACAACATTTCAGAAACCAGTGTGAGTGTGACGCAATCTATTTATTTGCAACTAAGGGTCATACACAGTGCTTTATATTTTATTTAATATATATACACATACACGCTTACCACAGTACTAATACATTTACCAATTTCAAAATACAGTATTTGAAATGATCAATCGGCTTTAAGCTATTCTGAGTATATTTTTTAAAATCACAATGCCTGCATGCGTCACAGTATCAGCCTGTCTTGCTCCTTGAGAATGACGAAATTAGCATTGTTTGATCTGGCAAGTCCATATTGGTCTCTGTAAACTGGGTTTATTGTTTTTGCTTTACAGTTACTGTAGTATAACATTTTAGATGTACACTGTGAGTATCATTATATTGTGCACACACTTGTCTCATAGTGGCAAGTGGGCAGTGTGCACTTTTGTGCAAATTCTGGCCAATATAAAGTGTTTAACTGGAGTAAAACTACGCAAGCATGGGGAGAATATACAAACTCCACACAGTTAGTGCTTGGTGGGAATCGATCTCATGACCTCATTGCTGTGAGGCAATAATGCAAATCATTACACCATTCATACTGCATATATATATATATATATATATATATATATATATATAACACAATCCCCAGATTTGCGTTAAATAATTAGAAAAGAAAGTGGTCGCCAATAACACTAGGCCCCCTACTAGTGAGGCCTCTACAACAAAAATCTCTCCACAGTAGTTTTATAAGGCGAGTCCTGTCTTTTCTTATTCTATAAATTCATACAAATAAGCATTTCCTTTTTTATATACATAAAAAATGTATTAAAACATAAAGTTCTTTTAAAACAAGCTTTCCATATGGATATTCTTGTCACAGAAGTAGTATTGATGATAACATGAACCCGATGCATTTCGTCTCATTACGAGACTTCATCAGGTGTATGCATTTGTTATATAAATCTTCAATGATTTTTTTCAAAGATTTTACTGGAATGCTGTATATATAACTTCTTTGTTTGCTTTTTCTATTCAAGATTCAGTACAGTATGTCATCATTTTGGCCATGGGTTTGTTGATAATTAGGTGGAACCCTGCAACAAAGGGCTTTATGGTCTAACCCATTGTTGTTCTTTATTTGTATTTACTTCTCGACCCAGGTGTGTTATATTCACCCTTAAGTCTGAGGTTATGGTATCACCTTTTATTCATTATGGTTCCATGTGCATTGAAGTATAACTCAATATATATACAGGGTGAGATCCCCACCTGGTCTTTAGAATGTTGAGGATATTCCTGTCCTTAGAAGATTTATAGACCAGGGTAAAACAGTTTTAGCAGCTATTACTCTCATGCAGGTGTAAGTGTGCTCATCAGAGTCTGATCTGCAAGTGACTATATATATATATATATAAACTCCACCCCACTGTGCTGACAGGACGCAAGAGCGTGTAAGATGCTTGTACATCCCCATTAGATGGAGCACCTCTCGGCCAGCTCAAGGAATCGCTGAATTCCCTGAGCTGGTGCAGGCTGGCTGGTGGCGCTCCATCTGATGGGAATGCGCGAGTATCTCACACACTTGTGCGTCATGTCAGCACAGTGGCGTGGAGCGGATTTCCTGCCTGTCTCTCTTCCTGGAGATGGGCAGGGCTAGTGGGGGCTGCAGGGGGCTACAGGCAAGACGGGGGAGCATCGGGGAGCCAGTAGAGGGTGGTGGCAGGCTCCGCCAGAATGGGGTGCACGCACAAGATGTGCCCCCTTCTGGCAGATGATGCACAGCGGCGATTGGCTCAAAATATACACACCCACTAATAAATAACAAAGGTAGCTCTACAAAGACAGAAAGTATACATAGACAGAGAGGACAGGCAAAGACATTGTACAAAACAGGTGTGATGAGAAATGATGCAGAGGCAAACTCATTTTAGATCTAAGGTGTATATTTACTAAAGCTTTTAAAAATGACCAATCATCTTTTTCTACAATGCAATAGAGAAATGATAGACAGAATCTGATTGGTTGTTATGGACAACATCCCCTATTTTAATTTTAAGAAGCTTTTGTAAATTTACCTCTAAGTGAGCGGGGACTTATAAAAATGAAGACTATTACAGCCTGATTGTAAAGGATGAGCCTAGGATTAAAGATAAGTACACATGTATACCACCTTTGGCCTTTTCTTCTGATATTGTGGTGAATGGCCGATGATTGTACAGTATAGGTGCATATGCAGTACCAATACAGGAGTGTGTGTTATAACACTTCAACATCAGTCAGTATCCGGATGTTGCATCTTATGTTCTGCAAACCCAACCTCCTGATCTCCATAGAGGAGCCACTTACCTCACTACTGCAGCCTCCATCTCACCGGGGATAATGGCTAAATATGGGAGCAATTCATCTGAACAGCTGATCAGCCAGGGATTGAATATGTGCGTACCCAGTTTAAACATTTGCCATTACAGTGGAAGTTATAAGAATACAAATGGAAAAGCTCAGTAATATCTACATATCTTATCTCAAAAGCTTTTTCTATCCTTTCTGACTATCCACCATAATCATTTCTGTGCTGTAAGTATTGAAATACTTATCTAAATTTGAGGATCCAATACAAATGCATCAGTTTTTTATTGTCATTTTATTTAGTAAGGGTTAATAGCTGAGCTAGTGTCGTTAGATACAGATATATAATCACACATCATTGCTGCAATCACAGCTCTTCTCAGTGAGCCAGGGTCCATGTTTTCTGCATCTTTTTTGCTAAAAATTCATCTTAGTTGTAATGTGACTAGGACACATTAGGAGACTGTGCTGTGTTATTTAATATACTGTATGATACATGTATATCTGTGTGCAACTGAGTCTCTGGGGAAAATTTACTTAGAAGGGAGGGTGGGAGTTTTATTTCAAATTGGATGATGCTATGGACAACCAATCAGATTCTATTTTCTTCTAGAAGATGCTAAATAAATAAGAAGTAGATTCTGATGTTTGCCCCTAGAAACACCCCATCTGAACTCCCATCTTAGTAACCCCCCCCCCCCCCTACCCAATCCGTGTTCGAACTACTATTATTTAGTAGTCAGCTTTTTAGGTTAAGTTATATAGAGCCTCAGTAACACTCTAACATACAAATGTGACATATTAAATTTGTCAGTGCAGTCTCAGATTCCTTCTAGTTGTATCAATTTGTGACTAATGTAGGGTACACACCAGAGTGATCATTATCGTGCGATGATTGAGAAATTATTTTCTGAAATTGTATGTAATACACGATCTGCACACGATCGGTATCCAATCCAATGTAGATGATGAATCTTTAGTGCAGCAGGTAAAATTTTCAAAGTGACCAAATGACAGACGGGGACGCGCATCGGATCGGAATCACATTGAAAACATGTACAGTTCTGCTCTTACATACAATCGGTTATTAGACGCATTGAAATTGGGGGAACTGAGCCCAAATTGCTCTGGTGTGTACCCAGCTGTTAGGCGCCGTGGGAGCGCTTCTGGAAGGACAGAGCGGCATGTACGCTTAGCCGCCTGTCCTCCCGGCTCTGACGTCCGGTTGCCTAGCAACCAGGGAAGCCGGAGGACGCAGCGTCGGAGCGTGACGCCCGTCCTCCCTCCTCACGTCTCTCAGCGCCTGAGACGTGGCAGCGTCGTTGCTTAGCAACGGCAGACGCTGCTAGGCAGAGAGGAAAAGCCGCGAAATTCAACAGGCCGCAGGTGTCGGAAAGGACTCGTTATGACAGGCGGGACTCAGGCCTCCATTCTCATTGGCTCCTAGCCTTCTTATCTAGGAAGCCAGCCCTGCAGTCCTCGCCGGTGATAGCTCCTGTTTGGACCTATCTGTCTGCTGCTCCCCGGTCCGTTTCCCTGCTGTTCCCAGCGGCTCCTTCGTGGTCTCCTCTTCCATTGGTTCCTCCTGTGTCGTGAGTTGCCCCTTTAGGGGTAGTTTCATTCACACCTTCTTTATTGTCATTACCTTACTCATTACCTGTGTTCTCTGTCTGCCGCATTGGCAGGTCATTTATGTTGGGGAGGTCCATTGCTTCCCACTCATTCTCTCCCCTTGTCTCCCAGTTTTTCTGGGGTTTTCCAGTCCCTCCTGCTCTTTGTATACTTTGGTATTGTGTCTTATATTTTGTATGGTTCCCTGGGCGACGGTTGTCGCGGGTTGTGGCGACCAGGTCGCGGGCGCTTAGTTGCGTTAGCCAGGGCCCGGCAAGTCGCCGTTTGTTAATTTCAGTTAGGCCCCTCAGTCAGCTTTCCTCTTGACCGTACCCTAGGGGGTCCCCGGCTCCTTGTCCTCTCATAACACCTGGCTGCACCGGAGCTTGGGTGGGCTTAACCTACCCATTCAAACGTGGCGGCTACAGGCGAAGCCTAGTAACACCTGCAGGAGTCGGTCACCCAGCCTGGGGGGTACAACAGAGGTAGTATAGGGTTTGACCGTGGCTGTCCTAAACAGCAGTCCCGGCGGTGGGGTCACACCCGAAACCTAACACCCAGCATTAGATGCAGTTTCAGCCCAAAAAACACAATATAGGGGCCCACCACTAACAAAGTTGCATGGGTTCTGGAGGCTCAATCACACCAGATATCTCACATGGCATGGCATAATGTATGAGGACACATCTACAATTTAGCTAGTCTATCAGGGTTATTGGTGGTTGGGTTATAGCAAGCCATATAAATAGCCTGGTAGAGAATTCATTTAGCCTTTTTCCAGGTTTTTACCCCCAAACACCCGACTTAATAAGGATTGGATTTTTTTTCCCATTGGGGTGTTGAGGGGGACTAATTTTCAGGTACCAAGTGTGACTCTTTTGCAGATAAGTATAATTTCCACCTCACTTACCTAGGTTCCATTAATTAAAAATGCTTAATATTCATCATGAACTATAGCAGCAAGCATCCTGTTCCATAATATAAGCGCACTGCTTTCATCCTATACACAATGTTTAGTGAAAGTGGGTGTGTATACAATGAAAAAGTGTCAGATACAGAACTGGTCCTGACTAATTTGGTGTCCTCAGCTAGATTTAAGCTGGTACTGCTCAATCAACATGGAGGCAGGGTGCTGTGCCTACTAGGTGCCCCCCAGTAGCAAAAACACCTTAGACAATTACTTATTTGGCCTATGTCCAGTGTGCACTGGTTAGGTGACAGGGCTGGTTGCTCCCACTGGCAAGCAGTGAATGGAAACTTGGCAATTTACAATTCTACTTTACAAGGAAAGCATGTTTGTGATTGGTTGCTATGGGTTAGTGAAAATCTTGTATTCAAAGCAATGTTAGTAAATCAGGCCTATTGATTCAAAATAAATGTGTTCTGAGGCAAGAGTAACATTCCTATGAGTAAATCAGTCTTAGACTTTATACACCTAAAAGTGCAATCTGTGTATTCCTAATTATAAATCACTTGGAGAGGGACTGGAGGGTGATTGCTCTTGGGACTCTTTATTTTGAAATTGAAGACAGGCACTGAGAGATGTACAGAGCTCCTTGGGTTCTGTCTTAGGGCACTTAGCAGTGTTATTGTGTGCTTTTATGGACCTCATTTGTGTTTGCCTTTTAGGCCAAAGATTGCTAGTCCTGCCATTAAAAATCTGTATTCTTCTTGAATCTATAAATTTCCTGCAAGTTGTTCTGCTCCTCTCAATCATTATGTAATCTAATAGAACCTTGGAAGAAATATATTCTCATTATGTGAAGCTACACATTTGCTTGAAAAGAGGTATAAGCATTACACATTTCTAAATGATAAACAACAAGCTTTACAAAATAATGACTTTATAGTGTTAGGATCGGCAACTTAGCTTAATTACAATACTCTTGTATGCATGTATTAATTAATTCAATCTGCATTTTAAAAACATTTGTTTATGACAAAACAGGAAGTTGTAATCTTGTTCAAGACAAGTGTATGTGACAATTCTTACCCACATCTAATTGCATTTATGGAAAAATATGCTCCAATTTAAATAATATGCACATGTACAAATGCAAAAATGTACTGTATTGTTTTTAGTTAAACACATTTATATGTATTTCGTTATTTTAGAAGTTTTTCTTAAATACAGAATATAGGGCGTGATTCTTGTCTGTTCGGACGGTGGTTAGTTCACGATGGTTGGTTCACTGCGCATGGGCATGGTCTTTTATGTGCATGTGCAGGTCTCCTTTGAGAACGGCATCAGCGACATGCATAGTCGCCAAGAAATTCGCAGGGATCGAGGCAGCCCGGGGAGAGTCGGGTTCCCCCATGAGAATACCCAGCATTTCATGGACGTCCCATGGGAATGCATGCAGGATGAAGTGTGCCGGTGGTGGGTGGCTGACATCATATGCCGCCCGCCCTGGTGGGACTTAGGCCCGCCCACCAGCCAATCATGGTTGAGCATGGGGGTTTCCCTGGACTATGATTGGCTGGTGGACGGGCCTAAGTGCTGTCAGGGGCGGAGCACCAGAAGTAAACAGAAGACCGGAGCGAGGTTAGAGTGGTGCAGGGGTCCCAGAGAAGCCCTGAAGACAGCTGGTGAGTATGTTTTCTATCCACAGGTACCCACATGGATACTATTGGGCCGATGCTCCGTGGCAAAATAGGTGAGTATTGGATGAATGGGTTCCGTGTGTAATCCCGGGCTTCAGCATGGGCAGGTAAGTTCTGGAGGGGGGAACCCCTTCTTTGGGGGTCCCCACTTCCCCATGACCAGTGACCGGTCAGAGGGATGAATGCTTTGGCCGGGGGACTTGTATAAAAAGTCTCCCCCCGGCTGTGGCATTACCCTGCTGGCTGGTTGGGCCCGGTGCTGGTTCTTGAAATATGGGGGACCCCAGCTCATTTTGTCCACAGAATTTTGGGAACCAGGACCAGCCCTGGTGCTGGTTTTATAAAATCCGGGGAACCCCTATTTGTTTTGCCCCATGATTTTATGAAACCAGGACCGGCTCTTTGAGCCAGGGGCTGGTTATGCTCAGGAGGGGGGACCCCACGCCATTTTTTTAACATAAATCGCACGTCTGAAAATGTGCAGATTTTCATGACTGAAAATCGCACATTTTCATGACTAAAAATCGCACTATATCGTGCTTTTTGGCCGCAAATCCACATCTCATTAAATAGGCGGTTTTAAAGGGAAAAAATGCAAATTGAAAAAGTGCGATGTGATGCGATATGGTGCGTTTTTTAAAAGTGCGAAAAAATCACATTCTATTAAATGTCACCCTCAGTGTCTGCACTGTCTGCTTTGTTTTCTCTGTGATTTCTGTCTTGTCATCTTATTTGCTTTCTGCTTGTCAGGCTAGATAAGTGGCAGAAGATGAGATGAGGACAGGGATAGTAAAGAGGAAGAGGTAAACATACCCTTAAGGCAGCAGAAAGTGTTTAATAAGTGAAGAGAGGTATTTGGCATAGAAAGTGGTCTATTTCTTTATAGTGAAAATACTGTAGACCTGATTCATAGAAGGAAGGACTGCCTACAGTATGTCAAACCCTGCAGAGGGAATGTCTGCTACTGCATACAGTATGCATTTAATTTGAACGGGTACCTACAGAGTTGGTTTGCGTGTGCACTAAATTATGGGAGCAAGATGTTGGAGAAAATGGTTACTTACACCGATACACAACTGCTCACATAGCAGACCTCTTCAGAATGGATGCTGAATGGCATGCAGTATGCCCCACTGAAGCCAAATTATGGAATATCAAGTCATCTGGGTTTTATAGGGACTAGCAGGGGCACAATTTCATTCAATGCTCTAAATGTAGAAAAGGAACAATGTGAGTCATATGTAGTCTTAGGGGTGCCTGTCTCCAAACTCCCTTCCTCTTTGTGGTATTCATATCATATGTTATTGTGATCCATGTTTCATTTACAAGACCAAAAAAGCAGTGTTTATTAAAGATACCTAGCAGCCAATTCAACAGCTTTTGCAAGCTCTTAAGTTGGAGTGCTGACTGCTGCATGACGGCATACTCTGGAGAAGCTAGCAACAACTCATAACACACATGTTAGCATGACAGACCATCACTAAGATAGTGGCAGTGATGATAGTTTTCATAGCACCTATTCCCTGATATATGGTGCTCTCATCCCAATATGTGTACAGATTATGGCTGCCAGGAGTAGGGTACCAAGTGCAGACTTTCTGTTGGCCCTGTCCTTTCTGCTGTGCTATAGACTCTGGGCAGTATTCAATGAAAAAGTTCTCCGTGCATGGAGAGCGTTTTATTTCGCTCTCCATGCACTCTCCATGTTCCGGAGGTCTCTCTGCCACTCCTGCTCCCTCTATTCAATGTGGCTGATGCTCTCCGCCACTCGCGGAGAGTCTTAACACCTGCAGGGAGCTTTCAGGGAGCCGGAAGCAGCCAGAGAGATTAAAGTCTCCCTGGCTGCTCCAGAGGACTGTGGAGGGGAGGGGGGCTCTCCAGGACCCAGGCTGCACCCCCCTATAGCCAGCGGGGGACCCAGTATTCACTGCACCAGTTTGTGCATAGTTACGTTCGGGTGCAGTGAATATATGAATATCTAATGAGCGGCTCGAGCGCTCCGGCCCCCTGCTGGCTGCACTGTGTAAAAAAAAAATAAAAAAAAAAAATTTACAAAAATATTTTTTTTAAATTAAATATATATTCATGTGCTATAAGCACATGAATAAAAATAACATGCCCCTTCACAGAAAAAAAAAACTGATTTTTTGACACCAAAATTTCTTAAAAAAAACTTTTAGTTTAAAAGTTCACATTCCAGCTCTCCATCAAAAGATGGAGAATTGCTACACGGAGAGACACAGAGAAAGTCACTTAGAAAGACGGAGAACATTTCACATTGAATAGGGTTGCTCGCTTTTGGAGAGCAAAATGCTCCGTCCAAGGCGAACAAAGCACAAGTTCTCCACAAAACACGGAGAACTTTTCTCATTGAATACTGCCCTCTGTGCTGTTGAAGTGCAAGTCTCTAAAAACATGGCGCTAGCCATGTTCCTGGGACAAATCTGTATTGAGCATGTGTGAATCACAGGAAAATGGCTACTACTACATTTTCTGAGTAATTTCTCTCTAGCAGTAACACTGAAGTGGTAATATGCAGTATGGATACAAATGCAGTATAAATATAGGGAACTTCATCTTTTGCTGGATTACAAAGTAGCTTTGCACTCTAGAGACATAAATGTAGCCTGTTTTTTTGCACTTAGCCCCTTTAGCCACGTGATTTTCCACTTAAAAGCATAACGTTTTTTTAATAATATTGTGTCAACATCTACAACCCTAATAGCCGGATGTGGTAAAGTGGATAGTGATAAACAGCCAGCCAATCAGCAACTACCTGTTATTTTTCAAACCCAGCCTGTAACATGATGGTAGGAGCTGATTGGCTGGTTGTTTATCACTCTCCATTTTATAAATTTTCAAAGCTTGATACATCTGACCCTAAGTATTAATCTAAATAAGAATAAAATATTGTCCTTCTATTAAATACCAAGGCAGTCAGTTGAGGTACAGTATTTTGCAACATCATATTCCAATATGCTTCCACAGGAAATAGAGCACCATGCTGGTACACATGCATATGAGATTGTCCTGTGTTCATTTACCAGGTACCCCTTAAAAAACAGTGAGTAACATGTATGCATCTTACCTGCCAGTGGCAGCAGTCCAGGGTAAGGAAACGGCTGTGTTTGGTCACATTCTCCCTAAGGATGGCATCAAGGCAGTGTTACTGCTGCCAGGAAAGGATGCTGAAATGATGGATGGTAGGGGAGAGGCAGCCAGTATCTGGAAAGCCATGTTGGGTGCTCATCCCTGGCTGTCATAAAATAAATCCATTCTACACATGTTAAGAAAAAACTTCTCTGGCTTCCCAGCATTGCAGTTAGTGGTGTAACATTAAGTGACCATTGGCATCACTACTGGAATCACTCCACAGAATACCATGCAATGGAATTCTAAAGTGCATGCAGCAGGGAAACATAATAGCAAGTTCATAGATCAGCTGCAGCAGGGACGGCTGATCATCAATCCCCAGGAGACACATCTCACCTTCTATAATCTGCTGGCTAGGGAACTCTTTGTGTAAAGCCCAATGCTGGTGGGATGGGCTTTACAGACACTGGGCACTGCTTCATAAAGTAGTGTAAACAGGGTGCACACAGTTTATGATAATTTTGGGATGACATTTCCCAGATTCTCTCTGCTGTCCTCCATGTACAAATATTGAGATTGCCTTGGTCTTTTCTCCTTGGCTGCCCAGTAGAGGATCTCACTAAGGGGGTATTCAATTCCCCACCACTATGTCCAATGGGGGAAATAGTGGTGGATGCCAATTCACTGCTGTCTTTTCTGACAGCATTCCACAGGCATCTCGGCAGAACGGACCGGACTTTAAAAGCAGTCAGGTACATTCTGCCGAGAATGGCCCTGGATTGTTGAGATCACGGTCGTATCTCGATGATCCACGGCCGTTTCTCGCGGACATGCCCCTTTCAGCACTCAGCAGGTTGGACATTGAATCCCACCTGTCGAAATCTTAGTCCTCAGGTCTCTTCAAAGAATCAAGTGAAATAATTAGCTCCACCTGTGGATCTTTTAAAATGTGTCAGTCAGTAAAGATTGCACCTGTCATATGACCTGGAAAACATGAACTGTGTGGGGTCCTGAGGACTGAGTTTGAGAACCACTGCCTTAGAGTATCAGAAATGTTTTCCCGGCATCCCAAAGATAATTTAATAATAGTAAAAAAAAAAAATCGTAATAAACTAAAGTGACTTGTGCCTACCTGACATTCTTAGGGTCAATTATATGTGGTGATGTTCAGTCGTGCTTCTGATTGTCTGCATGTTTGATGGTTGGCAGCCTATCACTTTGACCATAAATAATTTGATTTGGTCCTTGACCATCAATCCGAGGCACAGTATGGGAACCACTGATCTATGCACATTTTGAATGCAGCTCGCTGCTTAAATGCTAAACAATGGAAGCTCACCAATCCTCCTTCCTGTCTGTAACATTTAAAACACTTCCCCATGTGGAGACATTCCAACTAGTTTTTAAGACCTTTTGCTTTGATTCTACTAGTTATAGCCATGTACATCTCTCTCTATGTATACAGTATATGTGTGTATGTATGCATATATATGTATATGTGTACATATGTACAGACATTTTTGTTTAGGTCTGTGGCACAAACCCGGACCAGGCCTCTTCTCTCTTCTATCTTCCCATCCTTTACCTATGTGCTCTTGCTATCCACCTTTTTCTTTACTTTTCTTGTCTTATTTTTCAGCTTTTCTTCTAATTTTCTTTTATTTCAATGACTTTTGTTTGTTTAATGCTGCAATTAGGTCTGTAACTGCTTTACTATTGTGTCTCAAAATGTATTTTTGCATATACAGGTTGAGTATCCCTTATCCAAAATGCTCGGCACGTGAAGAATTTTGGATAATGGATTATTCCGTATTTCAGAATATTTTTCTATTTTAATGATGTATCTTAAGATATCTTGCATTTATGTTGTACAAACACATCAAACACATGAAATACACACAAATATATTTTATTTGTGCATAAAACATGGTTTCAAAACATGAAACAATCTCAGATACTGAATTTAAATACCAAGCAATCATTTTCTTGCACGCATTTAGTGGCAGTAACATATCATGCCTCAGTAGTGCTGGTACAGATGTATGGTTTTCGGAATAATTTGGATAACGGATATTTGTATAAGGGGTACTAAACCTGTATTTTTATGTATGAAACTATAAATAAATTTGTTTATAAAAATAAATCTAGTAATAAATAATTGGCATGTAATATGACCTTTGTGGAATCCATGTATAGAACACCAAAACAACCAACCTGTGATAAATAGAGTGGTCTCTGCTGATGATCAAATAAAGGGGGTGATTCATTACCGCTCACTAATCAGCAGTCCTTCGCTGCTTAACGAGCAGCTTGGTGCAGCCCATCCGAATGCCTGCCCCCCCACCCCTGATTCCCCTCGGTTTCATATAACGAGAACACATCCCCTCACATGCCTCAGCTAGAAGGAGAAATCATTTAATAGTCGCTAACCATTGAATGATTTCTCCTGCCTTCACAAATAAAAGTCAGAGTCAACTGATTTTTATTTATGCGCACTAGGACAAAGACAGGCGGCTGACATTCTGTGACATCAGCCACCTGCCCCCTATGAAAACTCCTAGCATTTTCATGGGGACACCCATAAAATGCTGGGCCTTCCCATGGGTGAGCCCCAGTTTTGCCCCTTTCCGCCCCTGTCCCTCCCAGGCGAATGGCCTGGCAAGTGTGTAACTTGCTTTAGCCATTAGCTGTCAGGGTGTGCACATGTGCAGAAATATGCATAAGCAAACCCCGATCCTAAATCGGCCCCAATGTATTTAATATTATAAATGGACAAATGCACAAATAAATACAACCATGAACTTACAAAAATAATACTATAATCCAAAGATAGGCAAAATTATTTTTTTCTAATAAAGAGATTTTAATGGTTACTTTCTTTTAAAATGTGTTTATTGTAAAGAAAAACACATCACTTATAAGCATCTGACATAATAAAAATGAATGGTACATAGCAATCAAGGTACAAGTCCTATAGGGTATTAATACATGAGTAAGTAAAAAATGTACTATATAATACATTATACATAACATTAATACAATCAAGACGCATGCGCCTTGTGATGGGATCACACCAATCTCCACGGGAGTCACATGTGGCAATTAGCATGGTAACGATGAGCACATCTATAGTGGAACACTTGAAGCAATGAGAATTGTTAGAAGCTCCGGTGAGAAACCATCTATTCTGATCTAGAATACAGGGAGTAGATCATTGATGTAGGGTGAAAGCTTGTTCTTGCAGGTTAAATCAGTAGATGTTAGACAGGATAGCAGCTGAGTAATTTAACTATGAACTTGGAATTAAGCAAAAAGGGTACTGTCAAGGGAAGGGTACTTTTATTTAAGTCATGATGGTGAAAATAGAGGACCATCAAAATCTAAAAATGATATACCTTCCAAAGTCCCTGAAGTTTCCAATACCAAACCACCGCACTAGCAGGACAGTTGGAAGGTATTGCCAATTAGTCCTTTGTAAGGGATTGTGTCTGATTATGAAATTAGGCTAGTCATGTTCTAGTGCAATATGTTCTAGTGCAATATGAACAGATATGTAATAATGGGGCAGATGTATTAAGCCTTAACAAGAGATAAATGCAAGTGTGATAAGGAGAGATAAACGTCCAGCCAATCAGCTTCTTACTGACTTTTTTCAAACACAGCCTGTAACATGGCAATTAGCAGGTGATTGGCTGGACGTTTATCTCTCCTTATCACCCTTGGATTTATCTCTTGTTAAAGTTTAATACATCTGCCCCAATACGTATAAAAAAACAAATGTAAAATTAAGCATAATATACAGTACTTAACTGCCATAAATAATTTTCCCTACTGCACATCTATTGTTTATGGTCATTTCATCCTTATCCCTTCAAGGAAATGATCGACCCTTTAGCTATCCGGACGATTTGCATTTCCTCCTGGTCGTGTTTGTTTTGTGTTTTATGATACTATGAAGTGGAAATGACATAATTTGTGTTACTGTAAACAAACAGACCAATGCTTATATAAGACCTATTCCACAGCCTCTAGGCAAGGCATTGTGGGATTGTACAGACAATGAAACATATTACAATTGAATTCTCCAGGGACTAATAAAAATAATGGGATTAACAGTCATCTATTTCTTCCATTGTGAAAGCCAGGTACACAATGTTGTACAGTACTTGCACTAGCAATTAAGCCATGGTCCCAGGTAAAGGATTATTTTAGGAAACCAAATTGTTCTAATGATACATTATGTCATCAGTATTGTCTGAATCATCTTCACCATCATTATTGGAATTACTGTTTGTAAGTAAACAAAGCATTTTATTGCACAAATATTGTATAATTACATTTTGCATTATTTATATGTACTCTATACTATATACTGTTTTATTGACTTGCTATCTTATTATAAACATGATAGTACATGTTTACCATTTTGTAGGTATGATTTCTGTAAATATTCTATAAATAGTTTGATTATTTCTCTTTATACTGCATACACATCATGAAAAGAAGCATACTGTGTACTTTGCAAAAGAGTAACCAAAAATGTCTCTAAAAAGGTGAAGAATGCTTTTAAAGTACCGGAAACACTTTGAAGTATATACTGTAAGTAACAATAGAACAAATAATTAACAAAATAAATAAAGCAATTTTTTTATATATAATGCCCATTAAAAGCACTTATTACAAATATAATACTGGGGCTGATTCTTAGTTGGGAGCAAAATAGGCAAACAAAAAAAGCCCCTTTTACATTGCCCTAATACAGTCATGTCCAAACTATGGCCCTCCAGCTGTTGTAAAACTGCAAGTCCCATCATGCCTTGCCACAGTTTTGCCATTAGGGAATGCTAAAACTATGGGAAGGCATGCTGAGATGTGTAGTTTCACAACAGCTGGAGGGCCATAGTTTGGACATGCTTGCCCTTATAACTCCAATAATCCACAGGGTCCCCCAAAAAAAATCTGGATCATCAGCGAATGGAGATGATGTCATCTCCCAGCACCAGCAGAGCAAATCCTTAGCATTAACCTGGTTCCAGCTTGCTGTGTAAGCATGGTTTGTTATTATTATTATTATTATTATTATTATTATTATTATTATTATTATTATTATTATATATTTAGGACATGTTATTTATATAGGACACACATATACAGCAGCGCTTTACAGAGAATATGAGAACATTCACATCAGACCCTGCCCCAGAGGAGCTTACAGTATATGGCCCTTATTCTTGTTCAAATTCCTTCTCAAATGGTCAAAACTATGTGCACTGCAGGTGGGGTAATGTAACTTGTTCAGAGAGAATTAGATTAGTGTGAGTTATTTTGTTTCTGTGATGGGAAAATACTGACTGCTTTATTTTAACTACTGATATATTTTTGAATTGTAGGAGGAAACTGGATGAAACCCACGCAAACACAGGGAGAATATACAAACTCCACACAGTTAAGGCCATGGTGGGATCCAAACGCATGACCTCAGCGCTGTGAGGCAGTACTGCTACCACCATCCAAGCTTGAAGCTGCTGTTGCATCTGTAACCTGTGCTTGCTTTTGATGTACAAGGGGCAGTGATGTAACTATAGTGCCGCATATCCGATGGTGGCTTGGGGGAGCCAGTGCCATCAGGGTCTGCGGGCCCTTGGGTAAATGCATTTCATCCTGTTCACAGTCTTTTTTAAAATTCTGCAGCTGCTTGTAACTTGTGGTGCACTGAGCAGTCCACTGCTGCACAAGAAGACACCCAATCCAAGCACCGCTTCCCCGTTGCCAAGCACTGCGCCTCCTGCTGCTGCACAAGGAGTCACCCGCACCAGGTATGGCATCAAGGTAAGAGCTGGATCTGGGGCAGAGCTGTGTTGGGTATAGCGTCAAGGGGAGAACTGCTTCAGGGATATGGCTTCAGGCACAGAGCTGTTCTAGGAGTATGGCATCAGGGGGAGAGCTGTGTCAGGGTCAAGGGATATATATGATTGATTCAATTTCCTGGTTGCCATGGGTTTGTTTGAAAAGCTGAGGGGCAACATAAGCTTTTTGGGCAGGGGGGAGAAACATTTATATTTACTCTACTGAATAGGGGCACAGTACAGCTGATTAGTATTATTTTCACACTATTCATTGCAACATGGGAAGTCTAGGTACTAGGTTGCTTTGATCTTAGACTATAAAGGGTATATTATAAAGCAATAGAAATATGCTCAAATAAAATTTTAGCTGTGTATTATATTATAAGGACTTGGTAGTTATGGTCTGACCTGCTTACTAGGATACTTATATTTGCTGCCTAGGGGGCCGGTAAATGTCACCCTGGCAAATGCATGCCCCCCCCCGCCACCCAAATCCCCACGCTACCATGCAAGCAGATGCGGATGTTTACACATCTGCTCGCATACAGCCGCATAGAGGAAAAATCATTGGATGGTCGCTCACCATGGACAGCTTTCTCCTCCCTTCACAGTTATACTTTCTTTTATCCTGCATGGAGATGGCCTAAATGGGGGCAGGCTCTCATGTCAAATGATGTCAGCTGCCCACCCTGAGCAGGCAGGGGCACGCATGCATTCTGATAAGCCAGCCAGCATTTTAACGGGCCTGTCAGAATGCCCCCTGCCTGTCACTCAGGCAGCGAGCACCATGGGAAATAATCACACATGAGCATAATCTCACATGCGCAGACTCCAACCATCAGCCAGGGAACCAAATTCAGACTCAGCATGCAGGTCTGAATTGCCCCTTTAGTTTTTAATATCATTTAATTCTGTCATTTAAATACTTTTTTTTTTTTTTCACAGTAAGCATCTTGTCTGCTTTAAAGTATTTTAATGTGAAAATATATGTTTTACACTAAGAATATAAATGATATGTTGCTTCATGCCGACTGCAGTAGGCATTTCTCCGTTGAGTCTCTAGAAAGTAGCAGTTGCATCAGTGTTGTCCGCCATAGCGCTCAATAATAGTAAGCAGTGACACGTGAATCATGTTTTCTGGCAGTTCTCCATGTGAGCAGTCTCCAAAGTGTCTCATTATTGTACCACAACAGGAAAAATGGCAGATTTTGTAAAAGGGTCAATTTAGAACCTGCAACTGATCCTTTTGAAAATTTCTTGTGCAGCATAATAGAAAGGCAAACCCGGTGCCCCATGGTATCCTCTTAGAAAGCACTTAGACATTCAAAGAGAACAAAGGGTATTCAGCTATACTATAATCAGTCTAAGCTCTTTAGATAAGACATCACTAACCTTACAACTATTACAGTTTATTCAATTTGAAAGCATTTCAAACACATCATCTTGAGTATGTATTTTGTATAATGTGAAAAAAGGCACGTTTCAAGTTCAAATGTTAAAGTTCTCTTGTTACCGTCCTTACAGTTGTGATCTTTCTCCGGTTAAAGTTCTCTCCAGAGTGTTACGAAAGTAGTGGTAGAAAGCTTCTACTATGCAACTAAATGATAATATATAAGATTATTTAATAGTGCCTTCATCTGCATGCAAACAAATGAGACTGTGTTTCCGATATGGTAATATCATATTTAGAGGACACTTTTGTTGTATCACCTATGTTTTCCAATTTGTGCAGAGATTAGCATGACAAGATGTGTCAGTTGTTCAACAGTAATTCACTGGGTAGGCTCGTCCTGACATGCATGGCCTTTGATATTTTATTTTATGGAATTACATTTTATAATGAGCTCATTTAATGTCATGTTTAGTTGGAAGTCCCCAGAGCCTGTGCAATCACTAAATACTCATATGATTACTGTAGTTCGAACTTAGTAGCCACTGCTTCAGCTTTAGTTTATACTGTAGATTATATAATGAAATGCACAGAGTAAAATAAAAGTACAACTGTAGTACTTGAAATACTGTATATACTATAACATTACTGTATTGCCTTTTGCACCTGCATCATTATATAATACATGAATTTGGCATATGCAAGTAGTTTAAATTTATTAAGGGGTGCTTCCATATTGATGACTTAATTGTGAATATTTCTTTATAATAATCATTTATTTATGGCCAATGTCAAATCATTTTGTCATTGTTAAGGGAGAACCAGATCACATATCATAAACAAACAATTTTTATTTTTTACAAGGAATATGGGCCCTTGTTCTGGTTCACTCACAAAGGCAAATTCCTTCTCAAATGGACAAAACCATGTGCACCGCAGGTGGGGCAGATGTAAATTGTGCAGAGAGAATTAGATGTGGGTGGGGTTTTACTTCAAAGTGAGATATATATTGCAATGTAAAAATAAAGCAGCCAGTATTTTCCCTGCACAGAAACAAAATTACTCACCCAAATCTAAATCTCTCTGCATGATACATCTGCCCCCCTGCAGTGCACATGGTTTTGTCCATTTAAGAAAGATTTTGCCTTTGCAAGCAAACCAGAATAAGGACCGTGAACCATAGCTCCACCCATGATCAGCAAACCCCCAATGGTCATCAATGGTCATCCATTGCATAGTCGGCAACCATCGATTGCTGCTTGCTATTCTGTCATAGCTAGTAACTATGATGGAGATTTCTAATTTGTCTTCTCATTTACTGAACAAACACTTGAAAATGAGGAATGGCACAATAAAATATGTGATGGGGGATGGCGACAAGGCATCGGGGACCCGGCTGGAGCTCCATTTGAAGGGGATGCGCGTGCTTCTCGGGCGTGCCTGAATGAGCAGCGCTTCATCTGTATGTTATGAATTTAATATGGGCTTCTATGGTGGGAACTGGCAACTCAGGCTGGCCACTAGGTGGAGCCTTTGAGGTGAGTTGCCAGTACGCATCATAGACTGGAATCCAGGGATGCCAGAAGGTACAGATGAAGCCATTCTCATTGTACCCGCAGGTGCACTAGATGCCTGTATCTGGTGGCTGTCGCACCAGCATCACGGGGATGCAGTCAAAATCCCGACGGTCAAAATAGTAAAATAGTGTGCCGAGTGCAGCGAGCGAAGAAAGCAATGCGAGGGGCTGCGGTTGACTTTCAACATTCTGGTCAAAAAAACCGACTGTGTTGACATTCGGGTAAAAAATGTTGATTTTTTCACCCGTCTACATTCTATATGTTGTTATTTTGACCTTGTTGGGATATAAAATGTTGCTATTTTGACCTTGTCGGGATTTAAATGTCGGGATTTTGACCATGTCAGGATTTTGACCATCGGTATTTCATACTGAATCCTTGTCTTGGACGCTCGAGCATCCGATTCCGGGAATGGGGCACGCATGCCTCGGAAAGGCACGTGCACCAGAATCCCCGGCACACAGTGGTGATTGGTGCACCAATGGGAATGGCTCCATCTGTATACTGTAGGCAGAATTTGGGGATGCCAAAATGCACAAGTGAATGTAGGACGGTATGGCTGAACACAGGATCTGGGGATAGGAACAGAATGTATAACTGAGGAGTAATAGCCTCCATGTCGCACACAGTGACTGGAGAATGGTAGCATCTGGATAGCACACGGTGACTGGAAACCGGTATTGACAGGATAGCACTAGGCTGAATCTGGATTGCGCCATATCGCTGGACAGCTACACAGAGTGGGATTCGCTGGATGACCGCAGATAGTTGAACTATGGCAGGTGACCTGATGTGGGTAAGTGGCAGTGGCACAGATTGGATGATGCTGGGAAGCTGGGAAGGGGTGAGCGTATCAATAGCACTGGATTGCCGAGCAACAGCACAGACTGGATGCGACTGGGAAGCCAGGCAGCAGCACAGATGGGAAAGTGTTGGGTAGCAGGGCTGCGGCACACAGGTGACAAAAAGCAAGGTCTGGATGGCCAAGTCAGCGACGTTGCTCAAGGCAACTTCCTATTGTTTGAGCAGGATATTTAATCCCCTTGCCTAGCATGGATTGGCAGACTAACAGGGTGGTAAGTGTAATCTCAGGAGCGGAATTAGAGGATTATAGTAATAGTTCAAATGGTGAATGCTGAACCACTGCTAGGGGGAAGCGAAGGGGTTACAGCTGTCAGAACACTGGGCTACAGTTTTTCAAGTGTCTAGTCAGGGAGTGCTGAGCAAAGTTTCACACACAATGATTACAGCCTAGGTGCAGGCTGAATGAATCCAGGCAAAATACAATGAAAGACCATGCAAAAATTTACAGTATGAATAAAAGAACAAACTCCCAGGTTTGTGATACCAATCAGGTGCGGAGTTCCCCCGGTGCCTGCTCCTGATTGGCCGAGGCAAGATTCGGTGACTGACATTACCAGGTATTCCCTCATTTTCAGTCAGCTGGAGCCGGGTAGTAGTTTTTTTTTTTATAACCTTTGATGCTACATGGAATGAAAAAATGCAATCTTCCCCAGATGGGATGTGAGTATGATTTCTTTTCATATGTACCCTATGGATTCTACTGGAGGAGGGGACAGATGTACGGTGGACCCATATATGTATGCGTGTGTGTTTGTGTGTGTGGTGTGTATTATGTAGCTTTCACATCACATAAAACATTTTGAAAAGTTTTGAAAAACTGTAATTTTAAATGGGTCTAGTGTTCATATTGCAGCAGATTACCATTTAAAAATACCGTTTAAGTACCATTCACATCACCAGTCAAGCCGTTTAACCTCTGAACACGATTCTACCCACAGCTTATTTCCTGGTTCAGGGAAGGGACACAAGACAAGGGACAGCCTATCACAGTGCTCTAACCTTTATTTTTTACTAAATACCATTTCAGTGCCATTCAGACAGCACAAAAAACGGCTCTGAATTGGCTTTAAAACGGGTAGGACTCTGCTTTTTAAACGTGTTGAAATACCAGTTAACTTTAAATGGTATTTCAACTATGACACTTTCACACTGCAGCCTTAAACGTTTTAAAAGGCAAAAAAACGGCAATATACCGTTTAAAAGTGTGATGTGAAAGCTACATTAGTTATTCATTATTATGGTGTGTATGTTTTATTTAGGTATTGGTTCTGTTGTGAAACTACAATAACCAGTGTGCCCAATAATGCCAGGCATGCTAGGACTTGTGATCTCCAAGTCTCTGCATGAAGGGGAAGCTTGCTGGAACTTGTTGTTCCACAACAGAACCCAATACTTTATTCTATCTTCTGTCTTTCTTGGGAAAGTCCCCACTCCCAAAGGGATCCAACCTGGGCTGACCAGCCAGGATGCTCATGCTTTGGCCGGGGGACCTTATTTAAAAAGTGTTCCCCGAATTTGGCATGACACCACTGGCTGGTTTCTGAAATCCTGGCATCCTCTACTCCTTTTGTCTCCCGGATTTGGGCACCAGCCGATAGCCTGGTGCTGATTATAGAAATACAGAAATTATGCACCACATTATAATGCCCCTATGCATTATGTACCACACTGTAATGTCCCTTACACATTAATACATAAGGGGCATTTTGGCATGGTGCATATACACCACAATGCCCCTTACACACGTTACTTACCACTCCATTAAGCCTCTAACACACAATGCACCACTCTGTAATGCACCTTACACATTTTCTGCCACACAATAATGCCCCCTGAGCATTATGCACCAGACTGTAATGCCCCTTCCACATTATGCAAAACACTGTTATGCTTCCTCCACATTATGCCCACTACACATTAAGCTATACACAGTCATGCTCCTTAGATATTATGCCACACACACAGTAAAATAATATACTATACCTTTACCTAAAATAATATTGTATTTCCTCATAATTGCTAGGCTGGGAGGCTGCTTCCTATCTAGGTGTTCTTAGTTGTAGCAACCGGCTTCCTTGTACTGCTTATTGTCAAGGCTTTTATGTGCCCAAGCTTTTCTCTTCCTGACAAGTGGTCCCAGCACATTAATGGACTACTATATATCTGAGACAGTTGAGAAAGAAAGATGGGTAGACACTCCCGCGCAGGAGTGTCTACCCAACATTAAGTCTAGATTTAGATGTCTAAATCCAGACTCCCTGCAAACCACTAAGAGGGGGGCATCTAAATTTAGACGGTTAAGCGTCTAAATTTAGTAGGGTCTAGGGGTACACTATTAAACCTGTTCACAATGACACTAGTCGACGTAACAGCTGTCGACCTTGTTAATTCCACTATCCACGCCAACCCGAAGCGTGGCGAGCGCAGCGTGCCCGCGAGGGGCGGCGGTGCGCATCCTACGACCTTTTCATACCCCCACTATCCACGTCGGCGTGGAGTTGATTTTATAAAGTGTGTCGAGCGTAGCGAGCCACCGAGCCCGAAGCGTGATGAGCGCACGCGGATACCTTCACAGGTATCCGCGTCTCCTCGCGGGCTTCACAGGTATCCGCATGCGCTTGCGACGCTTCGAGCTCGGTGGCTCGCTGCACTCTAAACACTTTATAAAATCAAATCCGTGCCGACGTGGATAGTGGGGGTATAAAAAAGGTTGTAGGATGCATACCGCCGCCCCTTGCGGGCTCGCTGCGCTCGCCACGCTTCGGGTTGCCGTGGATAGTGGAATTAACAAGGTCGACAGCTGTTACGTCGACAAGTGTCATTGTGAACAGGTTTAATAGTGTACCCCTAGACCCTACTAAACTTAAGACGCTTTACCGTCTAAATTTAGATGCCCCCATCTTAGTGGTTTGCAGGGAGTCTGGATTTAGACGTCTAAATCTAGACTTCTAAATTGCCGGAGGAGTCTAAATTGCCGGGTTGTCAGCGGTGCGCAGGACTGCAGGGAGTCTGGATTTAGACGTCTAAATCTAGACTTCTAAATTGCCGGAGAAGTCTAAATTGCCGGGTTGTCAGCGGTGCCCAGGACTGCCTATTTCACTGTGGAACTACAAGTACCACAGTGACCTGTCAGCGCTGGGTGCACTGCTGCTGCCCAGCGCTATGCTGATAACGTAGCTTACATAAGGAAAGCAGCCACGCGCTGCGCTGAAAACAGCTAGAGTGGCACGCACACAGTAAACACAGAGTCTGGCAGACTGCCAAGTTTCAAAGTTTCACTGTGCGCGCGGTGGCGCCGTGAAACTACACAAGTACCTATGAGACAGTTTGAAGTGTCACAGCAGGGTATTAAGGTCAAAACCAGTTCTACTATCACTTTAGCAATGAAAACATGATGTTAACATAATTGCTGCCACTGCACAATGATGCACAATGAGGAAGCTTGTGGAGATGGTGTTAAGTAAGGCTCAGCATGGGTTTGTCAAAAATAGATCATGTCAGACTAATTTAATTAGCTTCTATGAGGAAGTCAGTAGGGGGCTGGACTTAGGGAAATCAGTTGATGTAATACTTGATTTATTTTCTTGATTTCCCTAAAGCTTTTGACACATTGCCTCTTAAAAGGTTGTTAATAAAACTAGGTAATTTAGGGTTAGGAGATAAAAAATTTCATTGGATTAAAAACTGGTTGCACAATCGGAGACCGAGAGTGGCGGTAAATAGCATACATTCCAGATGGGACCCACCTTGTTTAATATATTCATTAATGATATAGGAAATTACATAGAATTTCACATAGAAACATAGAATTTGACGGCAGATAAGAACCACTTGGCCCATCTAGTCTGCCCCTTTTTTAAACATGTTACCTCAAACCATATTTGATCCTTATTTTTTGTAAGGATATCAGTATGCCTATCCCAAGCATGTTTAAATTGTACTACTGTATTTGCGTCTTACACCTCTGATGGTAGGCTATTCCACTTATCTACTACTCTTTCTGTGAAGTAATTCTACATAGTTAGTAAAATTGCAATATTTGCAGATGAGACAAAATTGAGTAAGGAAATTAACTCAGGAGATGATGTGGATACACTACAAAGTGACTTAATTAAACTGGACAGTGGCAGTGATGGGCAGAAAAGTGGAAAATGCAGTTTAACGTTGATAAAGCTAAAGTAATTCATTATAGGAACAAAAATGAACAAGCTACTTATAAGCTAAATTGAGAAATAATAGGGGATTCTGCTATGGAAAAGAACTTGGTCATCATAGATTAAAAAAAATGACTAATAGGCACACTGCTCAAGTGCAGCAGAAAAAGCAAACAGGACACTGGTGTGCATTAAAAGGGGAATTGATTGAAGGGATGCCAATGTGATATTGCCTCTTTAGAAGGCATTGGTGAGACCACACTTGGAATATTGTGCTCAGTTGTGGGTACTGCGCCTTAAAAAGGACATAAATGAATTGGTACAGGTACAGAGAAGGGTGGCTAAGCTAGTAAAAGGTCTTGAATCAATAGAAAACAAATAAAGGCTAACCAGGCTGAATATGTTTTCACTGACCTGGTTTTCACATTTTTGGCCACTAAGGGAATCCTATATATATGACTTACTCAAGTCAGTAGCTACAAGTTAAATAGGCTGAACTCGATGGACTAACATCTTCTTTTCAACCGCCAGGGGCACGCGCGCACGAGATGCTTGCACGCCCCATGGCAATGCAGCCTACCGGGGGTACCCCGCCGCCTCCCCCACCATCACTGCCGGTCCCCCTCGCCGCCCCACCCCCCGAACTGGGCAGCGTCTCCCTGAAGCGGAGATCGGCAGGTATAAGCTGCCCAGCTGCCGTAATACTGGGACGCGCATGCACGTGAGACGCACACGCATCCCAGTCCCTATTGCCGGCGCTCGCCAGTGAAAGGGATCTTGCGGGCACCGGGCAAAGAAGAGAGGCGCTACATCTGTAGCTCAAATTGTGTCACCCTTAACCTGTAGACATTTCCTCTCTAAATGAGCATAGGAAATGTGGTACTCCTTATGAAATACTGGCAGCTAATTCCTATAGATTTAGACAGTCCTCACATTCTCCCCACCTACATGATGCCAATGCATCCCAGGAACCATTGTGTGAGCTGGGATCTTGTTAGGAGTCATCATTTATGACTCATATCTGTCTTATCTGTCATGGGTTAATTTCAGTCTGTGTTGGTATCGACTCTCTGGTGGCCTCCAGTGGTGAGTCTGTGCCATAACATCCCTATATCCTGTGAATTAATGTATGCACAAGTCTGACCTCGTTAGCCCAGCTGGGCTGGATTGTGCACAGCTGCCTTGATTACCTAAGGCCTTCATAAGGCATTCTGACCTATACAATCCTGCCAGTTATAGTCCCCAGTCCTGTGTGCTAGTCTGTTGGTCTGAGCTCCAATTACCTAGGGGAGTTCTTGCTAGCCTTGTCTCAGCCTTGTTGGTATCCTGCTACAGTCCGGTGTACTCCAGCTAGTACTCCTGCTGAGCATCTTGGACCCTGCTTTAGTCATTCCTGCTCCCTGCTGGTTTCATCAGTGTTGGCAGCCTGGTTTTCTGGCCTCTGCTCTAAGATATGTCAGGGGTTCTCCCTGCAGCCTTCTCTCTCCAAATTACCTTTTGTCCTACAAAAAGAGGGGGGTGCATATCTAAGAGAGCTGTATTTAGCTGCTGCTTTAGAGGGAATTGTGGGAACCCTCAAAGAAAGCAAACACGGACAAGAAAAGGGGGTTTGAGCAGCGCTGGGTTTCACTGAGAGAATCACAACTGTAAAATTAAAAACTTTATTGTATACACATATGCATAATAAGATAAATATGACAATATTGAATGACAAAAAAAAGAAGAAAAGTAAAGGGAAAGAAATAAAAAAATATATAAAAAGAAAAAAGGTACTTGTTTCCTAGCACGGCCACAAATCTTATGGATCGTGTACCTTTAGTTAAGGTACACGATCCATAAGATGGACCCGATTTCCTTTGAAATCAGGTCCATTTGGCCGGCTAGGATAAAATATCGGGGGCATCGCGTCGGTCGGGACCGTTAACAATGGTCCCGACGCGACCGACGCGATGCCCGCGATTTCCCCATAGGCTTCAATGTTAAAAAATATTTTAACATTGAAATCGTGTCGGGAAAGGTAAAATATCGGGGGCATCGCGTCGGTCGGGACCATTAACAATGGTCACGACGCGATGCCCCCGATTTTTCCATCGGGTTCAATGTTAAAATATTTTTTGACATTGAAATAGTGAAAAAATGTGAAAAATGTGAAATGGGCCAATATGACCCATTTCACATTATAGATGTCCCCGTCGTCACCCCACGATAGACGCCAACCCGAAGCGTGGCGAGCGCAGCGAGCCCGCGAGGGGCGGCGGTGCGCGTCCTCCGACCTTTTCATTCCCCTACTATCCACGTCGGCGTGGAGTTGAGAATAGAATAGTGTGGCGAGCGCAGCGAGCCACCGAGCCCGAAGCGTGGCGAGCGCAGCGAGCCCCGCGAGGGGCCGCGGATACCTTCACAGTTATACGCGTCCCCTCGCGGGCTTCACAGGTGTCCGTGGCGACGCGGACACCTGTGAAGTCCGCGAAGGGACGCGTTTACCTGTGAAGGTATCCGCGTCCGCTCGCCACGCTTCGGGCTCGGTGGCTCGCTGCGCTCGCCACACTATTCTATTCTCAACTCCACGCCGACGTGGATAGTAGGGGAATGAAAAGGTCGGAGGACGCGCACCGCCGCCCCTCGCGGGCTCGCTGCGCTCGCCACGCTTCGGGTTGGCATCTATCGTGGGGTGCGGTGTACACAGTTAAATTTGGGGGGGGGTTGGGAATATTTTTACATTGAATACAATGTAAAATGAAATTTACATTTCATTAAAAAAAAAAATCGGGTCCAAAATCGGTCGGTCGCGACGATCGCATCGCATGCGACCAAATCGCATGCGATGCGATCGACCCGATTTTTCCGACACGACCACCCCGATGTAAATCGGTGTGGCCGTGCTAGGAAACAAGTACCAGAAAAAATTATGTAAAAATAATGATGGGTAGAGGTTGCAACCAATTATTCCTGCATAATAGAGGAAAATGGAGAGCTTCTCCACAATATATCTGGTCTCCGATAAGGCCTGGAGGATCTCCAATTGTTTAGTGGTGGAGATAGTTTATCACATGAATATGGAATACGGATGAGTGCAATGAATATGAGGGTATATATGGTATAAGAGTTCTGGAAAATTACCCAGCTTGGTTAGTTGGTTACCCTGTTGTATCAATAAGCAGTCCGTCTGGAATGGTCCACAGTAGGCGAATGGCACTTCGCTTGGCAAAGGGTGGAGACGGTAGGGTCCTGTAGTATGGATGGAATGCTGGTCCGGAGCTCAGATGAAGAAATGGCTCGACGCGTTTCGGCACCAAACTGGTACCTTCCTCAGGAGCTGTGCCATTCGCCTACTGTGGACCATTCCAGATGGACTTGTCCACCTCTTGTACTACATCTGTTTATTTGGGATATCTGCACTGTAAAGCTGGTCCAGCCTATTAAGGTCAGACCCTTTCAGTGCAAGGTGCAGGGATTGTTATTTATATACCACCTTTGTGCATTGTTGCATTTGCGTTTATTTATATACCACCTTTGTGCATTGTTGCATTCGCATTTATTCATATACCACCTCTGTGCATTGTTGCATTTACACCGGGTTAACACCATCACTGTGTATAACTGTCACTAGTTGTTGTTGCCTAGATACACAGCAGATCCTTGGGAGGGTTCTCCAACCTAGGCCTTCTCAGGGTGGTTCCAGCCAGTCTGTATTGAGGTTAGTTAGCTTTTCCTCTTGCGCCCGGTTCGCTTCGGTGAACACGTTGTCCCACCTAAGACCTGACTGCAATGCAGTCTGGGCGGAACTAATTTGTCCTTACAACCGGGGCGGTTACAGATGAAGCCTAGCACTGCAAGTGTTCACTGACACCGGTCCGGGGCAACAGAGTCAGAGGGCAGGTCCAGTTCTGCTTCTGCTGGCCTATACATCTCTAGTGATGAGATGTATGCACAATAACTTCCCAGTGATTTGATGTCATTATTTTCAATGGTAATGCATATAGTTTCCCAGTGCCCACTGCTGAGCGGGATATGAAGGCACAGCTGTGTATACATGACTGATGTGTGAGTATGTCAGACACAGCATGTACATTACACAGACCTACAGCTCTGCTCACTGTCCCTCACCATGTTGGGACCACTGTGTGACAGGGGATTGGATCCCGTGGTGATTTTTACATCCTTCCTCCTGATTCACCAGGAACCATCATGGGGTCCTGAGAGCTCAGCACAGATAATATAAATCACTCAAGGTAGGATCACAGTATACATACCTCACTGCAGCAGACTGGAAATCTCCAATCCTCCCCAGTAAGTAGTCCAGGTATCCTCATTAATGGGGCCCTTGGTACTGCTGAGCCCTTGGTGTGTGCCTCAGTTGCATAGCAGTAAACCTGGTCTTGAATCTTGTCAAAACCGACACATTTGGATTGCAGTTTCAAAAGACTTCCAGGGTGAGGTGCATTCCTGCAATTACTGTTCTACTTCCATGCATTAAAGACAAATGACACCGTTGATTTAGGAACCTTCCTAAAATCTGCAATTCCCCTCACGCTCATACTTCCAAGTAAGCAGCCTATAATTATCCCCCTTTCCATCTCAGTTAGCTCCTTCTGGCTAGCCATTTTGTAAGCAAATGATCCAATCAGTGCCCATCTACCCATTTTATTCCTTCACAAAAATGTGTCTCCTGTAGGAGCATATTTTGTTTGAACAGGGTTGTACAATCGCCTTGCATGTATAAGAAATGCAAGATGCATTGACTAGTGATATTTTACTTTCATATGAGATGATTCAGGATACAGCTATCAATCTCTGATAAACCAACATGGTACTGCTCAGCATAAATAAAATGAGGCACACATTTTCACAAGAAGCATAATAGATCTCACCTTTGATATATTATATAGCTGGCCCAGGTGCCTTACTAAATTTGATTGCGTACTATATTCTTCTAAGAAGGTTGTTACCATTGTAAATGCTTGCTGTGTGATTCACATGATTGTCCTACAGCAAGTTAATAATGTCCTTGGCAATATTAAAGCATATTGCAATGTTCCAGTTTTCAGTACATCTGTAGATGTGGTGAATTTCTATTGGAAATGGGAGGATACTGATAGGCTCATATAGTCTTACTGCTCATGCATTAAATTCTAAAACCCTAAAGCGTCACATCTGAGGGGTGACTCTGGTCTGGGGCTGGAGTGAAATGGAAGCTGGATTCTTTAATCTACTTAGACCACATAAACAGAGACCTTTAATATATGCAGGTTGAGTAGGAGGCCCGAAAGTGTCACTGCAAGGAGTTCAGGAACTTGGATGGAACTGATGGAGGACTCGAACCAGGAGCACATAGGTAAGTAAGATAATGAACACTACACTGGAGACTCTGGAACTAGGAATTGGTCCTGACCGATGCAGAGGAACAATGCAAGTCAGTATATGGCTCAGGCAGAAACCACAAACACAGACACAGGCAGTGGCGGATTCAGGGGGGGGCATTTCATTATGTAGTTGAGGACCAGGGCTTTCCAACGAGCCCAGCCCCGTGTCTCTAGCCCCCAGGGAACCGGAGATATCGCCTGGCAGAGCTGTAACGTTTTTTTCCCCATAGGATAATATGGGACCCGTCAATTCCGACCCCACCCCCGGTTCCGATGGCTACCAGTTCCCCCCCCTGGCATCACAGAAGCTTGTGGTTGATCTCATTCAATTCCAAATCGCTGGGCCTTCCATATGATACCAGGCTGGTCTATATCGGTCAATCGGTTCAAGAGAAATTGCGTGTAAACCGATATTTTTTATATTTGAAATGTAATTTCATGGCTGTTCATGTTCTTTGAGGGCAGATTACTCTGGAACCAAACGTTCCAGTTTCACTGGACCAAAATCATTCAAAGCCCACTCAAAAGTTCTTCAATATGACACTTGTCTCATGTAAATGGGTCAGTTGGTTCTGAAGATATAGCCGGTTAAATAAGATAACTGGTTAAAGGGGGGAGGGGTGGTTTTCTCTCCCCCTCACACCAGAAAATGCAGGGACTAGGCTGGTGTAAAAGGGGCCAACCTGGGAATGCATTTCTGGTGTGAAAGAGGTATTTCAAATAGCCGTGACCTGCAGTGCTCTGAATATAGCCAGGCTCTGCCACTGTCAGTGGCTATCACTTCTGCCTGTCCCCCATTTACCGTGAGCATGTATTCCCCCTTGGCAATGAGCATGTAATCCCACATGGCAACGAGCATGGAACCTCTGGCAATGAGCATGGAACCCTTGGCAATGAGCATGTAGATAAGCAGCACTTATGTAGCATAATTTTTAATAGGCATTATGGTGTTTGGCATAATACATAATGGACATAATGGCATGTAACTTAACGTGTTATGGATATTATGGTGTAAATGTTTAATGCGCGCCTATGGTGGACAATGTCCCTGTTTATGAAGCGTATTGTGAATTTTGGCTGTGTGGCATTATGTGAATTCTGGCTCAATCCGTGTGGCATTATGTGAATTTTGGCTGTGTGGCATTATGTGAATACTGGCTCAATCCATGTGGCATTATGTGAATTTTGTCTCAATCCATGTGGCATTATGTGAATTTTGGCTCAATCCATGTGGCTTTATGTGAATTTTGGCTCAATCCGTGTGGCATTATGTGATTTTTGACACAATCCATGTGGCATTATGTGAATTTTGGCTGTCTGGCATTATGTGAATTTTGTCTCAATCCGTGTGGCATTACGTGAATTTTGGCTCAATTCGTGTGGCATTATGTGATTTTTGACACCATCCATGTGGCATTATTTGAATTTTGGCTCAATCCATGTGGCATTATGTGAATTTTGGCTCATTTCATTTGGCATCATGTGTAAGGGGCAAGTATAATGGGGTCTAGTATTTTGTTGCATAATGTGTAGAAGTTGTATATGGTGTTGTACACTACACTAAAGGACACGCCCCCTGTTGAGTGGCCACACCCCCTTTTCTGGAGCGCGCCTTAGGCACAACTATATCCTTCACTTTTGTTGCCATGGTGGGCCTGCATACTTTAAATGCCTGGGTCTATTTTTAATCCCATTTCCACCCTCTCTCTGCCGCTCTCTTAGCATGTACACTGGCACCACTAACACCGCCCCCTTCCCCACCTAAACCCTCTTTTATCATGGTGCCCCCCCTGTCATTTTATCCTTGATCCGCCCCTGGACACAGGAGATGTTTACAGATGTTGACTACTAACAAAGTTAATGCACCGATGGGGGTAATATTGATGTTGACACTTTGAGAATGTGGCTGGTAATTAGGGTGGTACTGGGTACACAAGCAGGTAGAAAATGAAGTGAGCAGTGAAGTATTATAAACAATGGTATCAGAATGGAAAACAGATAACCGATGTATAGAGCACAAACTGACTTGGATGGGACCAAGGCACTTCCCAGTCTGGACACTGGAGGGGGTCAGGCTGCAGTATTGTGAAAAACTGCAAGTGCTGTAGAATGAAGGATAAACTCAGGAGAAAACTGGAGACAATGGCCCTTATTCTAATCTGTGCGGTACGGCCCGCGTGCGGCCGTACCACCGATGTTTTCACTCTGCACATGCGCAGAGGTCACTCTGCGCATGTGCAGGCGAAATCGCCGCACACAAAAATTATACGCCGCAAAGGGGGCGTATAGGGGCGTGAGGGGCTTGATAGCCTCATTTACCTATGTATACGCCCAGCGTTTCATGGGCGTTCCCATGCAAACGCGGGGCGTATGCATGGTAATGAGGCTATGCAGCCAGTGATGGGGGCGGAAAGCTGACATCGCCGGATGTCAGCTCTCCGCCCAAATACAAGCTTTCACACGGACGATTGTCCGTGTGGTCTAAGCTTGCGTGAGCTGGTGGAGCGTGCGGCCCTGCCTTCGATGGTCGTCGACCATCGAATGCAGGGGGCAGCTCCCACCATGGTGGAGGCGTACGCCCCACCATTTTCATGCGGATCGCCAGCCGTCCGCGTACGGACGGCCGTGGCGATCCGTCTTGTAGGCGGGGTTTGGTTTGTGCGGCCGGAGCAACGTATGCGGCTCCGGCCGCACAGATCAGAATAAGGGCCAATGTTACTCTAGAGACATCATTGCACTGACTATTTTCCTAGGCCAGCATATTTATAGGAAATGAGTACAGCGGATTGGTTGTTGCAGGATGATGTCAGAATGGCTTTGACAGGATTGGCTGAGAATTGGAGGGAAGTTTGGTGTGCATGTGGAACAGGCCTGAGGCCTGTAACTTGTCTGAGGAAAAACGCGCATGGAAGCGGGATGATGATGCAGGAGCCGTCAGTCACACGCATCCAGCGTTAGCCGAACACCAGAATGCCCGCAGCAGGGCCACAGGAGAGAGTCTCTGAGCAAGCCTCGAAAATGACCTGGATGGTGATACTTGTTTTGTGCACACTGCGTAATTTATGTTTTTATACAATTTATATCTTACAGTGTTCCTATGTGAGGTGCTGCTCTTCTCCCCTGTTATGGTTGCTACATTTTTAATTTTCTTTATGAGAAATGTGTTAAGTTAATTTGCAACAACATATATAGGCTTAAATTACCTAACCAAATTATCAGAAGCATGTAATATACCTGATAAATTTTCAGTATAAAGCAACATGTTTTCCATGTGTATTTGGAATAATGAAACATGTGCGTTGTCACAACATTTTTACTGCATCAAAAATTATAGACTCCAAAAAATGTAAACCAGAATAGCACTTTCCAAACTATTATTACTTTTGTCAAAACCCTTTAAACCAGGGGTTTAAATAACATAAGTAACACCAAAAAATATCTTTAATTAAAAGAATAATAATTTCATTAGCAATTTGACACTCACAGGTTATTAAGCAATAGTGCTGCAATTCTATGCCACCCTTTTTTTATTTCCTTTCATTATTTACGGGCCTAAGTGATCAATCCAGTGGTGTAAGTTTGTCCCATTTGCCGGGAGGCCAGATAAATATTGGTGCCCCCCCCCCCCCCCCCACACACACACACACCGCCTTATATAATTTATATGTATGCATGTGTAAAGGTTTATATATATATATATATATATATATATATATATATATATATATATATATATATATATATATATATATCAGCAATTAGAGAGAGTGCTCCATTGTGCGTGAATCAGTTTTAAAAGTTTAATAACAAACACACATATAAGATAGTACTGCAGGCATAAATCATGTACCCCACAAGGTGGTACTAGACTCTGCAGATGAATCGCATGAAGTATGTGCTGCATGCTCAGAAAGCTGTTGGAGCGGTTACACTGAGCAGCGGTGATGCAGTCAGCCTGGGTTTCTTGGTCAGAGACGATGCTAGGCCACGATCCAACACGTTTCATCATAGACTTCGTCAGAGGGCTGGCCTAGCATCGGTCTCCTGCTCTAAAGTAGCTAAAATTTATACAGGCAATCTTGGCATCAGCTGGTCTCTTAACACTTTAATAGGCAGGCTGACATTATGCTCTTATATAGAGGAAACCTGTATAAATAGGCTAATATTATATTCTTATATAAAGAAGACCACTGTATTGCCAAAATTACCATCTCTCCGTTATACAGGGGACTTTATCTGTAAGAGGCACAATAGGGGACTATGGGGGTTATTTTGGTTCACTCTTTCTGACAAATTTCTTCTTCTTGTTCTGCCTCCACGATCCATGCAGTGTTATACAAGCCCTGTCCATAAAAAAATCCAAATAAATTTTTCTTTTCTTTATTCATTGTTTGTGTGTACTGCACCCTTAGTATACTGTTAGAAGGTCCGTGTGAGATTGTTTGGCCTTCACGAAGCATTATACCAGCTGCGCATTAAAAAAACAATGTGCTCTTCTTTATTGTTTGTGTGTACTGCACCCCAATACACAGAAGTTCCGTGTGTTAATAACCAGCCAGCTTGCTGCAGACCTTGGCCTAAATTGAATAAAAACAACATTGTGAGCTGTAAAGTAGTCAAAATTGTCTGGAAAGGGCTGGAAATTAATGTTATTGAGTTTAATATTACTCTAGGGACAAAATAACCCCAAAATTACGCAATTTTGGCAGTTTCAAATCCAAAGCCTTTCATCACTGTTTGATAAAGCCAAATCCAAATCCCAGCTATGAATCCAAATCTTCAGCCCTGGCACTCATTTCTAATTCTTGGAGCATTCTCCAATAAAATTGTATTATCTGCATAAAGATATTCAGTGTCAGGTGACCCAGAGTAGAGGTCCACAACCTACACGCCGGGGGCAGCGAAGTCCATATCCCCTTGCGGGGTTCCCTGCTGAATACTCCCAGGTGTTTTAAACTCTTCTCCTTTTGTCTGGTTTCATTCATTCTCATCCTGTGAATACACCAGTTATCATAACAACAGGTTGCTTAAAAAACATGATCTGTTGGTAAATCTTGATGTTACAGATGGAGCACCTCTCATTTTTGCTGCCAGCGTGCCATCGCAGAGGTTTTGGTGATCCTCTTTTCTTCTTGTGCTACCATCCACCAAGGGGTGTGGATGCTCACCATGCAATACAAGTCGCCACTTCTGGGTGGCTAATGCTCCACCAATCTAGCGGCGGATTGATATACTGTGCCGATGAAACCCTGTGATTCGCCGTGCGGAGCGAGCTCACGCAGTATACTACAGTATGAGACACTCGTGCACCTCATCCCTGTGAATATCACCGTGGTTCCAACTGTACTGAACAACTGTACTTCTGCTGTGTGCTAGCACCTTATGTGCCGAGTCAGCAACAAGGAGGAGTAAAGGCTTTCACTAAATAAGCCCTCTCCAAACACATCAGGTGGCATTGACCGCTTGCTCAGAGCACAGTGCAGTAACCTAAAGTATGGAAGAGGAGATGTTTATCTACAAGAGGATATGAACCCCAAATTTCTGAGACCCTGGAAACTGCAAGCATCAGAACCCATGGTGGGTCTGAATTAATGGGTCCATTCTAGTCAATAGGGAAAAATGTGTCTATTTTGCACTCTGATATCTCTGATTCTATGTGTCCTAGAGACTGGTATCATATGAAAGAGGAGACTCTTGGCTTTCATAATGTAGTCAGGGTTCCCTCCAATTGTCCACCTACTGTAGCTCATTACTACTGAGTGCCGCACATAGGAAATACTGTATAGAGAGGCTAAACACAGTGTTTTTGCATGCAGGAACTTAGGGAGGAGCTTTTATATCTCCCCATTATACTTATGCATATATCACTTATAGCTGTAACTGTTACAGCAGAGTACAATAAAAGCTGTTCATGCTATTGAGTACACAAAGTGCGGTACTTGTTTCCTAGAAAGGCGCCCACGATTTTCATCTTATACCCTTGTTTCGATCGCATTGAATGCGACCCGATCCCATGCGATGCGATTAGACCCGATTTTTTTATAGTACAGGCACCCTGATGGGTGATTACTATGTTAAATGCACCCCCATTGTTAACGCCACCCCCACTATGAACGCCAACCGTAAGCGTGGCGAGCACCGGCGGTACGCGTCCTCCGACCTTTTCAAACCCCCACTATCCACCTCAGCATGGAGTTGATTTTATATCGTGTGGCGAGCGCAGCGAGCCCTGCAAGGGGACGCGGATTACTTCACATGTATTCCGCGTTCATTTGACTCGCTGCGCTCGCCACACTATATAAAATCAACTCCACGCCGACGTGGATAGTGGAGGTATGAAAAGGTCGGAGGACGCGTACCGCTGTGCTCGCCACGCTTCGGCTTGGCGTTGATAGTGTCGGTGGCGTTAACAAAGGGGGTGCATTTTACATAGTAATCACCCATCAGGGTGCCTGTACAATTAAATTATCCAATAAAAAAATCGCATCACATGCCATTGTAATGGCATGCGATGCGACGCAATATTAAAATTGTAAAGTGCGGGTTCCATCGCATCTCATCGCATACCTTAATTATGTGGTATGCGATGGCATACGATGGGCGCCATGCTAGGAAACAAGTACCCAAAGTGCTATTGAGTACGCAAGTGCTACTTATTGTATTACTCAAATAGGTAAAAACTCTAAGAAGGTTTTTTTTTATTGAAACATTTACGAACTTTATATTTCATAAAACTAGGCACACATAAAAAAAACTGTTTTCATAAAAGCCTTTTTGTGCAAGTCCATGCACAAGAACTGTATAGTGCCTTCCCCCAGCAAGATTGACTGAATCAGCCTCTTCCATTTCATTCTCTGTGAAAAGTCCCTTTTAGAAGTGGGAAGGGAGGTGGGGGTTGGGGTGGGCTGAATACAATACCTTGAACACTAATCCACAATTGCAGTGTCTGAGACACTGTAGCCACTCATGTTTGATGTGGGAGTGTCTGAATTAACGGGTGCATTCTAGTAAATGGGAAAAAATGTGTCTATTTTGCACCCTGATATCTCCGGTTCTATGTGTCCTAGAGACTTGAGAATGATACCATATGAAAGAGGAGACCCTTGGCTTTCAGAGTTGTCTAAGTAGGGTCCCCTCCAATTGTCCACCTACTGTAGCTCATTACTAATGTGTACCGCACATAGGAAATACTGTATAGAGAGGCTAAACACAGTGTTTTTGCATCCAGGAACTTAGGGAGGAGCTTTTATCTCTCCCCATTATACATATATATATATATATATATATATATATATATATATATATATGTTTGTATTCACTTATGTGATGGAATAAAGCATCTTAATTGGATTATTACAAAGCCTGGTGAGTGCAATTCTTATCTATTGTCTGTTTATGTGGCTTCTATGTGGGACCACTTAGAGATGACCCCAGGCGTTTATTGATTTACAAGTGTGTGCCAACCTGTTCAAGGAGATATCATATATATATATATATATATATATATATATTATATATATATATCCATAGAATTTGATCAGCACTTACGGAGGAGATCAGTCAATTGCCACGGTGCCTTACTTAGCAGAATATAGACGTAGAATTACCAGGATCACCTGGAAAGAATAGGCAGCACTCGAGGTCTGTGTTCAAAAAGTATCTGTATTGAAGTTGTCTAATATGCAATAACTTCAATACAGATACTTTTTGAACACAGACCTCGAGTGCCGCCTATTCTTTCCAGGGGATCCTGGTAATTCTACGTCTATATATATATATATATATAAATATATATATATATATATATATAGACATTGGATGGGCTCTGCACACACTAAATTAACTGATAATAAATAGTGGAGATTTGGTTCATGAATTGATCAATGCATTTAAGCCTGCAGCCCCCGTCAAGGGACCCCACTGTTCTGCAGGTCCTACCACTATCGCTGAAAATGGCTGCAATACACATAGCTATCACATTAATTAATGTGATAGCTATTAACATTAACATTAATGTGATAGCTATGTGTATTGCAGCCATTTTCAGCGATAGTGGTAGGACCTGCAGAACAGTGGGGTCCCTTGACGGGGGCTGCAGGCTTAAATGCATTGATCAATTCATGAACCAAATCTCCACTATTTATTATCAGTTAATTTAGTGTGTGCAGAGCCCATCCAATGTCTGTTTAAACAATGTGGTCACAAGCCATAGGGCACCCCAAAACTAGGAAAGGTGAGTGCCGATGTTAAGTGTATATATTGTTTATTAGATTAATTTTTTTAATTAGTCTTATTGTGGTCACATTCTCTCATGCACCCTGTTTTTAACTAAGATTCCATAGCTTGTGTTAGCCATTTCCCTAGATGATTAGTGACAGGTGTGTTGGTAGCTGCTCACCTATAAAAGCAAAGTCTGCTGTGAGCTTCAGACCTGATAGCATGCCTGGTATCAAACATTAATGTGATAGCTATGTGTATTGCAGCCATTTTCAGCGATAGTGGTAGGACCTGCAGAACAGTGGGGTCCCTTGACGGGGGCTGCAGGCTTAAATGCATTGATCAATTTATGAACCAAATCTCCACTATTTATTATCAGTTAATTTAGTGTGTGCAGAGCCCATCCAATGTCTGTTTAAACAATGTGGTCACAAGCCATAGGGCACCCCAAAACTAGGAAAGGTGAGTGCCGATGTTAAGTGTATATATTGTTTATTAGATTAATTTTTTTAATTAGTCTTATTGTGGTCACATTCTCTCATGCACCCTGTTTTTAACTAAGATTCCATAGCTTGTGTTAGCCATTTCCCTAGATGATTAGTGACAGGTGTGTTGGTAGCTGCTCACCTATAAAAGCAAAGTCTGCTGTGAGCTTCAGACCTGATAGCATGCCTGGTATCAAACATTAATGTGATAGCTATGTGTATTGCAGCCATTTTCAGCGATAGTGGTAGGACCTGCAGAACAGTGGGGTCCCTTGACGGGGGCTGCAGGCTTAAATGCATTGATCAATTCATGAACCAAATCTCCACTATTTATTATCAGTTAATTTAGTGTGTGCAGAGCCCATCCAATGTCTGTTTAAACAATGTGGTCACAAGCCATAGGGCACCCCAAAACTAGGAAAGGTGAGTGCCGATGTTAAGTGTATATATTATATATATATATATATATATATATATATATATATATATATATACCAAGAGAAGGACCTGTCACTCAGGACTGACGTGAGCTGTGTTTCCGTGTGGCTTGCTCTGTTGCCATGAGTCGATGGTCTGTGTCGACACACAGACATCCATGCACAATATTCCAAACGGACAAAGGCACTTAGAGGCTTGATGCAGGTGAAAAAACTGGAGGAATTTTTATTCCATTGCCTGTCTACGTTTCGGGGGTCATGCCCCCGTCGTCAGGACACAAAGGCACAGTTACTTGTGCCTTTGTGTCCTGACGACGGGGGCATGACCCCCGAAACGTAGACAGGCAATGGAATAAAAATTCCTCCAGTTTTTTCACCTGCATCAAGCCTCTGAGTGCCCTTTGTCCGTTTGGAATATTATATATATATATATATATATATATATATATATATATATATATATATATATAAGCGAGTATCCAAATAGTTGCACTAAATGAAGACAGGAGGCGGCACTCTCACAAGTGATGAAAACTGTATTCAAATCATCGAAGTGGGTAACATGTCAGCAAAAGTGGTGTCGACCAGTTTCGGAGCCGAAGCCCTTTCTTCAGGACAACTGACGTGGCAAAACAATCAATACTGTGACATATATGAAACATTAGAGCGTGGAACCGCTCATAATGAGCAATCACATCTATATTTGTGTACTCACAGCATGTAACCAAACGCTTGTTGCGCCAAATGCTTGGTTACATGCTGTGAGTACACAAATATAGGCTATGCCCCTTCACGCTGCCCCCTAATGGCGCAGAGCAGTGCGATGCACGCTGTGAAGGGGCGGAAGCGGGGACTGACAATGGAGGACGCAGGTAAGAGGGGCGGGCGGCCACGCAACTTGGGGGGAGGGTTTTTCTTAAGGTTTTGTATTTATACCATGCACGTTTGTATCACTATTGATCCCTGAGGACGGGCTAATCTCTCCCGAAACATGTAGGACAATAAATTGATTTTCCACTTCTTCACTAAATCGGAGAGTGCCGCCTGATTTCCATACCCTGCATAGGGACCTAAGGGTCTACGCTGGAAGGCACCGGGTCAGTAATCGATTGGACCTACTACTGGGAGTGCCAGCCAACACACAAATATATATATATATATATATATATATATAGCAGGGTATTGCCCGGCACGGCCTCCTTCTTAAGCAGCTTCTTGGGTGCCCGCACTGAATGTATGTACAGGATCCCGGTGAGAGCGCGGCACTCCAAAATAAATCATATGGCGGTGGGTAGCAGTTAAGCACTTTTAATTATGCAACGTTTAGATGCTACGCAGGCATCGTCATCAGGATATAGCCTGATGACGATGCCTGCGTAGCATCGAAACGTTGCATAATTAAAAGTGCTTAACTGCTACCCACCGCCATATGATTTATTTTGGAGTGCCGCGCTCTCACCGGGATCCTATATATATATATATATATATATACCGAAGATACTGCACCCGTCGGACTTTACACTGCTCCCAATAAAAGACTCATAGTCAGCTGTAGTTCAGCAACGTTTCAGGAGTTTTATTCTCCCGTTCTCAGGCTTTTCACGGTATATATATTCACTTCATTATGTGCACCGTGGCAGCTGCTAATCTGATGGAGTATGCCTGCTTATCGAGTGCTATATATATATATATATATATATATATATACACACACAGGCTCGGACTGGACTGGTGGGGAACCGGGGGATCCCCCGGTATGCCCCGATGATTTATGATCCGCCCACTTGTCTAGGGGGGCGGCCTTTGCAGGCTGTTGCTCATTATCGCCGCTGCAGCCACAATAGCAATAGCTATTAGCTGACCAGGCGGCTGCAAACTAGTAGGCAGAGGAGCCCTACAGGCAGGGGATGCTGTCACACTGTGTCATGACATCAGGCGCATCATGACATCTGGCGGTTGGCCCGCCAGCATGGGATTGATACTAAATCCCGGGGGTCGGAATCCCGTCGTTAAAAATCCTGACGCCGGAATCCCAACTGCCGAAATCCCGAACAGGGGGGATGTGGATGTCCTCCCTTGTGGGCTTGCTGCGCTCGCCACTTGGCGGGTCTGGTGCCTCGCTACGCTCAGCACACTAATTTATTCTCTCTCTATGGGTGTCACGGAAACCCATAGAGGGAGAAAGTGTCTGGATTTCGTCAGTCAGGTTTCCGGCGTCAGGATTTTGAACGCCAGGATTCCGACCGACGGAATTCTAACTGCATCCCGCCAGCACAGCACATGGGAGTCTGCAGTTTCACATGACGGGAGCAGCCGCCACTGGGCCCCAACCACAGATACCTGCCTGCACACTCACTGCCTCCACTGGCTGCAGGATGCCTCTGGGGCTGCAGGGGAAGAAGAAGTCATCCTGGGAGGTCTCCTCCCAGCTGGTGGAGAGTGAGGGTGCTTTTGGATCCCCTCTGCAAACTGGTAGGTAACTAACCATGTGCTGTATTAACTTTTTTATATTTTTGAGGGGAGATGTGCTGTAATTTGTGTGTGGGGGACACTATGTGCCATATTATCTGAATAGGGAGGACCTATGTGATGTATTATATGTGGGGGTACATATGTTCAGTATTATCTGAGTGAGGGGACCTATGTGCTGTACTATTATCTGAGTGGGGGGACCTACTATTTGCTTTATTATATGGGAGGGTCTATGTGCTGTACTATTATCTGAGTGGGGGGACCTATGTAATTTATTAAATTGGGGGCCTATGTGTTGTACTATTATCTGAGTGGGGGACCTATGTAATGTATTATAGGAGGGGGCCTATGTGCTGTACTATTATCTGGGTGGGGAGGACCTATGTAATGTATTATATGTGCGGCCTAAGTGCTGTACTATTATCTGAGTGGGGGACCTATGTATTATATGGGGGGCCTATGTGCTGTACTATTATCTGAGTGGGGGTACCTATGTAATATATGATTATGGGGGGCCTATGTGCTGTACTATTATCTGAGTGGGAGGACCAATGTGCTGTATTATATGGGGGGCCTATGTGCTGTACTATTATCTGAGTGGGAGGACCAATGTGCTGTATTATATGGGGGGCCTATGTGCTGTATTATATGGGGGGTCTATGTGCTGTACTATTATCTGAGTGGGGGGGCTATGTAATGTATTATATGGGGGGCCTATGTGCTGTACTATTATCTGGGTGGGGAGGACCTATGTGCTGTATTATATGTGCTGTTTTATATGTGGGAGGACCAATGTGCTGTATTATATGGGGGGCTATGTGGTGTACTATTATCTGGGTGGGGAGGACCCATGTGCTGTATAATATGTGGGGGGACCTATGTGCTGTACTATTATCTGTGTGTGGAGGACCTATGTGCTGTATTATCTGGGGGGCTATTTGCTGTATTATCTGTGAGACCTATGTGCATTATTATCAGGGTGGGGGATTTATGGATCAGATGTCACACACATGTGATTTTGGGATGCTTTTGCCCGATTATCAGCCCAAAGTGCCAAAATTGGCTGAAATTGGCCCAAAATCGCCACTCCTCTCTAGTCAGATGACCACACCCCTTCAAAAAGACCATGCCCCTTGGTGGGCCCCTGTGAGTGCATTTCCCAGGTGGACCCTTCATGCCCCAGTCCAACACTGTATATATACTGTATACCTGATTCTAGACTATTGGTTACCCTTGATATTACAAGCCTCTACACTAATATTGCACATGAGGATGGCATGGACTCGGTTAGAGCGCTGGTTGCCTCCAGTCTACACTACACAGCCCACCTATTGAATTTCTTTTGCTGCTTATGGGCATTGTGTTAAAGAAGAATTATTTTCTGTTTCAGAATTATTTTTATCTACAGCTAAGGGGGACCGCTATGGGTTCAAACATGGCACCCTCCTATGCTAATTTGTTTATGAGCATGTATGAGAAACAACATATTATGTCACATTCCATTTTTTCAAAATGTATTCATTTTTATGTTCGTTACATTGATAAAAAAAAATTGTGTTGACTGGGGGTCCCCAGCTCCTGACCGAGTTCATTGACACCCACAATGGTCTGGACACCACGATTAGGTTTACTTTGGCATTCAGTACCATCAGTATAAGTTATCTTGATGTAAATATTACCTGAAAAGATGGCGTGGTGTCAACTAGTATTTTTAGGAAAACCACTGACAAGAACTCGCTGTTGTCAGCAGACTCCTTCAATCCATTACCTCTGAAACGAGGCTTACCGCTCTCACAATTACTACATGTAGTGAGAATCACATCTGATCCTTTGGTTCTTCCAGAATCCTTAGAGGAAATGGGTAAATGCTTTTGTCCAAAGACGCTATGCATTAACGGAATTTGAGGATGCAGTCACACATTGCCTACAATTACCACGAGTACAAACATTTGTGTCAAGAAATAAAGATACCATGATGGACAGACTTATTTTTTATTCTACTTATTCAATTGCTTCTGTGCATATACGCAGGACTATTCTCAAACATTGGCATACAGTGCAAACAGACAAAATTTTGGGACCTTTCTCTCAAATAGCCCCTCTTTTTTTCTATAAATAGAGCAATCATTTGAGAGACATTTTGGTGGGCTCTGACATTGGACCTATTACCAACCAACATTGGCTTAAAGCCAAAGATGGAGTGACAAAATGTCACAACTGCGTGAACTGTCAATTTCTTTGCACAGTTACTAAATTTCCAATCCGGTGGATGGGATTTCGTACAGTGTACGTCATCATCTCAATTGTGACAGTCGTTATGTCATATATGTTATCTTGTGCTCGTGCAATATGGTGTATGTAGGCAAGACAATATGCCTCTTGAAAGAGCGAATTGCAGCACACCGATCTTTGATCAAGAAAGCCTATGCCACTATTGATTGCAATACTCCTCCGGTAGCTAAGCACTTCGCTACCGTCAAACATACAATGCGGGACTTCCGATTTATGCCCATTGATCAAGTCCCTCCTTTGAGACGAGGAGGAGACCGGAATAAAATGCTGCTTCAACGTGAATGTCAGTGAATCAATCATTTAAAATGTACCACCCCTGTAGGTCTCAATGAATATCAGTCTTTGCACTGCTTTATTTAATGCACTTAGCTATCGTGGTGTCCAGCCTCACATCATTGTTCAAATTGTATATATTTTGCATCCTTTTCCTGCTTGTCATTGGTCTGTATTTTTCTCTTTCAGTCTCTTTCTTCTATATTTTTATATAGATTTCTTTATATATATTTCATTCTTTATTTTTTTTATTTATCCAGTTTTTTTCATTTATCCTGGTTTATATTTGGTAGTGTTTTTCTTATACAATGTATGCTTTTTTATGTGTTTTATACCCGTTAGGTAGCTCGATATATATTTGGCTAGTAGCGTTTTTACATTGATCTTTATATTTTCATATTCTCTATTGTTAATGGACGATGGTTCTTACTTTATATGTATTGGGTGATCACATTGTTTTTAGCTGTCTCCTTGTTTATTGCATTTACATTATATTATTTGCAGCCCGTCCTGCAACCTGGATGTATCGAGGTTTGCCATGACTATCTCCAGACACACGCACTTCCACCCAAGTGTGTGGTGTCCGTCCAGTGTGTTTCCGTGGGTGCCGGACGGCTCCCCGACAGTCGGGATTCTGACAGTCAATACTCCGACGTTGGAATCCCGACTGCTCCCTCGTGGGGGTCCACGACCCCCATAGGGGGAGAATAAAATAGGTGGCGAGCGCAGCTCGCCACCGTGCCCGCAGCGTGGCGAGCGCAGCGAGCCCGCAAGGGGCTTCATTGCACTCACCCCGCTGTGCAGTCAGGGTTCCGACGTCCGAGTAATGACTGTCGGAATCCCGACTATCGGTGATTTATACCACACCCGTTTTCGTTGTCATGGCAATCAAGCACCGATAGCAAGTCCTTGGATGATGACGCCGCCAGCGGGCTTTCAGCGTCAACAGGTGTCTAAGATCAAGTTGCTTGTTATTGCCAGTATATATGGAGCTCCCTACATGCTAGAAATCTATGCCCATGATGAAGGTGCATCATTGAGCACCGAAACAGCTGTCGGTATGATTGCTTACAGGATCGGTTGGGTGGACTATTCTTATTTGCTGTTATGCTAAGTATACCCCCTTTCCTGAGGTTTTTTATGTCTGTCTATTGCACTTTAAATATGCCATTAAAAACTTTTTTGCCACTTTTGAAAATATATATATATATATAAAAAGGGGGTTTATATCGGAGAGCGCTGAAAGAATGTGTACCACCTGGTCACTTCAGTACAATATAAAACACTTGTAAAATGGTGTAGCGACAGTTGATAATTGTCCCTTTCCCGAATGAGACGTAGAAATCGGTTCAAGATAAAAAGTTCTTTATTGAAACCCAACGCGTTTCGTCAGAACGACTTCATCAGGGGTAAAACAGAATGTTTTCAAGTGTGTGATTTGATCAACTTTTTAGAATTCATACAGGGTAAAATCCATTGTAGGTAAGTGGATGCCAAACTGGCTGGATGATAGAATGTTGGTGTAGGTCCGTGAATGACAAAGTTATTAGGGTCCCAATTTTTCAGGGAATAAATCCTTAATGGCTAATAAATATCCGGTCTGTAGGTGTTGGGGACATCAAACAATAATTCATTGGTAGGTGACTCTATATGTAGAATTCATCTATTCGCATATAAACAGATATAATCCTGAGCTATAAAAAGGTGTATAGATGTGCAGAAACCTTTTAGTTGGATGTGGGTGGGCGAGGTCCTAGGTTGTAGGATTTCACCATCCCGATATGATAGACAGAAATTGGATGTGGGCTATACCGGCCTTCTATAGAGAAAAAATTGGACTATGATTCGCTCAATCGTATCCAAGTGGATTTAATTTTCATCATCCGTGGGAAAATCAAACGGATGGAGACTTAAATCACTTCACAATAATATTATCACCACAATGTTGCAGTATTCGAAGTAGCTCCTTCACTGGTGAAGGAGCTACTTCGAATACTGCAACATTGTGGTGATAATATTATTGTGAAGTGATTTCCCAAAATCCAAGTCCTCCATCCGTTTGATTTTCCCACGGATGATGAAAATTAAATCCACTTGGATACGATTGAGCGAATCATAGTCCAATTTTTTCTCTATAGAAGGCCGGTATAGCCCACATCCAATTTCTGTCTATCATATCGGGATGGTGAAATCCTACAACCTAGGACCTCGCCCACCCACATCCAACTAAAAGGTTTCTGCACATCTATACACCTTTTTATAGCTCAGGATTATATCTGTTTATATGCAAATAGATGAATTCTACATATAGAGTCACCTACCAATGAATTATTGTTTGATGTCCCCAACACCTACAGACCGGATATTTATTAGCCATTAAGGATTTATTCCCTGAAAAATTGGGACCCTAATAACTTTGTCATTCACGGACCTACACCAACATTCTATCATCCAGCCAGTTTGGCATCCACTTACCTACAATGGATTTTACCCTGTATGAATTCTAAAAAGTTGATCAAATCACACACTTGAAAACATTCTGTTTTACCCCTGATGAAGTCGTTCTGACGAAACGCGTTGGATTTCAATAAAGAACTTTTTATCTTGAACCGATTTCTACGTCTCATTCGGGAAAGGGACAATTATCAACTGTCGCTACACCATTTTACAAGTGTTTTATATTGTACTGAAGTGACCAGGTGGTACACATTCTTTCAGCGCTCTCCGATATAAACCCCCTTTTTTTGTACCTTTCACCTGACTCCCACTAACAGTAGAGCCTTATCGGAGTAGCAGCAGATATCTGTTAGCGCAATACGAGGTCCATACTGTATTTTTATATATATATACATACACCAACAAGGATTAGAAGAGTGCTAGCTTTAAAGCCTCAGAGTATTAAAAGATTAAGAAACCTGCTCCAGCTTTTTAGTTTCAGTCCCAACTGTTCATGTCGAGACAGTTTCAATACTGAATACGTATGTCGACACAGTTCAGGTTTTTTTGCACTAGATCTTTATCCTCCAAGACCGCACCTTTCAAACCTTTTAGTGGGAATCCCGGGATCCCAAGGGATTAGGATAGATCTGGGAAAGAAGATAAGAGGAAGCACTTCATAGTGGAAGTATTACTTTTATTAAAAAGGCATCAATCGCTCATATAAAAGGCAAGCATAAAATGTACAACTCTTCCCTGATTTTCAGCTGCGTGGGCTAGAAATACCACGTGATTCAAAGTAAATTTACCGCATCCACGGTCAGTCTCTCCTTAGTGTGATCTGGGGATAATGCTGCTGCATCCTGTATCACTCCGACAGGCTGTAGTCACTGGTGCACTTCTCCCTTTCCACTCTACTTTCAATGGGCTGTGTTGACAGCCCACTGCCGAAGTCATCGACGAAACGCATCTGGGCGTGTCCTACCAGACACAAACCTTTGGCCGACCACAGTTCAGTAGAGTGGAAAGGGAGAAGTGCGCCAGCGACTACAGTCTGTCGGAGTGATACAGGACGCGGCAGCGTTATCCCCAGACAGGGCCGGACTGGGACCAGAAATAGGCCCTGGCAGTTTGAGCACACAGGCCCACCTGCCCGGGGCGGGATTCTTGCTCGGCTAAGCCGCGCAGCAGAAAAGGGGGCATGGCCACATGGAAAGGAGGCATGGCATGACAAGGAGGCATTACACATTATGGAACACACCGTAATGCCCATTAACCATTATGGAACACACCATTATGCCCATTACACATGGTGACAAATATAGTATAAATGACACTATAATGGAAACTACTGAGGAAGAAAGGGATCTAGGTGTCACTATTTCAGGGGACTTAAAAGCAGATAGGCAATTTAACAAAGCAATGAAGAAGGCGTCAGATGCTTGGTTGCATAGGGAGAGGTATCAGCAGTAGAAAGAAAGAAGTAATAATGCCACTGTATAGGTCATTGGTACGACCTCACCTAGAGTATTGTGTTCAGTTCTAGAGGCCATATCTCCAGAAGGATATAAATACATTAGAGACTGTACAAAGAAGAGCAACTAAAATGGTGCATGGCCTACATCACAAAACGTACCAGGAAAGACTTAAAGATCTTAATATGTATACTTTAGAGCAGAGAAGGGAAAGGGGGGACATGATAGAAACTTTCAAATATATCAAGGGTTTTAACAAGGTACAGGTGGGAGACATTCTTCACAGGAAGAGGAGCAACAGAACACGAGGACATGCACTGAAACTAGAGGGAGGAAGATTCAGGGGAAATGTGAGGAAGAATTACTTCACAGAAAGAGTAGTAGATAAGTGGAATAGCCTACCATCAGAGGTGGTAGACGCAAATACAGTAGTACAATTTAAACATGCTTGGCATAGGTATATTGATATCCTTACAAGAAAATAAGGATCAAATATGGTTTGAGGTAACATGTTTAAAAAAGGGGCAGACTAGATGGGCCAAGTGGTTCTTATCTGCTGTCAAATTGTTTCTATGACACACATCGTTATGCCCATTACACAGTATGAAACACACCGTTATGCCCATTACACATGGTGACACACACCGTTATGCCCATTACACAGTATGGAACACACTGTTATGCTCATTACACAGGGTGACACACACCATTATGCCCATTACACATTATGGAGCACACCGTTTTGCCCATTACACGTGTGGTCTGTGCAGACTGTAGTGCAGGTTGCAGCAGCCACAGGCAGCAAAGATAACTCTGAGGGAGGCAGGGGTAGGGGCATGAGGCAGGGGTAGGGGCAGAAGGCAGGACAAGACAAGACTGAAAAGCTGATACACTTATTCTGACGCACAGACATAATGACGTGGACATAGTGGCGTAACTATTGTAAGGCAGCCCCAGCAGCCGCTTGGGGGAGCAAGCAGCAGCAGGGTCTGTGTGGGCGCCGGCACCCGCTCGACACACTGACATGCTGCTGCCTGCCGATGCCCACTGGCCGAGCACTGGAGGAGAGTCAGTCGCAGCGCGGGTGCGGCCATGGCAGAGATGTCAAATTCCCCCACTGATTCAATTGACTGTACACAGAGCCAGCTATTGGCTACTGTGTACAGGTTGGGCTGGGCAGATGGGCCTGTTATGGCGGCCTGGGATGCATTGGAGGCGAGGGAAGCAGCAGTGTCTGCTGGTCACTCTTCCTCTCTCCTGCTTCAGCTTCTCCGTTATGCTTGGGGGGGGGGGGGGGCGCCAAAAACATTTTGGCAGGGGGGAGCAAAATTTATAGTTATGCCACTGCGTGGACACACACACACACACACACACACACTGATGCTGATACACTGATAGACCCTGACACACGGATGCTGGCACACAGACAACCAGACACAAGGATGCTGACACATAGATGCTGACATATGGATGTTGACACAGACAAATGGATGCTGACACAGACACAGAGCTGCCACTGGGTGGGAGAAAGGTAGATGCCAGGTAGTGGGTTAGTGGAAGGAGGGGAGAGAGACAATGAAACTGGGTGGGAGAGAGATAGGGACGACAGGGGCGGCTGGGTGGGAGAGAGATAGGGACGACAGGGGCGGCTGGGTGGGAGAGAGATAGGGACGACAGGGGCGTCTGGGTGGGAGAGGGATAGAGATGACCGGGGCGGCTGGGTGGGAGAGAGGTAGAGAACACGTGCGGATGTCAACTGTTTGAGATTGGGAAGTTGGGGTAAAACAGATAATACAGAATATATACAGTGAATGTATATATATATATATATATATATATATATACTATATATATAGTCTGAGGGTTTCTCCGAGAAGAAATAGGCACTCTCCTAAGTAAAAGTCATATTAGATATTTTGTAATCCAAATGAAGCGATTTATTTGTCATCCATTCAATAAATGCAATGTATTGTGCCCAAAATTACGCCAACGTTTCGGTCCATTGGAGGCGGACCTTTATCAAGGAGCCTGCAATGTGCAAAACAAACATGCAAACAACTAAATGAGTGGATGTCAACTGGGAACAATACAACGCTGAAATAATGCGCCAATTATCGGATGCACAAACGTACAAACTAGTTGGACATAATCCTATCCCGTCTTTTAAAAAACAAGTGGATGCCCTACTACAAGAAGGTTTAATGAATAAATGGCTCACAAATGAGGAAGTAGAGTTCTTACAAGTACAGCACCCAGTGTGCCCTATATTGTATACTCTGCCAAAGATCCATAAGTCCGAAGCCAACCCGCCGGGAAGGCCAATTATATCTGCCAGATCCTCTCTATTACAGCCTCTTGCCATCTTCATCGACCACCATCTCCAACCGCTGGTGATAAACAGTAACACTTATATCCGTGACACGGTAGATTTTATTGATAAAGTACAAGGAATTGACATCTCTGGCGGACCATGCCTGGCCACTATGGACGTCTCGTCATTATATACGGTGATACCCCACTCAGACGGCCTACGGGTACTGAATAAAAAACTGGATGAGAGACAGGCCCCACAGCCTCCAACAAAATTTCTGGTAGAAATGGCCAGATTAATACTGACTTGTAACCATTTTCTATACAATAAAAAATATTACGTACAAACATCAGGAACCGCAATGGGTTCCAACCTGGCGCCTGCATACGCCGGTATCTATATGCACGAATTTGAGAATACATTTATTTTGCCGAAATATTCACATGCTATCCGTTTCTATAAACGGTATATCAATGACGTCTTCTTGATTTGGACAGATTCCATCAACAAATTCAACGAAATGGTAGCAGATCTGAATGACCTTGACAGTCCAATCAAGTTCACGCACCAGATAGACACAGAAACTATCACCTTTCTGGACATAAAAATCTCCATAAATGAGGGAACATTACAGACTTGCGTGGATCGCAAATCAACAGACCGGAATACCCTGTTAATCTCAAGTAGTCAACACCCACCGGCCCTCAAAAATCATCTGCCCATATCGCAGTATATGCGTGTCATCAGGAATAACACCAACTCCCAATCCACTGAACCACAACTAGCAGAAATGACAGACCGCTTTAAAGAGAGAGGATACGACCCCAGAACTCTTAAAAGATGCCTGAAGAATGCCCGAAACAACATGGAGAAAAAAGGAGATGCAAATTCCAACCAACAGAATGATGGCCCACGCATGATTTACGTCTCCACATATAATCATGCTTCCACCTCCATACAGAAAAGTCTAAAGAAGCATTGGCCGATTGTTACTACGGACAACGCACTGAAACTTCAGAGACAAGCACCTCCAATGATGGCCTACAAGAAGGGGCCCAATCTGAAGCAGCTGTTGATGAGGCCTACACTTACCCCAAATACCACACAGGGGACCACCTGGTTACACTCTCAACGTCCAGGCTGTTTCAGATGCTCAGGGTGTACAACCTGTAATAGTATGACCACTGGGTCTACATTTCCACATCCTCAGTCTGGCAAGCAGATAAAAATTTAATTTAGACTACATTGTCTAATGGACCATGTAATATATTTACTCAATTGCCCATGTGGTTTGGCCTACGTGGGTATGACCATTCGAAAGTTCAGAGACCGCATGGCCAACCATAGAAATTCCATACGGGCGGCCATAGACACCAAGAAAACAGAATTACCCATTCTGAGACATTTCCTCAAGGAAGGCCACCAAGTGTCTAGTCTTTGCTGTCGGTTAATCGATTGGATCCCACCCCCAGCCCGAGGGGGCGACAGAGGCCTGCTCCTAAAGAAAAGGGAGAGCCAGTGGATCTTTCGTTTGGGGACATAGGCCCTACACGGACTAAACGAGAATAACCCATTGAACATTTTCCTGAAATGATTTCTACTGTTTCTTGTTCTTTATTCTCTAGTCTTTATTCTTTGCACTAACCACACTGTCTCATCGTTTGTTTCACATGTATCTGCCTGACCGATAGTAGATTCCAATCCCTAAACCCGAAGCCTCCAGTCACCCCAACTTTCCTCCTCCCCTCCAATTAATTAAATTAATCATTATAAACTTAAGTACGGATAAGGTAATATAAGACCACTATGTTTTGAACAAACTTAGAGCTAACACATTACAACATCAAAAATTAAAATATTAAAAAAAATATATATATATATAATTTACATTTTTTTAAAAAAATCATATTTCTAAAAATCTAAAAATTAAAAATTAAAAATCAATAAATATATTTAGAACACCACCTTTCCACAAAAAACTTTTTTGTACATAAAATAATATATTTTCCATAAAAAAAATATCCTGTCCATAGCACCTAACAGCCAACCTTTGGCCCCATAACGGGCATGTTTTGCATTTTTGTATTTTAGTCCCAAATTGGCAGTTTTTTCAGCCACTCACCGAGCGGTACTGATATGGGATACTCCACTATCTGTTGAGTTACCCAAATCAGTCTATAATATTGTTTCTATGAGAGATCCCCTTTCAATACCCATCGATGGTCCCTTTATCATATTTATTTAATTAATCTTACTCATGTAATTTTGGATACACATTTCTAACTAAGGACCCATATTCGATGGGTCTCGGGTGATCCCTCTCGGAACCCCGACCTTCCTGTGTTATAACTATATAACTCTTGATATCCCTGATTCTCCCACAGCTTATAGCTGGAATATCATTATAGTGTTGCACAGCCCACTTCCGGCGCTAGTGCGTTCCATTCAGCTTGTTAAAATAGAGCTACACGCTGAGACCCGCTTCCGGGTTCTCATGCATGTCATTATGCGGTGCAAGAGGGACCCGTTCTTCCGGTGTGACAACTTCCGGTTTCTGACCGGAAGTGCGATGCCGGCTTGCGCGGCGGGAATCCCCGCACCATGTGACCAACATACACAGGTATAAAGGCCGGGCCCGGGCAGGCTCAATCATGGTGTCCTCCTGCATTGGGAGGTTTTCCAGCATATCCCATGTTGCCACATCGTTGATTACCCATACTCTGCTGACCCATGTAAGTTATTTTGTACTATTGTCTTCATTGTGTACCGCTGTAATTGTATAAATGACATGCACTCATTTAGTTGTTTGCATGTTTGTTTTGCACATTGCAGGCTCCTTGATAAAGGTCCGCCTCCAATGGACCAAAACATAGGAGTAATTTTGGGCACAATACATTGCATTTATTGAATGGATGACAAATAAATCGCTTCATTTGGATTACAAAATATCTCAGTTACTTTTACTTAGGAGAGTGCCTATTTCTCCTCGGAGAAACCCTCTGACTATAGCAAGGTGTTCATACACAATATGAACCCACTATAGGCACCCCGTCAGCTTTCTTAAACTAAGTGCGAGTGCGGTCTTCCACGAAACCTATATATATATATATATATATATATATATATATATTTTGTACAGAGAGCACTCACCAGTCTTCAAGCAGTATGATGCAAATAAAAGCTTTAATACATCACCAGAGTCTAAGGCATATAGTCGACGTTTCGAGCCACGCCGGGCTCTTTGTCAAGACACAAGGAAAGGATGGGTCACAGCCCCAGAATGTAGTTCACCAATCACATATACACGGTTTATATAGCCCAGTGACAGGAAGTGCCCACACCAATCAATAATAAGATCACAATCCTGATAAAATCTTAACCATGTGCACTATGCATGATATAATCGCTGCGCTATAGCAGAAAATACATAAATAATGTGACTTACTCATAACAAGCATTCAGGTAAGCACGATGTACATAAGGCTCGAGAAGCTGTTACAAACACGGCGTGCATTCCACAGTGCTGGAACGCACACACCAGAAGAAGCTACTACCAATAGAGAGGCAGCGCGTCACTCGCAGCTGCCACGTGATCAAGCGTCTTTCACAATCTGGCTTCCCGATAGCCGGAAGCCTCAGTGCGTGAACCATGGAAACCAGTAAACACGCTACTGGCCCTCTAGCACATGCGCATCATGGTGCGTTCCACTTGAAATGCTGGAACGCACGGCCATCATGGTTAGCACTGCAATTAAACCTTATAGCGTCTACATGTATAATTAAATGACTGATGTGAGCAATTGACTGTCTCTGGTACACAATGAAACACAAGGAGATGCATTAAGAGTAAAGGACAGACAACATAAAACACACTATTTAAAAACCAAGTAGAAGTTAGACGGGCAGCCCACTGGGGGTCAAAAGACCTCTCCCAGTGTACAATCCGTCACAACTCCCCCTTTAAAAGAACAGTAGGAGTCCTGGCACGACTAATCTCTAATAATTCAAATACTCTGTGACACGGAACAACAAGGTCACAAGCCAGGTGGGCATCTGTCTGGAAAGGCGCAGAGTAGTTATATAACCTTTAGTAGGGAGGTAAGTAGAAAGACTACTCAACAGAGCAATATCACTCTGTTGCCTACCTGACCCTCTCCTTCAGTAGGAAAATGCTCTGTTCCTGGACTTCCCTGGTAATTTGTGATTGCCATCACCTGTAGGGAGCTAATTAATTGATAAAAAAAAGGTGTTTCACCACAGGTGATGTTAATCATACATTACCAGTGAAGTCTAGGAACACAGCATTTTCTCCCTATAATAATAATGATCTTATTTTGGTTGTTATAAATGCAATATTTATGTGCTGTGCATTTTGAACTTTTAAGGTGCCATGCGATTTTGGCACTGGAAAGTGATGCGATGTACTGTACTGTGCGGGTGCGATGCGATTTCAGCCTCTTTTTTTTTTTTTATTAATAGTCACTAACGGACATCGCATCGCAACGCATGTACTCCAAAACTGATGCGCTGCAATGCAATGAAGCACAAAAAGTACTGCCTGCAGATACTTTTTGTGCTTTACAATATTGTACCCGCAGGGACGTGCATCGCATCACATTGCACCGATTTCACTGCAGGTACACAGTGCAATTTACGCCGATTCGATGCGTTTTGAACTTTAAAAGTTCAAAATGCATGCTGAAATCGCAACGTATATGGGCACCTTAAGATGGTAGCAGATGGTACCTCACCTCTTACCAAAGTCAGAAATCAAAGTTAATGAAAAAACATTACCTAAAACATTACTTAGACGACTATTAAAAAATTTAAAAACGATCACCAAACAGGAATAGGAAGCCCCATAGAAAATGACTGTGAAATAAAATGTTAAAAAAACTGACAACAAAAAACAAATGACAGGGAAGAATTGAATATCACACTAATATCATGACATATATAGGTTGTGAAAGAAAGGGAGAATAGGTGTGCAAAATGGAACAAATCAACATACCTCCCCTTTCTTGTATACCGGAAACCAGCAGTAGAGAAACGAAATGGAGGACAGAGCCAGGAGCGATTCATTCATATACAGATAGAGGGTGCACACGGGGGGGGGAAGGGACGCCAACCTACCATGCCACCACTTTTCAATTGTCACCTTACATGTTGAACCTAATCCTGCCACCTGTGGAATCCTTCTATACAGGATATGACCCTGATTCTATGTTATTTTGTTGCTTTGCGAATCAACTAATACCGCCCGCTGGGCGAGCAAATGCCTGCACCATGTTGACCTGCGAATGGAGGTGTTGCATAAACATCCATTCGCAGTCATGCATGGGAGGCTGAAATCATTTGATGGTTGCTGACATCAAATGATTTCTAAAGCTCTTGCTAAAATAAGTCACTCTCTGGTGACATTAGCTGCCCGCCCATGGGCCAGCAGCCACCTATGTTTGAATGGGGACAGCCAGCATTTTCCTGGGCACACCAAGCATTTTTGTTGGTAAGCCCAGTAAATGCAGGGCGATCGCTACATGCGCCTTCAAAACTATGCAAGTCTCCGAGGCACCCTCATAGAAGACCTGCACATGTGCACATTCACCTATGTGCATGAGCAGATCTTCAACATCGGTCCCCATTTTGAATTTGCAATTGGCCGATTAGTTCAGATTGATCCCCTATATTGGCTTACGATTAGCTATTCATTATTCTGCTTACGCTCCGCCGCAATCATTACTTATTGTTTGTTTATGTAGTACCAGCATATCAAACTTCTGTATTAGCACTGTGACCATTAAATTCATTAGATTGACATTTGCATATGCTTCCTATACCCTGGCATTATCATCACTTCAAATATTGTCACACCACAAAGAGTTATTAGCCTCCATACCCTGACGGTATATAATAATCCCCACTCCCCCAAGGTCCCAGCCCAGGCTGATCAGTCAGGGGATAATTCTGTGGTCAGAGGAACTTGTATAAAAATTTTCCTCCAACTGTGGCATACCCTGCTGACTCTTTGGGCCCGATTTTACAGTAGTTGTCTAAATACAGGGGACCCCTTTTCATTTTTTCCCCTGTATTTTGTGGACCAGGACCAGAACCTGAGCCTGGTGCTGGTTTTGGAAATACCAGGGAGCCCCAACTTTTTTGGCTGCTGAATTTCTAAAACCAGGACCGGGTCTTTGAACTCGTGGCTGGTTATAGCTGTAATTATTTATTTATTTTTCAGACTGATCCGTGTGATGCTGCCATTTCATACGTATTTGGTGACCGGACAAACGGCCGCCAAATACATATACAAACCAGTACGCATACGAATGGGTACGAATGGCTACAACATCAGAAAATATGAATGAGAAGAATACAACAGCTTTGTAAATTTGTTGTATTCTTCATTTGTATTTCTGGGTTGTATATGGCCGCTTCCCGTACGTACCTGTTTGTATGGGGATCGGCCGAATTCAGCCACTTTAGTAAATTTCACCCTAAATTTCTAAAAATAAAAAGGAATTGAACCAAAGAATAAACATGCATTGAAATGATACAAGATATGAGCAAGATTTTTTGGGCAAGAGAGTACAAGACAGAACCACTAAAACTAAAGATAAAGTAGTTAACATTGAGAGTACCCTGATCAAAAAGAAAAATAAGAATAAACATGAATGGGCCTTTACAACAAATCTAAAACTAAAGATTACAAAGTGCAATGGAATATGCTGTGCTATATAAGAAACTGTAAATAAATAAATAAAGATGAAGTGGTAAACATGAACAGTGAGAGTACCCTGATCAAAAAACACAAAAATTAGAAGAAACATGAATGTGCCTTTATTATAAAGTATGGATCCCATCAGAAAGAATTCAGGAAATTATTCAGAAGACATTGGCATGTTCTTTAAAAAAAACAATGATATCATCTGTCTTACCACCAGCACCCAGTTTCTTCTATAGAAAAGAAGACACCCTAAGGAACAAACCCGTCAAAAGCACCTTAGAACATGACACCAATAATCCCATCATTACAAAGGGATTCCATAGATTCAGGAGTTGCAGTATATGCAAAATCATCAAAGCAAAACAACTTGAAGTTCACCAGCTTTACAGTAAAGGGGAAAGAATACTGCATTTCAGATTTCATTACGTGTCATACTCCAGACGTGGTATACCTTATAGAATGCAGTTGTGGTCTTATATAGGACAAACCACAAGAGCACTCTAACCTTGGATGACATAACATATCTGTAACATAAAAAAGACCTTCATAGTCAAGACACTGTCATTAGCCAACCATTTTAAAAATAAACATAACTGTTCCACAGGACATATTTGTAACTTCCTCGGAATACAATGCATGAAAAGTAATTGGAAAGACAAAGAATACAGATTAGAAAAAAAGGCTTCTGGCTAGAGTTCACTTTTTTGAAAGAGGGTAGCTTGGATGCTGCCACTCCATGCTCATCCGTTTGGAGGCAGGGTCGAAGTGGTGACACCAAATCTCATCTCATTAAACAACCTTGGCAATGCAATTTGTTCCTTGCTTTGTTTCATGAGCCACCGCTGTGGCTCGTTATTTTAATGTCAGTTTCTGTTAGCTTTCCAGGATTCTGTTTTTGGTATGGACTCTCTGGTGACCTCCGGTAATGGGTCTGTGCTATTGCAGCTCTATTCTGTGTACTCTTTTGCATACAAGGCTGTTGCCTGATTGAGCTCATTATCTGGTCTTAGCTGCAGTAATTTGTGCGTCTGGAGGCCTTTGCCTCTACAGCAGTGTTCATTGGTGCTTGCTCCTGTTATAGGGACTGAGGACGCAGACTCTGACGCCGGTGATAGATTCAGTTCTCAGATGCTAGCTTCCAGCTAATAGTTTCTAGCTGCCTGTGTCCAGTTCTACCTTTGTGGTAGTCACCTGCCCTCCTGTTAGTTCCTATGTGCATAGGCAACTGCCCTTCTGTTTGCTTTATTCAGTTTCCCCTAGCTGTGTTCTGCCTGTCTTCCATGCAGAGACCATCTACTTCAAGCTGGATATTTTCCTTTGTTTGTGGACTTTTTCCATATGCCTCATTCCAGTTCTGGTAAACCATAAGTGCTCCACCGTGGGACCCAGGTGTTTATTCATTATATTCTGGTTGGCAGATTCCTGATTATCTTGTTATATTTCTTGTCCACTGTTTTGTGCGGGTACTCTGGGTGGTTCAGACTACACTGCATGTTTGGTGCCATTATTCGGCATTCACCCCAAAAGGGTTATTTGTTTTTTCAGATACCTTCAGTACCACCATGTGGTTTGCAGTGTTTTGTGTGGTGTTATATTGTGTCTGTTTCTTGGTTTATCTGTGACTTGGTCACTTATGGTTTATGATGAGGTCACTTATTTTGTTATCAGTTTCACTCCCCAGGTTCTGGCTCAGGAGCTGTTAGTGACTGTCTTTTTCCAGTTAGGCCCTTACTAGTCAGTATCTCCTTTTGACTGTTCCTGAGGGGTTCCAGTACCTTGTCCCATCTTAAGACCTAGTGGCACCTTTATTGGAGAGGACCTAATTCACCCCTTTAAACATGGCTATTAAAGGCAAAGCCTTAGCATCTGCAGATACTGGGCACCCATCAGGACAGCTCAACAGAGGAAGTGTCGGGTTCCCTGTGGCCATCCTAATCAGTGGTCACAGCTGCAGGGTAATGCCCAAAATCATAACACTTTGCATACCAAAACAGATGGGTAAAGCAAACACCCATTCTCGACAACTTCTGATTCTCTGACAGATGCTTGGGCACTCACTGTGCACAAATTTTGCCATAACCAAGCTTGTTGTGGATTATGGGATGCACAGTTCCCTTGCTTATCGACAGTGCAGCAGCACCATGTGTGGTGGTCCGATGATTCTGAGGAATGAGTCTTCATCCTGCGATAAAATTCTAAAGCATGCTCTCCTTTTGCACAAAGATATTGGATGACAGCTCTTTGCGCTGATCTGACAGAATCCATCACGCATTTGACTGCCCAAAATAACTTTACAGGAATGAAAAAGCTGAGGCAAGGCCATTCACTACACATGCACAACTGGGAAAGATGCCACCCCATCTATCGGCAGACCCAGTAAGCTGCGGTTAGATACAAAGCCGCTACAACAAAAGTCTCCTTTTCATTTGTGCACACCTTATTTTATTTTACAGTTAAGTCACAGATGATGATAGCAATATTTGAAATGTTTAATTGGTTTTGTTTTAAATATGTTTTACTACATAATTAGCAGAAGTTGTGTTTAATAAAATGGAACAATTGATTATAGTCTAGCATTTACAGTGGAGACTGTGAAGAAAATTATTTCAGGAAGTTGCTGGTAGTCACATGACACTTTCAGACATCTCTCTACTTGTATACGTCAACTCCATATTTATGTATATTTTTTCAATCTCTGCATTTTTAATTGTACATAATACTTTTCAGGTGTCAGCTATCCATACTTTACTGCCATTTAAGAAAAAAAAAAGAAACAGACAGTAGCAAAATCTAATGTAATTAACCCCTTCCCGACATTTGACGTACATTTACGTCATGGTCGGGAAGTACTTCCCGACACATGGCGTAAATGTACGTCATGGCATTTAACTGTCACCGCGTCTATAGACGCGGTGACAGTTTCAACATGTCTGCTGTCCCTGACAGCAGACATGTCCGTGCATGCCCAGGGGGGGCTGCGATGCCGCCCCCCCGTCGGCGATCGCTGTGATTGGCTGTTCAGTGTGAATAGCCAATTACAGCGTTTTCCTGTGTCACCGGCGAATAACGTTCGCCGGTGACACGGGATCAGAGGTGATTGGTGCTGTAAAGTACAGCACCAATCACCGCGGGGTGTAAGGGTGACACTGGTGTCACCCCACCGCACCCCGCCCGCCCCCAAAGGCCGTGATTGGTTCGTCGGACCGACGGACCAATCACAGCCAAGGAGGGGGATTTAAACTAACGGTGACTGCACTGCAGACGCCATTCCGGTCTGGAATAGCGTGCAGTGCGGTCACCGTACCTCCCTGCCGCCATACTGACCAGAACCTTGCTCCATAGCTTGCTCCATACTTACCTGATCGCTGCTTCATCACTGCTTCCTGGATCCTGTTACTACTTGTGCCTTCCTGTGAAATTGTGCTGCTGCAGTGTACTAGCTAGATAGAGAGAGAGATAGATAGAGAGATAGAGAGAGATAGAGAGAGATAGAGAGAGATAGAGAGAGATAGAGAGAGATAGAGAGAGAGATAGTGTCAGAGAGTGCTATATTTTGTGCTGCTGCAGTGTGATATAGTTATAGATAGAGAGAGAGAGATAGAGAGAGAGAGATAGATAGAGAGGCCTAGTGACAGAGTGCTATATTTTGTGCTGCTGCAGTGTGATAGTTATAGAGAGATAGAGAGAGATAGAGAGAGATAGTGTCAGAGAGTGCTATATTTTGTGCTGCTGCAGTGTGATATAGTTATAGATAGAGAGAGATAGAGAGAGAGAGATAGATAGAGAGGCCTAGTGACAGAGTGCTATATTTTGTGCTGCTGCAGTGTGATAGTTATAGAGAGATAGAGAGAGATAGAGAGAGAGAGATAGAGAGAGATAGTGACAGATTGTGCTATATATTTTTGATATAACTGACTGCTGCCCCCTCCTTTTGTGCTGATCAGTATAAATTAACTGATCAGCAACTTTTTGGGGGCGCAGGTTTTTTTTTATATATAGATATACCTGTCAGTGCTGCTGCTGCAGTGTCATAGAGTGATAGATAGTGAGAGATAGAGAGATAGAGAGAGATAGTGACAGAGAGTGATAGAGAGTGCTAAATTTTTTGTCTGCTGCCCCCGCCTTTTGTGCTGATCACTATATCTGAGGTGATCAGCAACTTTTTTGGGGGTACAGAGGTTTTTTTTTTTTTATATATACCTGTCAGTTGCACCAAAGGTTGTGCACCTGCTGCACCTCACTGATAATCAGTGTCGCATCACTGATCACCTTTTTTTTTTTGTGTGTGTGCTGTGGGGTCTTTTTTTATTTTTTTTTTTACACACACTGTGATTTTGTGGGTGTCCTGTGGCCGCTGTGCGCTGATCAGTGACGTACATCACTGATCATCTTTTTCGGTACAGGGTTGATCTATATATTTTTTTTTTTGATCAAATTCCTGTTGCCTTTGAGCGCTGTTCAGTGACAGACGTTACTGACCAACATCTGTGCTCAATTTTTGGCGCAGGACCTTTTTTTTTTTTTTAACCCCTTAAATTTTTTATTTTTAACCCCTTCATTTTTTTTTTTTTTATTGGTATAAAGTATTTTTTTTTTTCTGCACCACATACACACTACACACTACATACCCCCCGGATTGAAATAAAGTTTGTACCCCCCCCTACACTATACACGTGTTGAAACATTTCACTACCAGTAACACAAAAATAAAAATGGCATCCCAAATGTCCTCCCAAATGTCCTCCCAAATGTCCTCCCAGTCATCCAGGAGAATGTATTCAGCGGAGGAGGCATATGCCCTGCTTGCTTCTGACTCTGACACAGCCAGTGATGCAAGCGGGGAATTTGAAGGATTCGCCTTAAGCTCCTCTTCCTCCTCTGGTGATGAGGGACCCCCTCAAAGACGCCCCCGTAGAGCAGCTGAGACCCCCCCCCCCAATAATTGATCTCGTATGGACCCCACCACCAGACAATTTTGAGCCCCAGGTTCCTGAGTTTTTGGCCATGCCAGGAATCCAATTTGATTCCACAGGTCTCAGAGAAATTGACTTTTTCAAATTATTTTTCTCTGATGATTTTATAAATTTAATGGTGGACCAAACTAATTTATATGCCCAGCAGTTTATTGCTCAAAACCCCACGTCATCATTTGCTAGGTGGACCCCTGTAGATGCAGTAGAGATGATGACGTTTTGGGGTCTGGTGTTTCATATGGGCATAGTAAAAAAGCCAGAAATTAGGCAATATTGGAGTACAGATGTTCTGTACAGTACTCCATTTTACCGTATGGCCATGACCCGGACTCGATTTGAGACAATTCTTAAATTTATACATTACACCGATAATGCACAGTGCCCACCCAGAGATGATCCCACCTTTGACCGGCTATTCAAAGTCAGGCCGGTCATTGATCATTTCAGTGCCAAATTTGAAGAGGTGTACATCCCTGAAAAATTTATTTGTATCGACGAGTCCCTTATACATTTTAAAGGAAGGGTTAAATTCCGCCAGTACCTTCCCAGTAAGAGGGCAAGGTATGGCATAAAAATGTACAAACTGTGTGAAAGCACCTCAGGGTACACCCACAGGTTTAGGGTTTATGAAGGGAAGGATTCAAGAATTGAACCGCCAGAATGCCCCCCCTCCCTCGTAGGTGTTAGTGGGAAAATTGTCTGGGATTTAGTGCACCCCTTCCTGGATAAAGGTTATCACCTCTATGTGGATAACTTTTACACCAGCATCCCCCTGTTTAAGGCCCTTGGTTCAAGAGGTACAGCAGCTTGCGGTACTGTGCGCAAGAACCAAAGAGGCCTCCCAAAAACGCACATTGCCCAAGTAATGAGAAGGGGTGAAAGCAGGGGAATATGCACCGAAAATATGTTGTTGGTCAAATATAAGGACAAGAGGGATGTCCTTATACTGACAACAATTCACGGAGACAGTACCACCTCCGTCCCTGTACGAGGTACCAGTACCCACACCTCAAAACCTAATTGTATCCTGGATTACAATAGGTACATGGGCGGAGTGGATCTTTCAGATCAGGTACTGAAGCCGTACAGTGCCCTGCGGAAAACAAAAATCTGGTACAAGAAGGTGGCCGTGTATATCATCCAGATGGCACTGTATAACGCTTACGTGCTATTCCGTTCTACCGGCCAGAGGGGGACATTTATGCACTTTCAAGAGGAAGTCATAAAGGGCCTAATATTTGGGAACCAGCAGGCAGAGGGCCCCAGTACTTCTAGTACTGGCCCCCGTATTGTACCAGGGCAGCATTTTCCTGATGAAATCCCCTCCACTGGAAAAAAGGGCAGGACACAAAAAAGGTGCAAAGTTTGCTATAAAAAGGGAATAAGAAAGCAAACTATTTTCCAGTGTGACACTTGCCCCGACAAACCCGGCCTATGTATAAAGGAGTGTTTTAAAATATACCACACATCTATGGAATATTAGGTTCATAATTTCACCGTGCTTCGGGGGTCTTGCTAATGCCACATAGCACCCACCATTCATTCCACCAGAATCTGAGCCGCAAAATCCAAAAATCACTCCTTCCCTTCTGAGTCCTGCCATGCACCCAACTGGTATTTTTTGGTCACATGTGAGGCATTGCCGTACTCGGGAGAAATTGGGGCACATATTTTGGGGTGCTTTGTCTCCTTCATTCCTTGTGAAAATGAAAAATTTTGAGCCAGAACTGCATTTTTGTGTAAAAAAATGTAATTTTTCATGTTCACTGCCCACTTGTATCAAAATTGGTGAAACCCCTGGGGGTTTGAAATGTACACTATACCCCTAGATGAATTCCCTGAGGGGTGTAGTTTGCAAAATGGGGTCACTTGTGGGGGGGTTCCACTGTATTGGTGCTTTGGGGGTCTTGCTAATGCGACATAGCACCCACCATCATTCCACCAGAATTTGTGCTGCAAAATCCAAATATCACTCCTTCCCTTCTGAGTCCTGCCACTTTTTGGTCACACATGAGGCATTGCCGTACTCGGGAGAAATTGGGGCACAGATTTTGGGGTGCTTTGTCTCCTTCATTCCTTCTGAAAATGAAAAATTTTGAGCCAGAACTGCATTTTTGTGTAAAAAAATGTAATTTTTCATTTTCACTGCCCACTTGTATCAAAATTGGTGAAACCCCTGGGGGTTTTAAATGTACACTATACCCCTAGATGAATTCCCTGAGGGGTGTAGTTTGCAAAATGGGGTGACTTGTGGGGGGGTTCCACTGTATTGGTGCTTGGGGGGTCTTGCTAATGCGACATAGCACCCACCAAAATTCCACCAGAATCTGAGCTGCAAAATCCAAAAATCACTCCTTCCCTTTTGAGTCCTGCCATGCACCCAACTGGTATTTTTTGGTCACATGTGAGGCATTGCCGTACTCGGGAGAAATTGGGGCACAGATTTTGGGGTGCTTTTTCTCCTTCATACCTTCTGAAAATGAAAAATTTTGAGCCAGAACTGCATTTTTGTGTAAAAAATGTAATTTTTCATGTTCACTGCCCACTTGTATCAAAATTGGTGAAACCCCTGGGGGTTTGAAATGTACACTATACCCCTAGATGAATTCCCTGAGGGGTTTAGTTTGCAAAATGGGGTCACTTGTGGGGGGGTTCCACTGTATTGGTGCTTGGGGGGTCTTGCTAATGCGACATAGCACCCACCAAAATTCCACCTGAATCTGAGCCGCAAAATCCAAAAATCACTCCTTCCGTTCTGAGTCCTGCCATGCACCCAACTGGTATTTTTTGGTCACATGTGAGGCATTTCCGTACTCGGGAGAAATTGGGGCACATATTTTGGGGTGCTTTTTCTCCTTCATACCTTCTGAAAATGAAAAATTTTGAGCCAGAACTGCATTTTTGTGTAAAAAAATGTAATTTTTCATTTTCACTGCCCACTTGTATCAAAATTGGTGAAACCCCTGGGGGTTTGAAATGTACACTATACCCCTAGATGAATTCCCTGAGGGGTGTACTTTGCAAAATGGGGTGACTTGTGGGGGGGTTCCACTGTATTGGTGCAACATAGCACCCACCATTCATTCCACCAGAATCTGTGCTGCAAAATCCAAAAATCACTCCTTCCCTTCTGAGTCCTGCCATGCACCCAACTGGTATTTTTTGGTCACATGTGAGGCATTGCCGTACTCGGGAGAAATTGGGGCACAGATTTTGGGGTGCTTTTTCTCCTTCATACCTTCTGAAAATGAAAAATTTTGAGCCAGAACTGCATTTTTGTGTAAAAAAATGTAATTTTTCATTTTCACTGCCCACTTGTATCAAAATTGGTGAAACCCCTGGGGGTTTGAAATGTACACTATACCCCTAGATGAATTCCCTGAGGGGTGTAGTTTTCAAAATGGGGTGACTTGTGGGGGGGTTCCACTGTATTGGTGCTTGGGGGGTCTTGCTAATGCGACATAGCACCCACCAAAATTCCACCAGAATCTGAGCTGCAAAATCCAAAAATCACTCCTTCCGTTCTGAGTCCTGCCATGCACCCAACTGGTATTTTTTGGTCACATGTGAGGCATTGCCGTACTCGGGAGAAATTGGGGCACAGATTTTGGGGTGCTTTTTCTCCTTCATACCTTCTGAAAATGAAAAATTTCGAGCCAGAACTGCATTTTTGTGTAAAAAATGTAATTTTTCAATTTCACTGCCCACTTGTATCAAAATTGGTGAAACCCCTGGGGGTTTGAAATGTACACTATACCCCTAGATGAATTCCCTGAGGGGTGTAGTTTTCAAAATGGGGTGACTTGTGGGGGGGTTCCACTGTATTGGTGCTTGGGGGGTCTTGCTAATGCGACATAGCACCCACCAAAATTCCACCAGAATCTGAGCCGCAAAATCCAAAAATCACTCCTTCCGTTTTGAGTCCTGCCATGCACCCAACTGGTATTTTTTGGTCACATGTGAGGCATTTCCGTACTCGGGAGAAATTGGGGCACATATTTTGGGGTGCTTTTTCTCCTTCATACCTTCTGAAAATGAAAAATTTTGAGCCAGAACTGCATTTTTGTGTAAAAAAATGTAATTTTTCATTTTCACTGCCCACTTGTATCAAAATTGGTGAAACCCCTGGGGGTTTGAAATGTACACTATACCCCTAGATGAATTCCCTGAGGGGTGTACTTTGCAAAATGGGGTGACTTGTGGGGGGGTTCCACTGTATTGGTGCAACATAGCACCCACCATTCATTCCACCAGAATCTGTGCTGCAAAATCCAAAAATCACTCCTTCCCTTCTGAGTCCTGCCATGCACCCAACTGGTATTTTTTGGTCACATGTGAGGCATTGCCGTACTCGGGAGAAATTGGGGCACAGATTTTGGGGTGCTTTTTCTCCTTCATACCTTCTGAAAATGAAAAATTTTGAGCCAGAACTGCATTTTTGTGTAAAAAAATGTAATTTTTCATTTTCACTGCCCACTTGTATCAAAATTGGTGAAACCCCTGGGGGTTTGAAATGTACACTATACCCCTAGATGAATTCCCTGAGGGGTGTAGTTTGCAAAATGGGGTGACTTGTGGGGGGGTTCCACTGTATTGGTGCTTGGGGGGTCTTGCTAATGCGACATAGCACCCACCAAAATTCCACCAGAATCTGAGCTGCAAAATCCAAAAATCACTCCTTCCCTTCTGAGTCCTGCCATGCACCCAACTGGTATTTTTTGGTCACATGTGAGGCATTGCCGTACTTGGGAGAAATTGGGGCACAGATTTTGGGGTGCTTTGTCTCCTTCATACCTTCTGAAAATGACAAATTTGGAGCCAGAACTGCATTTTTGTGTAAAAAAAATAATTTTTCATTTTCACTGCCCAGTTGTACCACAATTGGTGAAACCCCTGGGGGTTTGAAATGTACACTATACCCCTAGATGAATTCCCTGAGGGGTGTAGTTTGCAAAATGGGGTCACTTGTGGGGGGGTTCCTAACTTTTAGCATCTTATGGTGCCTTGAAACCTACATGGTGCCTAAAAAATAATCTCATAAAAAGGAGGCTCCAAAATCATGTAGGTGCTCCTTCTATTATGAAGCCTGTGGTTTGGTCACCGTGCACACTAGGGCCACATATAGGATATTTATGAAAACAAAAGAATTGGGGGAATCAATTTTTAGTCACATTTCTCTAGTAAAATGTACTGTGTTCCTTATAAAAATGTATTAAAATTGCAAATCTGCAAAAAAAAAGAAATTTTGAAATTTCACCTACACTTTGTTTTAATTCCTGTGAAACACCTAAAGGGTTAACAAACTTCCAAAATGCTGTTTTGAATACTGTGAGGGGTGCAGTTTTTGAAATGGCATCATTTATGGGGGTGTCTCACATACAAGTCCCTCAAAGTTACATCAGAACTGAACTGGTCCCTAAAAAAATCAGTGTTTGAAATTTTCTTGAAAATTTGAGAATTTGCTATTCATATTGTAAGCCTCCTAGTGTCCCAAAAAATTAAAAGGAAGTTGAAATAATGATGTCAACATAAAGTAGACATATGGCCTATGTTAGTTATTCACTATTTTGAGTGGTAAGATTATTTGTCTCACAAGCAGAAAATTTAACATTTTGCAAATCGCTAAATTTTCCATTTTTTCACGATATTTTGGTATTTTTCACAAAAAAACACAGACTGTATCGACCCAAATTTACCACTAATTTGAAGTACAATGTGTCACGAAAAAACAATCTCAAAATCACTGGGATAAGTAAAAGCAAAAAAAAGTTATCCCCACTTAAGTGAGACATGTCAGATTTGAAAAAAAGGGCTCTGTCAGGAACGCAAAAACTGGCTCTGTCAGGAAGGGGTTAAGTAAAAATTTGACATCAAGTAGTTCTTGACATTGTCTTACTTGTAACAATATCGAGCTTGATAAAGAGACAGCACAAGGTGTGACATAAATATATCCGGACTCTATTGAAAGGGTATCCATCTGCTTAACCATGTATACTTATTTAATACACTATCTATACAAGTACCACTGAATAAACAATCTTCCAAAAATCATGTAGTCAGATTTGACAATTGACTAAAAATAATAGTGATTAGATGTTCAGACTATCACAATGTTTATTTTTGATTGACACCTCTTACACTATATGACTCATTTTGAAGGGAAACTTGAATAACTTGGTTCATTACTGATGTCTTAATTTAATGACTTGTCAAAGAAGTTGAACTCAATAGGCAGCATGTTATGCGTTGCAGTATTATGATTGTATAAACCTGGCATAAAATCATATTCATGTGCACCTTAAAATTATTCATTAAATGGGACTAATGTTTTAACCACTTGGCAATGCCAGCATTCTGCCAATTTTGTTTCAAATTAAATTTGGATTTAATTTAATAAAGTTTTTGCTATCATGACATGCCTGCAAAATCTCTTCTGAATATATACATTTTTTATTTTGTGCTGAATGTTACTTTACATTTTACAGTCATTGTCAAAAACAAAGTTCACTTTTCAATTGAAGCAATGTAGATGTTAAGTAGTGCAGCCAGTGCTGAGGACACCAGAGGTTTCACCAGGCATGCCAAATGTTTGAGAAAGGTAAGCGATACTTTGTCAGCCACGGGCAACACAATTTCCAATGGCAGGCCTGGTTACAAGTCTCAACATGCATGCATATACCCTCAACCTGAATGTGGCTTACAGGACACTATATGTTTAAGCCTAAAACTAATTTATGCTCCACATATTTTTTTATTGCACAGATTTAAAGTGTCTCTCAGAACACACACATTGCATTTCTATTTATCTGTGTTTAGGGACTAGAGTGTTACAAACTATTGTCAGTGTTATGGTGATTTTGATGGGATTTTAAGTTTAATAAATAATCTTTGTGCTACTGTCACCCAGCTTTGAATTATTTAAAGACAAATACAGGTTGAGTATCCCTTATCCAAAATGCTCGGGACCAGGAGAATTTTGGATAACGGATTATTCCGTATTTCAGAATATTTTAATATTTCAATGATGTATTTTGAAGTATCTTTCATTTATGCTGTATAAACACATCAACCACATGAAATACACACAAATATATTTTATTTGTTCAAAAAACAAGGTTTCAAAACATGAAACAAAATTTGTGTCCTATCTCAGATATTGCATTTGAATGCCAAGCAGTCATTTTCTTGTACATATATAGTAACAGTTACATATCATGTCCTCAGTAGTGCTGTTAGAAATGTCCTCAGTGAGTTTTTAGCAAAAAAAAGGTACTTGTGTATTATCACGGCGCCCCCGATATTAAGTCACACGATTTTTCATTGCATCGCATGCCATACACCCGATGCAATGCGAGTCCCCTATACGATTTTAAATTGTATAAGCACCCTAATGGGTGCTTACAATGTTAAATGCTCCCCCACGCCACCCCCAGTATAAAGTGTGGCGAGCGGCGGCGGTACGCGTCCTACAACCTTTTCATACCCCCACTAGCCACGTCGGCGTGGAGTTGATTTTATATAGTGTGGCGAGCGCAGCGAGCCACCGAGCCCAAAGCGTGGCGAGCGGACGCGGATTACTTCACAGGTAGACGCGTCCGCTCGCAACCCGTGGGGCACGGTGGCGAGCTGCGCTCGCCACACTATATAAAATAAACTCCACGCCGACGTGGATAGTGGGGGTATGAAAAGGTCGTAGGACGCGTACTGCCGCCCCTCGCGTACCGCCCCCCCTCACAGCTCGCCACGCTTCGGGTTCACGTTCATAGTGGGGGTGGCGTGGGGGTCTATTTAACATTGTAAGCCCCATTAGGGTGCTTATACTATTTATAATGACATTGCATCGCATTGTATTCCATATACAATGCCATACAATTTTGACATTGTATGACATCGGGGGACGCATCACATCGCATGCCTTATGGTCTGCGATGCGATGGGCGCCGTGATAATACACAAGTACCAAAAAAATAATTTTTCTTCACTTTCTGGAATGTATGGTTTTTGGAATAATTTGGAGAACGGAATTTCGGATACGGGATACTCAACCTGTTGTACAGTGGATCAAGAAGTTTGTTATTACATAAGATTATTAGTGCAGTGGGCTATGCATCTGATTAAATAGAATAAATTGGTACTCTTCTTTCAATTAAAGTACGATCCTCTTCCCTTTTCTCTTTATACTGTAGTTTATCACTCCACTTGTATAGGGTGAGAAATAAACTGAATACAGTTCAGTAATATTATGTAGATTTATTGAGATAAGAATAGTAATAAAACAATTTGTACATGAAACATTATATACCTACTTTGGCAATGCAAAAAAAATCCATGAATATATATTACCAGATCCCACTGGACAACAAGCTTATCCGATGTTATCTTTACAAGTTGTAGATCCGGATAGTGGCCCACATCTTGCTATATTCTGGATGAATAACGGTCCTCCTGTCAGTTCTGTTATGTGTTTCTGGGAACACCTTCACCTTCCTCAAGGCAGTGCGACAGGCAAGAGCTAAGATGATTGCTAAAATGGAAGCACTAGAGCTAGTGCTTCCATGCTGGACGTCAAAGTTTCCATTTCTATTGTAAAATTATTTTTAGAAATGGGATGTGATATCACTTTAATTAGTTCATTCATAAATAGCTAATTGATTTACAGTCCGGCACATTGTGGGAGACCAGCAGTAGAGTCTCTATATCAGGCAATCCCAACCACAGTCCTCAAGGAAAACTAACAGTGCAGGTTTTAGTGATATCCAGGCTTGAGCACAGGTGACTTAATTAGTACCTTAGTGAATCTGATTAAACCATCTGTGCTGAAGCCTGGATATCACTAATACCTGCACTGTTGGTGTGCCTTGAGGACCGTGGTTGGGAATGCCTGCTCTATATGGTGGAATCCCCGTATAAAACTCCAACCCTGCTGTCTGAGTGCAACCACTCCAACTGCCTGTGAGGCTCACAGAGTTTATGCTGACATACACTGTGGTTGTGGTAACCATCAGTTAGGGTACGTGACCCATTGCTTTTATCTGTTCTTAAAAGTATTTTAATAATAAATATTTACTTTGGATACTGCACTATGGAGCGCTCCTATTTTTTCTTGTAGAGTGATTGACCCCATGAATCTGGGTGTTTGTGAAAGGAGATGCCAGTCTCATTTTGACCTAAATGCTTGACAAGTGTGCTAGGACTAATAGTTCCTTGATTATGGACATTGAAAGGACTTGCACACTACCGCCCTCAACTTTTGATATATATATATATATATATATATATATATATATACAGAAATAGGAAAAAAAAACCTACCACGCCAAATAGGTTAAAAGCAGCAACTCCGAGGGATCCCCTGTTAGACGAGATCCAAAGGTTTTTAGAAATGAATGAAAAGGAATTTCAGAGTGCGCTGACAACAATTGCACAATAATGGTAAAAAATTATGAGATTTTAATAAAAAAAACATTCAATATATTTAACGGTATTTCATAATCCGTCATTTGAACTTCCAGAGAATGTCGTTTCATCACCGAAATGACTTCATCAGGGGCGAAGGAAGCAATTTATAACAGAACCAATTTGTGCATAGATCTTCATAAAAGAAACTACCTCATAAGAATTATGATTCTGCAATAGCGTCCCCAAATGGTGGAATCAATGATAAATGGGGGCAATCTGAAAGTGGGGTGGCTGATTGTTGGGGTGTGCAGCAGCAGCTATCACTACAGTTAAGCCTGCTTATGTTTTACACCGCTGCACCTACAGAATTGTCATCCTGAGACTCTTGATGGAAAAGGTTTGGAAATCAGGACCGCATGAGCTGCTGGGAGAGCTGCCAGCCACAGGTTAGCCTGAACCCCGTTACTGATTGCTACTATATTGGGGGCCAATTCTTTCAAAATCAGCACTGGATTTCTGATATGGATCTCTCCTGCTACTTTTGAAACCGATTGTGATTGCTTGATATGGATCTGATTTGCTACATTCAGCTCTATTTTTAATTAATTGTTCTTGGAGATTGCCCCCATTTATCATTGATTCCACCATTTGGGACCATTATTGCAGAATTATAATTCTTATGAGGTTGTTTCTTTTACGAAGATCTATGCACAAATTGGTTCTGTTATAAATTGCTTACTTCACCCCTGATAGAGTAATTTCGGTGACGAAACACGTTGGGCCAATGACATTCTCTGGAAGTTCAAATTACAGATTATGAAATACCGTTAAATATATTGAATGTTTTTTATTCAAATGTAATAATTTTTTACCATTATTGTATAATTGTTGTCAGCGCACTCTGAAACTCCTTTTCATATATCCTGAGGAATGTACCAGTGTGGTCCTGAAATGCGTTGAGCCATTTCTTCATCTTAGCTCCGGACCAGCATTCCATCTATAATACAGGACCCTGCCATCTCCACCTTTTTGCCAAGCAAAGTGCCATTCGCCCACTGTGGACCATTCCAGACGGATTGCCAATTGATTCACCAGGGAAACCGATTCATCAAGCTGGGTAATATTCCGGAACTTATACACCATCCATACTTCAAATTGCATTGCGATAATTATTTGTACTCCATATTAATGTGATGAACTATCTCCACCACATCCCAAAGGCCTTCTCTGAGACCAGATATATTGTGGAGAATTTCTCCTTTTCCTCCCGTCATGCAGGAATAATTGGTTGCAACCTTGACCGCTTTTTAATTATTCATTACCCATTTTTATTTTCATTTTTTCACTTAATATTGTTTTATATTTTGTATGTATATGTCTACACAATAAATTGTTAAATTTTACAGTTGCAATTCTTTCAGTGAAACCCAGCGCTGCTCAAAATCCTTTTTTTGTCTATTGTACTTTCTTAGAGGGCTTCCACAATTACCTCTAGAGCAGCAGCTAAAGACAGCGCTCTCAGATACGTACCCCCCATTCTTTCCAGTATTACTTGTGCCTGTGAGCTGATGCTGTGGTGTCAGATGGTGCACTATCAGGTTCTATAGGGTGCAGTGCTCACAAATACAAGATTTGCAACGGTGTGTGATGCACATAAAACATTTATTGCACAAAAACAGGTACAGGCATGCTATGTCAGCAGAGTCCTGTGTTGCTGGCAAATTGGTGGGGTGCGTAGTGGGGGATGGGGTGGTCGTGGTGTCCGACCTGGTTGAGGGCTTACTGTGGCTGGGAATGGGGACTGTGGTGTGTAGTCACCGTGGTGGCTTCACAATGGACAGTACCTGATAAGTCCAAAATCTGTGAAGTCTGTGGCAGCAGGCACAGGTGGGTGGTGCGGGGGGCTGGCGCCCCGTACCCAAACCGCAGTACACCTCTGTCCTGGTGCTCAGCTCGCTTCTTCCGGTTCTTGTTCTTCTGGTCCGGGTCCTGGACAGTTCCAGCCGGGACTTGGTCAAGCATGGTGGGTGACCAGTCCCAGCTCCACAGAGCTGCTGGTGCGTGGCTTCCGGGTGAGTAGGATCGCGGGACCCTCGCCGCCCCCGGTGTCGCGCCCTCAGCACCTTACACATACTGCTGCATAAAACAATACTCATTACACATTCTGCCATACACAGGTATGCCCCTGACATCATTTCAGGACCTACACGCAATAATGCCCCTTACAAACTAAGGCCCACAGTATGGCTTCTAGTTACTTTTACATTACATGCTCATTGTGAAGGGTTTTATGCTCATTACCAGGGGTTTCTGCTTCTCCCAGTGGGCCAACACTCTGGGCACTTCCCAGTACCAGAATATGCATAGTGACATTACTATAAATTTTGCACTCTGCTGCACCCCCCATCGTATTTTAGTGCCAAATACACATAATGCTCCCAGTAGTGCTGTTTACACTCATAATTTTCTTAGTAGTGGGCTGTCACACATAATTCCTAAAGTAGTGCAATTAACACAAATAATGCTGTGCCATTTACAGAATGCTTCCAGTAGTGCCATTTACAGAATGCCTCCCAAAGTGTCATATATAAAATAATAGGGTGTTCAGGGGTGCTCGGAACGCTACCGAGCCTGTTCTGCTTTTCCCACCCAGATTCGGAGCGTGCAATTCCAGAGCTCGCGAGATCCCGCTGTCGGATCTTGCGAGATCCGAACCCTAGAGGGAGCACATCCTGGCTGCCTTTCCGCCTGCTCGCATGCTCACTCTCCCGCCCAGCTGCCTGGGCCTCAAGCTGATTATCTGATTCCTCACTGTAGTAGTTTTAACTATTACAGTACGGTTCCTCCTACTTCTGTTCTGTAGTCCTGCAGCCCATTCAATGGCACTGACGGAGTCTGTGCATGTGCTTCATATATATTATATCCCTGGAGTCTGTGTCTGAGCCTGTGCCTCATAGATTTACCTGTCCTCCCTACCACCTAGTAGTTTTATCTACTAGGTGGGTACAGTGTACAGTAACTTCTGTAGTCTATTTCAGCTGCACTGACAGAGTCTGTGCCTGTGCCTCATATACTTATATATATATATATATATATATATATATATATATATATATATTATACCTGTAGCCTGTGCCTCATAGATTTACCTGTCCTGACCTGCAGTAGTTTTAACTACTAGGTGGGTACAGTGTACAGTTCTGTCATCCAGTCCTCTGGCACTGACATGGGGCCTTATTCTGGTTGGAGCGGCCGGGCCGTACGCGTACGTCCCGGGATTTTTTATGATCTGCGCATGCGTACATTCGCTAATGCGCAGGCGCGAACACTCCACAACGCTTACGGACGGGTCTCTACGTGCGAAAAAACCTATACGCGAGTGTACGGGCATTGGGGGCGGCATAGGGGCGTGATGAGGGGAGCGGCCGAAATAATGAGGGAAAATGGGCGTAAATATGGGCGTACACAGGGGTGTGCACCAAAAATGAGCGGTGCTACTACCGCACGATCGACTAAGGCACCATTCATTTCGGACACAAAACAGGCGGCCGCCAACCGCCATCTCAAACCACCCCTACAGATACCGCATGCCAGCGTGCGCCTGGGTTTGCTAATTTACGCTGATTACTACTCAATCACATACACCTGAATGTAATAAGCAATGCTGCAGTCTATTAAGTCCAAACCATGATTTCACTACCTGCAAGCCACACACAGCACTCAAACACATTGGAAGCTTATCTTTCTATACTTCTCGACATTTAAAGGTTTGTTTAATTTAAGGTAAGAATCTTTTTAAGACCTGCCTATATATGCTAAGGTAGCTATTTGCTAAACAGTTAGACACATTCACTACGTGCTTTCATAGACTTTACACAGTAGCACACTCAATCTACACATGTCGACATGTGTCAACGTGTTCACTCTAATACAAACATAGGTTTTGTATTTATGATACAATAACATAAACCACATCTAACACCTACAAAGGATGTTTCAGCAATGTTTTAAGCCCATGCCCACTATTTTGCACACAATCTTTGTATAGTACCCAAAATACAGAACTGTACCACTATCTGATCTGCTATGAATTGGATTTGACTACACTCTGGATGTAAGATGCCACCAATCACATTATTGCACTCACATCTCTCTAACAAAGGATTCCTACATATGCTTATGACACTGTAAAATCATATATATTTAAAAACTTAAACATGTTTGTTCACAACCAATTTTATCATGTTTGGCCGATTCACACATCTTTTTTTAGGGAGGACACATATGCATTCCTACACAAATGTACCTTTTGACCCTTGTTTGTCTGCCTCACCCACTCCATGAGGAAAGCATTGTTCTGGACCTGCTTTTACCTACTACTGTAGGAGCTACCTCACCTGCACACAAACTGCTTTCTCACCTATTAAGTTGCTCTGCACATGTGCTGACACAAACTAATTAGCAGGGAAAAGTTGGATAGGAACATGGGAATGACCATGGAGAGGGTTACACATGGGAAACTTCGACCACACTTCAACAAATGTTCAAAAATACCCTGGTCAGTAAGTACACATAAATCTAGTATTTGTTTCACACAAGAAATTACACATACAACAATTTTGTTTTAATTGGTAAAATAAATTTATTTGCTGTTCAGCATCACAGCTTAGTAGACACTTTCATGTCATAAATCAAAGAAACAAATAAAATAGACACAAAAATAAAAAAAAACAGCCAGAACAAGAGGTTGCATATCTCCAAACATGTGTTACCCTGCAAATGCAATGGTGAAAGAAATGGGGACACCAGAATACGTATTGCAACAACCAGGGTGAATACTAAGCAAGATACACACCACCAAAAATTTATCCTGCATTTGTAGAGGTCAAAATAAGAACTTTAATGCCCATGGCACGAAAATGGATCAATGGCCAACTCAGGAAGTGGATGTCCAGTGCAATTTAAACATTTGGGGTCCAACCACAGAGGAAGTGAACCAGGTCTCATTATTTGGGCCCTTTTTCCCCCCTTTTAGATGGGGCCTTGGGGACAGGGGCCTTTGGCTCAGATGGCTTGCGGCGTCTTCCCCTAGTGGACACAGGAGGGTCAGCAGAGGTGGAAGGTTGGGGAGCAGCTTGGGGTGGGCCAGCAGATGGGGGATTGTCCCTTAGGGACCTGGCGGTGGGCAGCAGCTCCGCAAGAATGTCATTCAGGCGGCTGAGGTGTTGGCCAATGCTTTGCATGCCAGCCGCCAGAGTGTCATTCATGCGGTTGAAGGCCTCACACTGCTGCCTGTTTGTGGCCTTCCAATCCTCCAAAAATTCCCCAATCTGCTGCTGACGGAGCGCAGCATCCACCCCTTGCTGCTCGATCCTCTCCAGCATCACCATCATGCTCTCATCCCATGTCTCCTGTGGCTGGGGCTGGGGGTGTCTTCTTGGTGGAGGCTGGACCACTTGCTCCACCTGTGGCTCTGCAGAGGAAGATGCTGCCGGTACATCCTGGGTTTCTGCTTCTGCTAGGATAATAATTGAAAACAATGTCACCATCACATACGCACTAAAAAATCTCTTTCAAAATACAATGCATTACTGTGACTTACCATCAAAAGCAGCATCAAAGACCACCGCCGGGAGCTCACTGTCCATATTGGAGATCCCCCTGACCTCGGCCACATCAATGACGTCCAAGGCGTCCTGCTCCAGGGGGGTATACTCCAAAGTATCGGGCATAGGACCTCTCCCGGTGGACATGCTGTGGTTGTACCGGTCAGTCATCTTCCTCTTCAGTGTACTTTTGAAGTCGGTCCACCTACAAGTTTAAAAATACAAATATCACCATGAGATATGTGCACCACTGTGCTAGTGAACATCATGACTACGTGACATTTCCTAGTGTGGGTGATCTTATGTTTTAAAGCCATATGTGTCCCACACACACATTAACGTCTCCATTAGGAGGCATTTCAGTGTCTCATCTCATTCATTAGGCCACTAAATGCACATACATAGATCACTATGCAGAAATGACATCATCCATGGCCAAATTAGGCACCTCCACCTGTTGTCAAACTACACATTCCACCATAGCTTGACAGCGTGGTTATTATGGAGTCATTTAACTATGGGATGGCATACTGGGATGTGTATTTTCTCACCAGCTACATGTGCACAGTTTGCTCATTCTTGTTTCAGTTGCATCATATGGAACATGTAAAGGTGGCCATACACGTTACAATTATTGTATACAATATTGCATCTCATAGCATATCGGTTTTGCGATGAGATCAGATTAGATGAGATCTAGTACAAAAAGTATGTGCTGCACATACTTTTTGTACTCATCGCTAAACCGATATGCTATGAGATGCGATATTGTATACAATATTGTATACAATAATTGTAACGTGTATGGGCACCTTTACAACAACTCTTTCCAAAACACACTTTCTCTTGTCCCATCACATACTTCACATACTTCACATGAGCAGAACTGTGCCCATAACCTCACATCACACCAATGGTGCATGTTTCATATATCAATGTGGGTTATTAGACATGGTTGTGTTCACATGTGACATTGAAGTGTAGCACTATCTACAAACACACCTTTCTATTATTCTCAAAACATACATGTAACATATGCACACACATATGACATTATCAGGGGGACAAACACACTTGCCTTTTCTTCACCGATAGCCAATCTCTGACCACTGGTGACACCTGGTTCACTTCCTCTGTTATCTTGTCCCAAAGGTTTCTCCTTGCACTGGCACCCGGCTTCCTGATTGGCAATTCTATCCATTCACGTGCTCTGGGCACTAAAATTCTTAATTCTGCCTCTACAAATGCAGGGTTTCTCTTTTTGGAGGTGGTATCCTGCTCAGTCCTCACCCTAGATGTTGCAGCTCGTTTTCTGGTGGCCCCAGTTCTCTCAACATGCACCTGCTGGGTCACACCTGTTTGGAGAGATGCAACCTCTTGTTCTGGCTGGTTGCTTGGCCCTTGTGGAGCTGGTGGAGGTTGAACAGGGCCTGTTAGTGAGGGGCCCGCTTGGTCTTGCAGGCTACCTCTCTCTTGAGCCCTCCTTCTCCGCTCCTGTTCCCTCTTCTGTAAAGCTTCAAGCAGGGATTCTGCTTGTGCTCTCTGTAGAGCGTCCTCAGCTGCGGAATCGTCTGAGTTAGACATGTTTGCAGCAATTGTGGCCTGCATCTGACTGAATATTTATATGTTAATCTCCCGCCATGAACAAGGGGGCGTATATTTTTCCCCGCAATGTAGTTGCTAATTTACGCCGATATTTCCTGCCGATAATTGCCGCTTAAATTACGCAGGTCTCCACGCACCTGATCAATCACCTGTATATGCACATACACAGGTTGTGGAGCATTGTGTGCTACATCGTGAAATGTGTGCACCTGTCAGTCCAATGATGAGTGTTGTCAGCTGGTATCTGTTGGAGTTCGTGTATGCTTTGTGAGTCACATTTCAAAACATCACGTTATAATGCTTTCCTTACATATGTAATGAGTATGAAATTGTCATACACCAACATGTTGCATTGTGACCCTTTTAGCAGCGTATTTATTAGTAGACGGTTGCGTGTATTCTTTTACGCACACTGTATATACAGTACGTCTCTCCATGGAAATGGGTGTATTGTGCCCCTTTTAGCAGCGTATTTATTAGTAGACGCTTGCGTGTATTCTTTTACGCACACTGTATATACAGTACGTCTCTCCATGGAAATGGGTGTATTGTGCCCCTTTTAGCAGCGTATTTATTAGTAGACGCTTGCGTGTATTCTTTTACGCACACTGTATATACAGTTCCTCTCTATACATTGAATGCATGCTGTTGGTTATGGTGTGTGTATATCAGAACGGTCCGCGTAAGTTTCTATTCGCATCCAGTTTGTTCATGTAAGAAGGATTAATAAAGTTAATACTAAACAAACAATTTTTTACACCAATCAGCAAGCACCAAAAGTGATATATGTACCTGCAATTAATAACTGCGCCATTGCCACTATGACTTCAACCAGGGCTAGGGCGTTTTCTACCCAGGAGCTATTGGCCTTGGTTGAGGTCATGGACCGGCGCCTGGGGCCCAGGGGCCCTTATGTGTCCAATATTGACAAGCGGCGGGCATATAATGCTGCCCGCCGGCTAATCTTCGCCCGGACCGGCGTCAACAGAAACCTGGGCCAACTTGAGCGGCGCTGGTCTGACCTGCGCCGGCGGCAGCCAGTGTTGCTATCCTCACTTCGCCGCCATATTGCCCGATGTAAGTTTTTATTTACTAGTATGACTGCGTTTTTTTGCAATGTTTTCTGTACTTTTTATAAATATGTTCCTGAGTATGGGGGTGTATATGGGGTGTATAGGGGGTGTATATGGGTGTATATGGGGTGTATAGGGGGTGTATATGGGGTGTATAGGGGGTGTATAGGGGGTGTATATGGGGTGTATAGGGGGTGTATATGGGGTGTATATGGGTGTATATGGGGTGTATATGGGGTGTATAGGGGGTGTATATGGGGTGTATATGGGTGTATAGGGGGTGTATAGGGGGTGTATATGGGTGTATATGGGGTGTATATGGGGTGTATATGGGTGTATATGGGTGTATAGGGGGTGTATAGGGGGTGTATAGGGGGGTTTAAGTAGTTGCTCAGTTTTTGGGTGTAGCATATCAATTAGTTTGCATGATAAATGTCTGAAATATAACAGCAATGATAATTTGGAAGGTTATGAGCATGACTAATGTGAATTTTTCTTTCCCCCTTTTTTATGAAACCCAATCTTCGATTTCTATGCCATCAACATGAACATTTCAGCACGGGCAAGAGCCCGCATAGAAGCCCGGGAGCAGGCAGCCCGGGACCAGGCAGCCCAGGAGCAGGCAGCCCAGGAGCAGCCGGAAGAGGAGGAGGAAGAGGAGGAGGAAGAGGAGGAGGAAGAGGAGGAGGAAGAGGAGGAGGAAGAGGAGGAGACAATGGGTCAAGCTGGGACCCACCAAATTTCCCCATCCCCTTCCCCCACCCCCTCCCCATCCCCCACCCACACCCCTACCCCCACCCCCTCCCCAACCCCCACCCCCTCCCCAACCCCCACCCCCACCCCAACCCCCACCCCCTCCCCAACTCCCACCCCCTCCCCAACCCCCACCCCCACCCCCTCCCCAACTCCCACCCCCACCCCCTCCCCAACTCCCACCCCCTCCCCAACCCCCACCCCCACCCCCTCCCCAACTCCCACCCACACCCCTACCCCCACCCCCTCCCCACCCCATTTCCAACCCCCCTACACCTCTCCACCACCCACCCCCAAACCTCTCCAATCCCCACTCACACCCACTACCAGCATTCAAAGTCCAATCCCATCCCCCTTGCTCCTGACCCCCCCAACCACCGCACACCCAACCAGCGGCGACCAGGATGGCTCAAGTAGCCGTAAGTAAATAATGTGTCTAATGTTTACCTACACATTTCTACACATAAACAATCACAACAACCACATATGTGTATCCAACATCAACATTAGTTGCAACATATCACTGCAGGGCGACCATGAGGTGTGGCCTGTCCTTCTCCAGGAACAAGGGTCCCCTTGGTGGTTTTTTGGAGTGTGGCCATGCCTCACCCCTTGAATAATTGACATAACAGTACATCCAATGAGATATCCGACATTAGTGGTGTTGTAGTTATGTGGCTCCAGGTGTTGGGTAACTCCACTTCCCAGCATGATGTGCAACATTAATTTATAGATTGTTTTGTTCATAGTGTGTGAGGCCATGCGGATGCATGCTTTACAAACATAGCTTTAGGCCTATAATTTGTACAGCAATGTCCTAAATTTAAAATAGTAAGGAGTGCTTAAGCCGCAACAATGTCATAACCCTTAAATAGCACAGCCTAATTGTGAGGTTAGAGGAGAGTCCCCCAAAAACAAACTACCAATTGGGAAACAGCATACATTCATCCAAGAAGGAGTAATTTAATTAATGTTATTTACTATGTACAGTATGTGTGTGTTAACATATTATTTTTTAGTACTGTGTTTACAGCAGACCCATCTTCAATGTAGTTTAAAAATGTATGTGGCCTTCACACATAACTCACAACTTTTTATTATGTACAAATACAACAAACATTTGTGTAAGTTATATATTAATTTTTTTTTTTATCCCTTCACTACAGACACTGAACAGCACCAGGAGGAGGTGGCAGCAATAATGCGGGAGATATTCCTGACCCTCCTGTATTTGAGCATCCTTTTTTCCCAAATGGAGGCCCGCATTTAATTTATTTTTATCCTCCCCCCCCCCCTTATTATGTTTGTTCTTAATAAATGTTTATATTCTGTTATAAATTGCCTGTGTTTTTAATAATAAATATGTTAGAGGGCTTGTAAGGGTAGGTACATACAGATGTGTAATGTAAGTTATATTTGTAATTTGAGGTGAGGAGTAATGATTGATGTGTGAATGTGTGTGTTTTTGAGTAAAATAACACATAGTGAAAATGCATGAATGTTTAATGTTGTTCGATTAAAACATCACACATAACATCAGGGTAGGTATACATGTTACACATTTTGGACAAACTAATTATGGACATAATTTAGTACATATACAGAAACACCAACATAACTTAATTTAAAAGTAACAGCAATATGGGGACACATAGATAGTGATTAAAATGCCACATTAGAACATAACAAATATACATGTAATGAGGGTTAAAATGTTGTTTTATTAGGGTCTTTATTAAGGTAGACAATTGAGTTAATAGAAAACAATAATTGAATAACAAATAGAATAATTAATTAATTGTCAGAATTCTAGTTGAAAGGCAAGATTTGCAGGTCCATATATGTGAAGGGTATGCCAGCGTACACGGATGTACGCTCACTCTCACGAGCGGTGACATAAGCTGAGTTTTCCATTGAAAACAATAGCGACCCGTCCGTGCAAGCTGGCGTACGCTCAGATTTCTGCAAGAAGTCGGCGGGAAGACGGACGAGAGACGTCCGTAAACGGTGGCGTACGCTCAGTTGTACGCCAGTTGTCGGAGTGTAAGGGCTGGCCCGTCCGTGTACGTTGGCGTACGCTCAATTGTACGCCACTCCCCTTTGACGTTGTTTCTGGCCGTACGTATGCGGCTGACTTGTGGGTGGACTTAACCCCAACGGCCGCGTACGGAGAGCGTACGTTGTTGTGGAACGTACGCGCGTTTGGCCGCTACGATCAGAATAAGCTCCACAGTCTGTGCCTTTGCCTCATAGATTTATATATAATATACCTGGAGTCTATGCCTGTGCCTCATAGATTTACCTGTCCTGAGCTGCAGAAGTTTTAACTACTAGGTAGTGTACAGTTCTGTAGTCCAGACAGCTGTACAGTATAACCCGTGACAGAACAGTGTACACAGAAAAATAATAAAGATTTATTTTATCTGATTTTGTCTGCCGTGTATGGTTTAGGGGTACACTATGCTCCTGTGCCACCACCATAATATAATTGTCAAATAAAGGGGTTAACAAGTTATTAATCCTTTTTTTTTCTGTTCCTGCCATGTGTGTGTAAGGGAAAGGATACACTACTCACCTGTGCAGGCCACATAATATTTTTCCAATGGGTGTGGTATATGGCCCCTACAGTCGGGATCATTAGCTCGATGTAGGTATCCCGAATGGCCGGACTCAGACAGCGGGGCAAGTGCAACAAAGCCCCTTGCGGGCTCCATGCGGGCACAGTCGGGGTAATGACTGTCAGGATCCCGACTGTCTGGAAACTATCCGGCAACCTTTCCAATAAAGGGGTTATATTAATAATCCCTTCATTTTTTTCTGTCTCTGATGTGTGTGTGTAATTTATGGGTACACTACTCTCCTGTGCCACCAGCATAATATAATTGTCAAATAAAGGGGTTAACAAGTTATTAATCCTTTTAATTTTTTCAGTCTCTGTGTGTGTAAGGGACAGGGTACACTACTCACCTGTGCAGTCCACATAATATTTTTTTCCATTAAAGGGGTTATATTAATAATCCCTTTAATTTTTTTCTGTTTTTGATGTGTGTGTGTGGTTAGGGGTACACTACACTCCTGTGCCACCAGCATAATATTTGTTAACTAAAGGGGTTAACACACGTTATTATTAATCCTTTAATTTTTTTCTGTCTCTGCCGTGTGTGTGTAAGGGACAGGGTACACTACTGTCCTGTGCAGGATGCATAATATTTTTCCAATAAAGGGGTTATTAATAAATCCCTTTATTTTTTTTCATTCTGTGCCGTGTGTGTGTGATTAGAGGTACATTACGCTCCTGTGCTGCATATTTTATAACTTCAGAAAGATAACTGAGAATAAAAATCTGGAGGCGCCAATAGTGAACGAACAAGAACCACTTCCTCCTAGTGCTGAAGCTGTTGCCACTAGTCATGACATATAACATGAAATGTCACCAACAGAATTACATATGGCAATTTTCAACATGTGCCATGTTTTGACCACACAATAAATTTGGTGGTGCAGCATTTCCTAAAAGGTACCACACCACACTAGTTTTTTTACTAGAGAAATAGGCGCTATTAATTGATATGTAATATTATATAATCTTTAAAAAAACATTTTTAAAATAAATAAATAAAACTTTATAAACATATCTGTATGTCAAACTGCTTATTATACTGTAGATATAAGCTGCAGGTTTATTTGATGTGTCAGTGTGTACACATCTATTTAATCTGAATCTGCTTCACATATCACAATAGCAGATCCAGATTTATACTAAAGCAAGGCCAATTTGATTTTAATGGAACCGTGCACTAATCTAGATATTGCACCATATACTGAAATCACAAGTGCCAGACAAGGATTAAAAATGGTGGCTGCTTCTCACACCTGTCCTGCTACTGAATCACACTTAGATAGGGGGTTACAGGTGTCTCCGGTGTTAATGGAATCACTGTACCTTAAGCACAGATAACTCATACATGACTGCTTCACATACACTGTAATGCAGATGAAGATATTCCGTATATCATTCCAGGAGCCCGTCGATGCCGATCTCACCCTGCATCACACACCCAGACGCCACTGGAAGAGGACCTAAAAAGTGAGAGGAGCATGCAGGAGATGCTTGCGGTAGCCCTCAAAATTGCTGGATACTTTTGCCATTCTGCCACTGCCTGCTGAAGGCTGAAACGGCATCAAAAACTCCTCAACCTGCCCTGCCATCACCTCAAACAAGAGGTTGTGATGCGCTGGAACTCCACCCTCCTGCAGAGGATGGAGGAGCAGCAAAAGGCCATTCAAGCCTACACAGCCACTTATGACATAGGCAAAGGAGTGGGGATGTACCTGACTCAAGAGCAAGTGCATATACTAAAGGGTATATACAGATGTAGCCACTGTTATCTATACCTATAATAGGATTAAGTGAGTAATTGGATTACTCTGCTACTCCCCTACTCTATTGTTCTATGTATTGTATTCCAGATGAGAACAATATGATAGCCATGGCTAGCCATGCTGAACCATGACCTAAGGAAGATAGATGAGATGGGCTCCTACTGTAATAAGGAAGAGGGAGGTTGTGGGTTTTGTCTGGCCAGTAGGTTCTACTCCTTTGCAGCTCTGCAGTGCAGCTATTCCATTAATTTGCTTCTATTTTCCATCCAAGAAACCCTTGGCCATTGACAATGTATTTGTGTATTGCTTCCTCTCGCCTAACTTGCTGGAAAACAGAAAGTTGCTGAAGTTCTTTTGGAAGCTCAGAGCATATTTCAGTGCTGCCCAAATCATCCGCTGCTCCTTGGCTATGCATATTTAAATACCCCTCAACCAATAATGTAAAATCAGCTATCATGGCATCTAACATTGCTAGGTGCAGAGCCAAGGAGGCATGAGACTTCCAGAGCCAATACTTACAGAACATGTGTAGACATTGGACGATTAAGCCATATATTGGTGTTATCCTTTATTAAAGTTTGCTTGTAAGTCAGAAATGAAACTTGTGAAGACGGCATGTTGAGATGTCGAGTCAAACATTCCTTCCTCCGTAAGTGAACACGTATGATTTGGAAGGAAGCGACCGATTTCCATGAAGAACAGGTATACATCCCCTACCTGTATATCAGTATATCAAAGACTTTGCTAAGAACCACCCCATATTGGTGGACCAAGACAGTTATGGACCACCTTTAGAATGCTTTTGGCTTCAATCACTATTTTTAGCCATTTCTGAAAACTCCAGGCCCAAAGAGAAGGACATCAAAAAGATAATCTTTTCATAGCCACCTGCAGCCAGCACAAATTTCCATGGCGACACAAGTTCAGACCCACTGCACCTAAGCTCAAGATTTTCTTGCTCTGTAGATGTCTAATTTCAGAACCAAGCATAGGCTGAAACTGTTCTATCACAACATAGTCTGTATCTTCATCCTCAACTGCCCGTTTAATGGCCTGTAGGATACTGTCATGCATCCCATGTGGTGCAGGTAGATCAGGCTCTCTGATTTCCCCAGGTTTATCAGTATCTTCAATGCTCTCTTGTGATAAGGTTTTAATCTTTTTCATTAGCTGTATTTTCTGGCTCTTGACTTGAAGGACCAGATGATTCTTCTTGTGGTTCCACTTTCAGAATAGTATGCCCAAAGACTTTCCCAGTTGCTAAATCCTTAACTTTTCTTAAGGTGATTGTATGGCTCGCGTCAGTACTCATTGGCACGCCCTGAAAGCAAAAAAAAAAAACACGAAACAGATCCCAATATACGAAACACGAAAATGGTGGCGTTTTGGAACAGATCCAAAACCAAAACACTGCCCAAGATACAGACCCAAAACACATTTCACGAAACACGAAAACATTATACAATGCCCCCAGTAGTGACATATCCATAATTGCCCCAGTAGTGCTATTTGCAGTATGTCCCCAACCAGAGGCTGGCTGGCAACTTTAAGGCTGGAGGGCAAACACAGTCAGTGGCCCGGACTTCTCTCACCCAAAAAAACAGACAAAAGACATTAAAACACATGCGCGTAGGTATCTGAGGAGCACTTAGAACCGCTGAAGCTGTAGAGCGTTAGAGAATGTAAAATTAATTTTAAATAAAATAAAATAAACCATATTCAGCATGGCCACATAGCAAAACTAATGCAAAGCATCCTGGGATGTGTAGTTCATTAACATCTGGAGGGCCGGTGTTGCCCAGCCCTGGACTATGCTGTCTTAAAGACCTGATGCACTAAGCATGAATTCAATATCATCTATAAATTGGCTATAATAAATGACCTTGTCTTAAAAATAAAGCATAGTGTTTACTAATTCCTATTCATGCATGATCATACCAAAAGTCTGTGGCTACATTTGAGGCCATTGCTGTTCCTGTAACTTTAACATAGGGTATGGATCATTGGACAGACAGCAACTAGGTCAACAAACATTAGGCTAACACCACTAGGTTGACATGCATGAAGGTTGACATGACTGAAGGTTGACATGGGTTAGGTCGATAGGGTCATTAGGTCAACATGCATTAGGTCGACATGGGAAGGTTGACAGTCAAAAGATCAACATGGGGTTTTTCACTGTTCTGAATGTCAACACAGTCGACATAGACATTGAAATGTAGCACCGCGTACCCATGCTTTGGGCACGGTGCCTCACTATGCTTGGCACACTATTTTATTCTCCCACCATTCCATTGTGGATGGTAGGGCATGAAATACCACCTGTTGGCACATGTCAGCTAAAAAAAGACCTTTTGACTGTCGACCTTCCCCATGTTGACCTGATGCACGTCGACCTAATGAACCTGTCGACTTAACCCATGTCGACCTTCAGTCATGTCGACCTTCCTGAATGTCAACCTTCAGTCAGGTTGACCTTCATACATAAAAACCTAGTGGTGTCGACCTAATGCTTGTTGACCTAATACTTGTAGACCTAGTGTCCGTATCCCTAAACATAGTATTTTTCATGGTGCATGAAATGGTTGTGTACCAAAATCCATTAAAGCAACTGTAAAATAAACTCAGCTGGTAGATCTCTAATATCATGTGATTGAAATGCTCTTCTCACAACAGCTAATCCCTGTTCAAGGGGGATGATTGTAGATAATGATGAAAAGTGAAGGGTAGAAAGTAAAAAATACCCAGATAAATTATATAGTATCTCAATCTTATCGATAAAATCCCATGTGTCAATAAGGTAGCTATGGATCAACTGCATGAGATCTTGCCGGAAAATAAGTAATTAGGCACTCTAATATTGAAAAATTAAACCCCTAGCGGAAGTGATGGATCTGCCAGGAGGACAAGGTTTTGTGGACCTTAGGCAAGGTCTAAATTACTGGACAGAAAAGATAATTCTCCTTAAGGAAATGTGAAAACCGTTTAGACACCAATCTATGGATAACTGACAGGTGCATGATATTATCTACCATTATTTTAATCCTAAATATCAGGTTGGGATTACTATACGTGGAAATATCTGCAAGTTGGCACTTGATTTCCTTTTCATAATAAGAGCAGTTCTGTACAATGACCACAACAGCTTTATCGGCTGGTCTTATCACAATCAATGAGTTGTCTTAAAGTGTTTGCAATGCTGTTTCTGATCTACACTCAGATTACCATCATTTAGTTTATTCAGAGGTACATCAAAGTAATTCTTATTCATTCTCTCCTATAGTCGCATTTGAAGAATGTGGATCAAAAAATGTGATAGTCATCTCACCACCTCAAATTAAATATATCAAAAATAAAATTAATTATGTTTCCACCAACCAATAGTAGTTACCAAACTAATACCTTTATCACTACTGTAAACACTACAACCAATCCTACCCCACAAGCTCACTGCCTATGTGTCGGCCATAGGCGTGCGCACGGGGGGTGCCAGGGGTGCACAGGCACCCCCTAATGACCCCCCGCACGATTGCCGGCGGTGCTGCTGTCCACCCGGCAGTGCGCTGCCACCACTGAGCCACCCGCCGGCGGTAGCGCCGGAGCGGGAGATTTCTAAAGATACTCGGCTCCCACACACCGGTGGGCTGCCGCTGTATCACTGCCCCTAAGGAAAATGGCCGCTGGCTGGGAGGAGGGCTGCTGCGCATGCCCAGCCGCAGCAGCTCCTCCTCCCATGGGCCTTTGCGGAGTGTCTGACTCCAGGAATTAACCCTGTCACACCACCCTCCTCCTTCCGTCTCACCATTGCAGAGCTAGGGGCACTTCTTGAAAAGTAAGTACATGCCTGCACATGGCATGTATTAATACTGTACACTATATGTACTGTATACCATGTTTATATATATATATATATATATATATATATATATGATATATATATATATATATATATCATATATATATATATATATATATATATACATATATATATATATATATACATACATATATATATATATATATGTTACATTAAGGGGAGGGGGGCATGGCTGAAGCATCTTCAATTATAATAGGGGGGAGTGCATATAAAACTTCTTAAAATAAAGCAGTGGCTGCAGGCCACAGAAACAGTTAATGTTAATAATGTGTAGTGGCCATTAAGGTGTGCAGCATAATGTGTAATGGGCATTAAAGTGTGCAACATAATATGTTATGGGCATTACGGTGAGTGACATAATATGTAATGGGCAATACTGTGTGTGGCATAATATATCATGGGCATTATGGTGTGCGGTATAATGTGTCATTTGCATTACAGTGTCTGACAATGTGTAATGGGCATCATGTGTGTCAAAGTATGTGTAATGGGCATCACAGTGTGGCATAATGTATACTGGGCATCATGGTGTGCGACAAAATGTGTAGTGAGCATCACGGTGAGAGGCATAATTTGTAATGGGCTTCACGGTGTGAAGTGTAATGGGTATCATGGTGTGAGGCGTAATGGGCATCACAGTGTGCGGTGTAATGTGTAATGGGCATCAAAGTGTGAGACGCAATGTGTAATGGGCATCACAGTGTGAGGCATAACGGTTAGTGGTCATCATGGTGTGTGGCGTAATGTGTAATGGGCATTATGGTGTATGGCGCAATGTGTAATGGGCATTACAGTGTACATTTTTGCAGTGCTTTCGGCACGCATTGTCCCTGTTTCTAGTGTGTATGTGTGTGGGGGGGGGATTTATAAATAAGTCACCTTCTATTTACAGTAGTTTGCATTGATGTCCAGTAGGCGGAGATGGACACGCCCAGTAGGCGGTGGTGGACACGCCCAGTAGGCGGAGATGGACACGCCCCTCCAATGGTGCACCCCCTAAAAAAATGGGCTGCGCACGCCTATGGTGTCGGCCTTGACTCTAAACTGTCTTCTGTTCCCCAAATTCAATCTGTCTCAAAATCATGCCACATGTATCTTAAAAATATATCCAAAATACAAACATACCTTACACAGGACACTTCTCAAATTCTAATCCATGCTATCATCAGCTACCACATTGACTATTGCAATAGTCTCCTTATTGGTCCTCTGTGTACAGACTCTCACCACTACAACCCGTTCTTAATGCAGCTGTGGGGCTAATCTTCCTCGCCAGATGTTCAATATATAATACTTTTCTTACACAAACTCATAAACCAAACTGGTCATGAAACAATCTACATCAATCTGTTTGCTTTTTCCAAAATATCTCCCAACCTGACCTATTCGCTCTTCACAAAATTTATATTTCTCATACACACGCACTATTCATTTCCAATCATGACTATATGGCTTTCTTCCTGTTACACCCAAGCACAATAAGTCTCATGATTCTTCTCTAGTTTCAAAACCTTTAAATTTTCCATGAAAAATCACCTCTTCAGACAAGCTTATTACATTTCAGAACCACCCACATAACCTTAATAAAACTTTCCAATCCATTTACATCCAAATACATTTTCACTTATTTTCTCTGTCACTTTCCCTTCATCCTCACCCCTAGCCAACATTGATGTGCCTTTCTACTGTTTTGAATTGTCTGTAACTACCCAATTTGCTTTATTACTGTTTTCCATTTTTAAAGTGCAATGTCATTTTTTGCACTATGCAAGAATTTGTTAATAAATAATAATAGCTCTACAGTATATCATTGTCTTGTTTTTAGACCTTGCACCAACAAGTTTTTTCAGCACATAGTTTTACTTACCAGTCTCATGTTCTGCTATCCATACACAGATTTCACTGATGTCCATTGTCTTCAGCAAGTCTGGCGCAGACATTTTTCCTCCTCATCGAGACTGCAAATAACCCATCAATCTCATTTCTTGGAAAAATCCACCCTAAAATTGCCCATACCACCTGTCCCTATCCGAGACACAATCGATGGCTGATTACATTAAAGAAAACCAGGTGATGACATTTATCCTACCATCTCCATGGTCGGAATAAAGATGGGAGACTGTGTCCATGCATTGATTATAGGGGACTTAATGACATAAGGGTGAATAATTAATAGCTGTACCTCTCATGGCGGAATTGTTCCATCGTGTCAGCGGAGCCACCATCTTCACAAATTTGGACATGAGAGGTGTGTGCAATCAAATCTGTATCTGAGGGCGACAAGTGGAAGACAGACTTTAACACCAGAGATGGCCAATATGAGTACCTCATACAGGCGCAGATGTATTAAGCCTTAACAAGAGATAAACATCCAGCCAATCAGCTCCTTACTGACTTTTTTCAAACACAGCCTGTAACATGGCAGTTAGCAGGTGATTGGCTGGACATTTATCTCTCTTTATCACCCTTGCATTTATCTCTTGTTAAGGCTTAATACATCTGCCCCTATGCCTTTTGGACTCAGCAATGCTTCAGCTATCTTCCAACACATAATGAATTTAACACTAAAAATATCTCAATAAATTTGACAATGGCGCCTGCATGAATAAAATAAGATTATACTTCCCTATAAGTGTGATATTCGGGGTTCCTCTTCACTCTTATGATACTCAGAATGGGCAAGTTGTCACATGAAAAACATAAGGAGACAATGCACGCATCTCCTCGGAAATGAAGTGGTTATGTACAATCCACCACTTTGGTGTCTCACTCCTAGTATTTGCTGAATACGGGGGATACCCCTACACAAATTACTCACAAAGGATCAATATAAGAACGGCATATCTGGCGGGTCTTTCTCCACTTCAGTCTTCCAATTGTGATTAGTTGTAAAGAGCAGATGCTGCAGTAGGTTTCAAATATATATATCCTTTAATCACAAAAACATGGTACACATAGGTAAAAAATGATGGGTGTTCTTTGTTCCAAATAAGGGGTCAGGTTTTCCAAAGATGTCTAATAGGAATAAATCGAAGCCCTGATATCCCATACAGTCCTTTCCATCCAAATTGGAGCCAGTCCACACCACTGCAGAAAATAGAAGAGTCCCCACCAAGGCGTTTCGATCCGTTCAGGATCTTTTTCAAGGTGTATGGATACTCCTCTGTTCGGGGTTTAAATACCCCTCTAATCCCCATAATGGGCACAGCTGTTCCTATAGTGCCTGTATGTTGTATGAATTAGAATGCCGTCATAGTTCCACATAATACATAGTTCTTTATACATGGTCCGGGTTTCCGGCATTTGGCTTCCGATAATACCAGACGTCACTTCCGGTGATGTCATCTCCTCCATAATATTGGCACCCGATCACATGCGGCTGTTACTTCCGGTCTCATCTTCCGGATTCTGCGGTTCACTACACTTCCTCCTTCCGGTCACATGATCTTTCACTGTAGTCATGTGTTCCCACGGCCATCTTCTTTTACTAGTATCTATCCCGGAAGTCATCCAGAGATGGCATAGAGTTTCATCCTCACTAAAATAGAGGATATATTAGCCGCATCAGTTTGGACCCAAAAAACATCATTAATTTGATTTAAAAAAAAAAGTTAGAAAACATCCTTTAAAAGATTTTTAGACAAAAAGAAGGGGAAATAATTTACCCCAATAGGTAATCCATACTAAAATAAGAATAAAGATTTATTTCATCACAATATTGCAAGTGACACAATAGACACTCCCTATCTTTGACGCAATGGAGCATGTAGTGCAACACATTGCCTTACCAGTAAGCAAGCATACATGCCACCCCTAGTGCAAAAAGAGTGTGGTGTCATCATTTTCATTCATCCCTGTTGTCGAGAGGGTATTCAAGGTATATATCCCAAAAAGTATATTCTATTTTGAAGCTTTATTAGATATTTCCCCCGCTTCCCCGCATACAAAGAGACGTGTTTTGGGGTAGCCAACTCCAGTCCTCGAGAGCTACCAGCAGTTAACGTGTTCCATGTCTCCTCACAGAATCACAAGTGAAGTATTTAGCTCCACCTGTGAATCTTATAAAATGTGTTAGTCAGTAATGTGTACCTGTGAGGTGAGCTGGAAACTTGAACTGTTGATAGCTCTCGAAGGACTGGAGTTGGCTACCCCTGCTCTAGAGCCTTAAAAGAGAAGTTGCCTACATTTGACCCAAAACACTACCATACTGTTATTTTGAACAATATTTAAAATGTGTGTGCTCTACTATCCTGATTTTAAGAGGGCAGTTTTTGTTTTCTATGTATCATACAGCATTTGCTCCCAAGTATGTAAATATCACACGCAGTCTGACAGTTAATCATAATTTTTTTAATCCATGATCTCTTGTTATCTGCATCCCAAAAATGTCTGAGAGCAGATTTGTACATTTTATATTAATTACATGAAAATAATCCCTTGGTAGCAATAATCCAGTTCTCTAATTAAACATTTTGTTAGATTACTAGGGGCTAGAAGGTTTTTCATATCCCTTGCCTTTTTAAAATCTTTTAAAAAATATCTTGCCAGAACAACCCACAAGTTTGTTTCAAAAGAAATGGAAGACTCTTGTACTGAGGGGAATCTTGACAAAAACAAAAATATGTGGTCAACCCTCCTAAAGCGTGCTTCTTGCAAAACATAAAAGGGCAGTATCCTGGCTGCTATTTTTACTGGACTATTCAATGCTGCCATTACCGACAGCATTGAAGGCAGTTTCCGACAAAACAGGTATGAATTTAAAACAAGTCAAATCTGTTTTGTTTGACAATCTGCATCCGTTTTTGACGATTTATGGACTTTCCAACACTCGACAGTCAGTACATTGAATTCCCTACTGTCGAGTTCCTGTCAGAAGGAACAAAAAGTGGTCTGGATTCCGACAGTCAGATTTCAGGATTGAATACCCCCAAAGTCTCCATTAAAGTATTGACAGTATTGTGCAGAATAGATTTATTTAAATGGTTTTAAGTATGTTAACGATGCATGAAAGCATTTTAAAAACATTTCAAGGCAGACGCATGCTTATATGCTAGTCTGAAAGATGAATGGCTAACTACTGTATTCTTGTTCAAAATGTAATAAGATTTTTTTAGCATAATTTTTAGTTATTATATATCAGATTTTATATTATCTCTGTCTACATCAGGCATAGAAGGACTGTGAGATGACGGATCTTTTATTCCTCTTGCATATAGTTAAATAGTTCATCTGTTGGTGCATCATAAGTGCTTTTTAAATAATCAATGATAAATATCCAAATACTGTATTACTATCATCAGACTGTGGTGTGAATTAAGACACAACTTTAATTTAATTTCTAAATACATGGTGTGCTGTTCTGTCATTGTTTGTTTTAGCCTTTATTGCCAGCCTTTGTAGAAGAAAAGTAACGAGATTTAATTTAATTCAACGTTTGTTAATAATACTTAATCAGTGTATCATTGGTCTTAGGCTGCATGCCAAATGGCAGCATGCAGTATTTTCTGTTAGTGTTTTGTGAGTGTAGTAAGATTTTTATAGGATAATTTATAACCAACAATAGCAGGACAGGACAGGAGAACACCGAAGGAGAAAAACATGCAATAATCTATCACAAATCAAAATCTGTCAGACTCGATTTAATAAACTTTAATATGTCAGTTGCCTAACTCCTACTTACTAAGCATCCTAGATAATCTTTACTGAACTATTTGCTTGGACAGTGCCAACCTGCTTATCTTAACTAATTACCATTTTGCTTTCAAATTTTTCTGAATATTTTTAGCATATCATTATACTCTATACTATTGCTATGCCATTTATTTTTTTTACCTGTATTCCATAATAATATTTTACTGCACTGGAATTGCTTTTAGCCATTATGTCTTACCTATGCTATATTAACATTGCTTAGTATAGTATTACTGTTCCAATATGTCAAATTTTTCAAAGTTTTCATTTTCATTTCAGATTATATTTTTAAGCACTGTCCTTTTGTCAGTATATATACCTGCATTTGGTTGTTTTTCCTGCACTGTTTTTGCCATTCACCATACACTCTTATACAGTACTTTATATCATGATCCAGAAACTTAGAAACACTTCCTTCCCATCCAAGTGTCTCTATTAGCTTGCTCTGTGGTACATTGTACAGCCTGCAGTAAACTGGCATAAATCTGGTGCACCTCGTGCACATCTATCATTCACCAGCAGGTAATGGTCTTTCACAGCTCTCCACCATGCTCATTCTCACTGCCATGTTTGCAGGCCACAGCCATGCCTCCATCATGCTGTATTCCCTTCATCCTCTGGTCATGGGCATGATCATCTTGTATCAGCCAATCCTGTTTCCTCCCTCTGACATTACTGCAGCACAACCTACAGTATCTGCTGGAAGCAGCTACTATAAGGGAGGACATTTCCAATCTGTCAGGGTAATGATTTCTCCAGAGTTGTTGCATCTCTAGATCTGCCCCTGAAAATATCCTGATTTTTATAGCAACGTACCATTCACCATCTTTCTGCACAGCCTGTCTCTGTCCAGTGGTTCCCACTGGTATCCTTTGGTTCCAGTCAATTCTCAACTGTACTGCTATCTCTCCTGGTATTCTCCACCTGTCAGGACACCATTGACACCATTGATACTATCAACACCATCAAGCCCATTGATTACCATTGCTTTCCAGTATTCACTGCTCATAACCATTGCCTTCCTGCTCATATCATGCTACCAGTCACCATACAGAGGGTATTCCATGATATCCGTCACCATTGGTGAACCAACGTTGGAAACCATCATTATTGGTGTATCTTCCCCAAGTGCCTGTGTTATTGTATTCTAGACTGAGCAAGATTTACTTACCTGCAGTGCATCTTATCCATTCCATCATCGATGGCCACCACCTGAAAACTTTGATAACCATCTCCCATGTTTTATTACCATGTATAGTCTCCATTACCCTTCGGTCTTAACCATTTCTATGAACTCCACCAGTTCCATTCTGATCTCAGTATTTCAGTGTTTGCTGATTCATAGACTCTGTACTTCTCTTATATAAACTATTAATCATTTATTCTTACCTTTTCTGGGCTCCGTCTACTCAGCCACCCCTTCAGGCCCTAATCACCACCTTACTTCCTGAGGTCCACCCAAATATGTGGTCACAGGTTATCAACTCCCCCCTCCCCCCCCCCCTAGCTTTCAGTATGCTACAGCTTCAGAGCAAGTCCAAGCCTCAGGTATGATCCTTCACTGCTATCCTTTTATTTGTGTGGTGCACCAGAGATGGTCTGTTTGGGGCTGCCCTGCATCCCAAGATGTGAACCCACTAAAATTGATACCTTGATTATCGGTGAGCATGATGATAATATTGGTCATATTTATGCCATGTATAATAAATAATACAAACTGTAATGTATGGGGCACCTACTCTTTTGTTTCTATGTTGTAGTACTGTCTCTGTCAGTATTACATCCCATTCTAAAGGTACGATACTATAATATAATCATTTTTATGAAGATGTTTTTACCACTTTAATAAATAAAATATAATTTTGGATAATAGTTTTTTCTTTTAAATTTACAGTTTATCAAAGACATGGAATTAGGATATGGACAATTGTTGTGTGGTGTTTGTAATCATTCTGCTGATTATACAATGCATAAGAATAAATTGTAACACGATGTACTGCTAAGGTGTTGGTTTTGTTTTTAAATGTTAATGATCTAGTTGATGTTTGTAGAATTTTTAATACAGTAATTAAGCTATATACATGGCTTGAGTAAGAACACTCTATCAACTTCAAGGTTAGATTGTTGTCATCTTTAAGCATAATTTAAATAAGATAGTTAAATGTCAGATTATTCCAAATGGGATTTCTGACCATAACATTCAGTATTCTCTTCATTAGATGTGCTCACCTCCTACTGGCATTTTAATTGTTATCTTACAAAGAATATGTACAGTATTGTCAACAAAATACCTATCTATCAGTTCCAAACAAAGGGCAATATGTAATAGGGTGTGAGAAACAGAAAGTGAGCGGTTTTGGGAGAGTTTTCCATTTATCTTAGTGGCAATCCATTACATAGTAAAAACCACCTGGTTGTACAGTGTACATGATTGCCACTTCAGGTAGTATCAGAAATATGGCAGAAAATTGAGGGGCATTCCTGGGTGATGATTGGGGGGTGGCATGCAAAAGTGGTCCATTCAGTGGGACTATTAAGTTTTTTTGGGGTGTTAATGGATGTGCCACATTCCTAGACACACAGCCACATGCAAAGGAGACCATAGTCAGATAGAGAAACTGCACCTGCCATAATGGTTCACCATTTGGTGTTACAGCATGCATAGATGCTGAATGTGGGCATCTCAGTCCTTGCAGACTCTGTCATACAGAAATACACTAAGGAAGTAGTTTGTTGCAGCATTTGCACAAAGCTACATAATGTGCACCATGCCTATTATGTCATTACAAAATTTAGAGGGATTTTAGAAAAACATAAACAATAAAAATAAGTCACTGCTTAAAGTATTTTAGAAACACATAAAAGATGTTCAAATTTGATTTTAGAAAAATATAACAGATAAAAATAAGTCACTGCATAAAGTATTGAAATGCGTAATAAATAAATGCTGTGAAGATATGCTGTGAATATTGTGAATATTTGGACATACTGTATTTGTTAAACAAAATGTTCAAATTTGATCATAAGAGTTAATCAACAGATACTTGACAAATAAAATAAATACATACTTGGTGATCAGCATAAGTAGAATGATTAAAACCAGGTGAAGTGCAGGCTTGAAGAAATTCATGAGTTTCATATTTAAAATGGATAGTATGGTAATGATAATAATTAGGAACATAAAGAAGGTCTATAACGATTGTTACACACAGTTAGATAATATCTCGTTCACATATACTATATGGGATTTTAAACCCAAAACAATCCCGGGTTTTTTTAAAATCCCAGGTCCATTGCAGGTGTGCAGGACCCAGGATTTTAGTCGACTAAGATCCCGGGTAGAGCCCTTCAGGCATATGCTAGTCACGGGATTATGCGTGTGCACATGAAAAATCCCAGGATTTTTGCATATGTCTGAAAGGTATTACTGAGGATTTGAAAATTTGGTATATTGAGTGCACCTGAGTTGGTAGACTGGGTATTTTCGATCATATTATGTGTTATATCAGAACATGCTACCAAACTGTTTGATATATTTATTTAAGATTAATTTTGAGGGTCAAAAAACAAGCCTTCAATCAGTTTAAGCGTTGGATTTGGACTTTTTTTCCTGCTGTTAAATTATCTAAAATATTATATTCTTAAACTCATTGGTGGGTTATGTTGCAGTTTCTATATTAACCCCTTCACGACATTTGACGTATATATACGTCATGGCCGGGAAGTACTTCCCGACCGTTGACGTATATATACGTCATGGCTTAAAACTGTCACTGCGTCTAGAGACGCAGTGACAGAGGGACGATGTCTGCTGTCCCTGACAGCAGACATGTCCGTGCATGCCCAGGGGGGGCGGCGATGCCGCCCCCCCGTCGGCGATCGCTGTGATTGGCTGTTCATTGTGAACAGCCATTCACAGCGTTTTCTGTGTCACCGGCGAATAACGTTCGCCGGTGACACGGGATCGGAGGTGATTGGTGCTGTAAAGTACAGCACCAATCACCGCGGGGTGTAAGGGTGACACTGGTGTCACCCCACCTCACCCCTCCCGCCCCCAAAGGCCGTGATTGGTTCGTCGGACCGACGGACCAATCACAGCCATGGAGGGGGGTTTAAACTAACGGTGACTGCACTGCAGACGCCATTCCGGTCTGGAATAGCGTGCAGTGCGGTCACCGTGCCCAGCTGCCGCCTATACTGACCAGAACCCATCCAAAATACTTACCTGATCATTGATATTGCTTATGCTTGTGACCTCTTGTGACATCCTGTGACATCTTGTGCTGCTGCGATTTATTAGATAGAGAGAGAGTTAGAGAGAGAGAGATAGAGAGAGATAGAGAGAGATAGAGAGGCCTAGTGCTATATTTTGTGCTGCTGCAGTGTGATAGAGCTATAGATAGAGAGATAGAGAGAGATAGAGAGAGATAGAGAGAGAGAGATAGAGAGAGAGATAGTGACAGATTGTGCTATATATTTTTTATATAACTGAAAGAGATAGAGAGAGATAGAGAGAGATAGAGAGGCCTAGTGCTATATTTTGTGCTGCTGCAGTGTGATAGAGCTATAGATAGATAGAGAGAGATAGAGAGAGATAGAGAGAGAGAGATAGAGAGATAGTGACAGATTGTGCTATATATTTTTTATATAACTGACTGCTGCCCCCCCCTTTTGTGCTGATCAGTATAAATTAACTGATCAGCAACTTTTTGGGGGCGCAGGTTTTTTTTTATATATAGATATACCTGTCAGTGCTGCTGCTGCAGTGTCATAGAGTGATACTGTAGATAGTGAGAGATAGAGAGAGATAGTGACAGAGAGTGATAGAGAGTGCTAAATTTTGTGTCTGCTGCCCCCGCCTTTTGTGCTGATCACTATATCTGAGGTGATCAGCAACTTTTTGGGGGTACAGAGGTTTTTTTTTTTATATATACCTGTCAGTACCACCAAAGGTTGTGCACCTGCTGCCCCTCACTGGTAATCAGTGTCGCATCACCGATCACCTTTTTTTATTTTTTGTGAGTGCTGTGGGGTCTTTTTTACATTTTTTTTTACACACACTGTGATTTTGTGTGTGTCCTGTGGCCACTGTGCGCTGCTCAGTGACGTACATCACTGATCAGCTTTTTCGGCACAGGGTTGATCTATTTTTTTTTTTTTTGGATCAAATTCCTGTTGCCTTTGAGCGCTGTTCAGTGACGGACGTTACTGACCAACATCTGTGCTCAATTTTTGGCGCAGGACCTTTTTTTTTTTTTATCCCCTTCCATTTTTTTTTTTTTTTAACCCCTTCCATTTTTTTTTTTTAACCCCTTCCATTTTTTTTTTTTAACCCCTTCCATTTTTTTTTTTTTGAACCCTTCAATTTTTTTTTTTTTGTATTTTTTTTTTCTACACTACATACACACTACACACTACATACCCCCCGGGTTGAAATAAAGTTTGTACCCCCCCCTACACTATACACGTGTTGAAACATTTCACTACCAGTAACACAAAAATATAAATGGCATCCCAAATGTCATCCCAAATGTCGTCCCAGTCATCCAGGAGAATGTATTCGGTGGAGGAGGCATATGCCATGCTTGCCTCTGACTCTGACACAGCCAGTGAGGCAAGCGGGGAATTTGAAGGATTTGTCTTAAGCTCCTCTTCCTCCTCTGATGATGAGGGACCCCCTCAAAGACGCCCCCGTAGAGCAGCTGAGACCCCCCCCAATAATTGATCTCGTATGGACCCCACCACCAGACAATTTTGAGCCCCAGGTTCCTGAGTTTTTGGCCATCCCAGGAATCCAATTTGATTCAACAGGTCTCAGAGAAATTGACTTTTTCAAATTATTTTTCTCTGATGATTTTATAAATTTAATGGTGGACCAAACTAATTTATATGCCCAGCAGTTTATTGCTCAAAACCCCACGTCATCATTTGCTAGGTGGACCCCTGTAGATGCAGTAGAGATGATGACGTTTTGGGGTCTGGTGTTACATATGGGCATAGTAAAAAAGCCACAAATTAGGCAATATTGGAGTACAGATGTTCTGTACAGCACCCCATTTCACCGTATGGCCATGCCCCGGGCTCGTTTTGAGGCAATCCATAAATTTATACATTACACCGATAATGCACAGTGCCCACCCAGAGATGATCCCACCTTTGACAGGCTATTCAAAGTCAGGCCGGTCATTGATCATTTCAGTGCCAAATTTGCAGAGCTATACATCCCTGATAAATGTATTAGTATCGACGAGTCCCTTATACATTTTAAAGGAAGGGTTAAATTCCGCCAGTACCTTCCCAGTAAGAGGGCAAGGTATGGCATAAAAATGTATAAGCTGTGTGAAAGCACCACAGGGTACACCCACAAGTTTAGGGTATATGAAGGGAAGGATTCAAGAATTGAACCGCCAGAATGCCCCCCCTCCCTCGTAGGTGTTAGTGGAAAAATTGTCTGGGATTTAGTGCACCCCTTCCTGGATAAAGGTTATCACCTCTATGTGGATAACTTTTACACCAGCATCCCCCTGTTTAAGGCCCTTGGTTCAAGAGGTACAGCAGCTTGCGGTACTGTGCGCAAGAACCAAAGAGGCCTCCCCAAAACGCACATTGCCCAAGTACTAAGAAGGGGTGAAAGCAGGGGAATATGCACCGAAAATATGTTGTTGGTCAAATATAAGGACAAGAGGGATGTCCTTATACTGACAACAATTCATGGAGACAGTACCACCTCCATCCCTGTACGAGGTACCAGTACCCACACCTCAAAACCAAATTGTATCCTAGATTACAATAAGTACATGGGCGGAGTGGATCTTTCAGATCAGGTACTGAAGCCGTACAGTGCCCTGCGGAAAACAAATATCTGGTACAAGAAGCTGGCCGTGTATATCATCCAGATGGCACTGTATAACGCTTACGTGCTATTCCGTTCTACCGGCCAGAGGGGGACATTTATGCACTTTCAAGAGGAAGTCATAAAGGGCCTAGTATTTGGGAACCAGCAGGCAGAGGGCCCCAGTACTTCTAGTACTGGCCCCCGTATTGTACCAGGGCAGCATTTTCCCAACGAAATCCCCTCCACTGCAAGAAAGGGCAGGACACAAAAAAGGTGCAAAGTTTGCTATAAAAAGGGAATAAGAAAGGAAACTATTTTCCACTGTGAAACTTGCCCCGACAAACCCGGCCTATGTATGAAGGAGTGTTTCAAAATATACCACACATCTATGGATTATTAGGTTCATCATTTCACCGTGCTTCGGGGGTCTTGCTAATGCCATATAGCACCCACCATTCATTCCACCAGAATCTGAGCTGCAAAATCCAAAAATCACTCCTTCCCTTCTGAGTCCTGCCATGCGCCCAACTGGTATTTTTTGGTCACATGTGAGGCATTGCCGTACTCGGGAGAAATTGGGGCACAGACTTTGGGGTGCTTTGTCTCCTTCATTCCTTGTGAAAATGAAAAATTTTGAGCCAGAACTGCATTTTTGTGTAAAAAAAATGTAATTTTTCATTTTCACAGCCCAGTTGTACCACAATTGGTGAAACCCCTGGGGGTTTGAAATGTACACTATACCCCTAGATGAATTCCCTGAGGGGTGTACTTTGCAAAATGGGGTGACTTGTGGGGGGATTCCACTGTATTGGTAATGCAACATAGCACCCACCATTCATTCCACCAAAATCTGTGCTCCAAAATCCAAAAATCACTCCTTCCCTTCTGAGTCCTGCCATGCGCCCAACTGGTATTTTTTGGTCACATGTGAGGCATTGCCATACTCGGGAGAAATTGGGGCACAGACTTTGGGGTGCTTTGTCTCCTTCATTCCTTGTGAAAATGAAAAATTTTGAGCCAGAACTGCATTTTTGTGTAAAAAAAATGTAATTTTTCATTTTCACAGCCCAGTTGTACCACAATTGGTGAAACCCCTGGGGGTTTGAAATGTACACTATACCCCTAGATGAATTCCCTGAGGGGTGTACTTTGCTAAATGGGGTGACTTGTGGGGGGGTTCCACTGTATTGGTAATGCAACATAGCACCCACCATTCATTCCACCAAAATCTGTGCTGCAAAATCCAAAAATCACTCCTTCCCTTCTGAGTCCTGCCATGCGCCCAACTGGTATTTTTTGGTCACATGTGAGGCATTGCCGTACTCGGGAGAAATTGGGGCACAGATTTTGGGGTGCTTTTTCTCCTTCATACCTTCTGAAAATGAAAAATTTTGAGCCAGAACTGCATTTTTGTGTAAAAAAATGTAATTTTCCATTTTCACATCCCAGTTGTACCAAAATTGGTGAAACCCCTGGGGGTTTGAAATGTACACTATACCCCTAGATGAATTCCCTGAGGGGTGTACTTTGCAAAATGGGGTGACTTGTGGGGGGGTTCCACTGTATTGGTGCTTGGGGGGTCTTGCTAATGCGACATAGCACCCACCAAAATTCCACCAGAATCTGAGCTGCAAAATCCAAAAATCACTCCTTCCCTTCTGAGTCCTGCCATGCACCCAACTGGTATTTTTTGGTCACATGTGAGGCATTGCCGTACTCGGGAGAAATTGGGGCACAGATTTTGGGGTGCTTTTTCTCCTTCATACCTTCTGAAAATGAAAAATTTTGAGCCAGAACTGCATTTTTGTGTAAAAAAATGTAATTTTTCATTTTCACTGCCCACTTGTATCAAAATTGGTGAAACCCCTGGGGGTTTGAAATGTACACTATACCCCTAGATGAATTCCCTGAGGGGTGTACTTTGCAAAATGGGGTGACTTGTGGGGGGGTTCCACTGTATTGGTGCTTGGGGGGTCTTGCTAATGCGACATAGCACCCACCAAAATTCCACCAGAATCTGAGCTGCAAAATCCAAAAATCACTCCTTCCCTTCTGAGTCCTGCCATGCACCCAACTGGTATTTTTTGGTCACATGTGAGGCATTGCCGTACTCGGGAGAAATTGGGGCACAGATTTTGGGGTGCTTTTTCTCCTTCATACCTTCTGAAAATGAAAAATTTTGAGCCAGAACTGCATTTTTGTGTAAAAAAATGTAATTTTTCATTTTCACTGCCCACTTGTATCAAAATTGGTGAAACCCCTGGGGGTTTGAAATGTACACTATACCCCTAGATGAATTCCCTGAGGGGTGTACTTTGCAAAATGGGGTGACTTGTGGGGGGGTTCCACTGTATTGGTGCTTGGGGGGTCTTGCTAATGCGACATAGCACCCACCAAAATTCCACCAGAATCTGAGCTGCAAAATCCAAAAATCACTCCTTCCCTTCTGAGTCCTGCCATGCGCCCAACTGGTATTTTTTGGTCACATGTGAGGCATTGCCATACTCGGGAGAAATTGGGGCACAGACTTTGGGGTGCTTTGTCTCCTTCATTCCTTGTGAAAATGAAAAATCTTGAGCCAGAAGTGCATGTTTGTGTAAAAAAATGTAATTTTTCATTTTCACAGCCCAGTTGTACCAAAATTGGTGAAACCCCTGGGGGTTTGAAATGTACACTATACCCCTAGATGAATTCCCTGAGGGGTGTACTTTGCTAAATGGGGTGACTTGTGGGGGGGTTCCACTGTATTGGTGCAACATAGCACCCACCATTCATTCCACCAAAATCTGTGCTGCAAAATCCAAAAAACACTCCTTCCCTTCTGAGTCCTGCCATGCACCCAACTGGTATTTTTTGGTCACATGTGAGGCATTGCCGTACTCGGGAGAAATTGGGGCACAGATTTTGGGGTGCTTTTTCTCCTTCATACCTTCTGAAAATGAAAAATTTTGAGCCAGAACTGCATTTTTGTGTAAAAAAATGTAATTTTCCATTTTCACATCCCAGTTGTACCAAAATTGGTGAAACCCCTGGGGGTTTGAAATGTACACTATACCCCTAGATGAATTCCCTGAGGGGTGTACTTTGCAAAATGGGGTGACTTGTGGGGGGGTTCCACTGTATTGGTGCTTGGGGGGTCTTGCTAATGCGACATAGCACCCACCAAAATTCCACCAGAATCTGAGCTGCAAAATCCAAAAATCACTCCTTCCCTTCTGAGTCCTGCCATGCACCCAACTGGTATTTTTTGGTCACATGTGAGGCATTGCCGTACTCGGGAGAAATTGGGGCACAGATTTTGGGGTGCTTTTTCTCCTTCATACCTTCTGAAAATGAAAAATTTTGAGCCAGAACTGCATTTTTGTGTAAAAAAATGTAATTTTTCATTTTCACTGCCCACTTGTATCAAAATTGGTGAAACCCCTGGGGGTTTGAAATGTACACTATACCCCTAGATGAATTCCCTGAGGGGTGTACTTTGCAAAATGGGGTGACTTGTGGGGGGGTTCCACTGTATTGGTGCTTGGGGGGTCTTGCTAATGCGACATAGCACCCACCAAAATTCCACCAGAATCTGAGCTGCAAAATCCAAAAATCACTCCTTCCCTTCTGAGTCCTGCCATGCACCCAACTGGTATTTTTTGGTCACATGTGAGGCATTGCCGTACTCGGGAGAAATTGGGGCACAGATTTTGGGGTGCTTTTTCTCCTTCATACCTTCTGAAAATGAAAAATTTTGAGCCAGAACTGCATTTTTGTGTAAAAAAATGTAATTTTTCATTTTCACTGCCCACTTGTATCAAAATTGGTGAAACCCCTGGGGGTTTGAAATGTACACTATACCCCTAGATGAATTCCCTGAGGGGTGTACTTTGCAAAATGGGGTGACTTGTGGGGGGGTTCCACTGTATTGGTGCTTGGGGGGTCTTGCTAATGCGACATAGCACCCACCAAAATTCCACCAGAATCTGAGCTGCAAAATCCAAAAATCACTCCTTCCCTTCTGAGTCCTGCCATGCGCCCAACTGGTATTTTTTGGTCACATGTGAGGCATTGCCATACTCGGGAGAAATTGGGGCACAGACTTTGGGGTGCTTTGTCTCCTTCATTCCTTGTGAAAATGAAAAATCTTGAGCCAGAAGTGCATGTTTGTGTAAAAAAATGTAATTTTTCATTTTCACAGCCCAGTTGTACCAAAATTGGTGAAACCCCTGGGGGTTTGAAATGTACACTATACCCCTAGATGAATTCCCTGAGGGGTGTACTTTGCTAAATGGGGTGACTTGTGGGGGGGTTCCACTGTATTGGTGCAACATAGCACCCACCATTCATTCCACCAAAATCTGTGCTGCAAAATCCAAAAAACACTCCTTCCCTTCTGAGTCCTGCCATGCACCCAACTGGTATTTTTTGGTCACATGTGAGGCATTGCCGTACTCGGGAGAAATTGGGGCACAGATTTTGGGGTGCTTTTTCTCCTTCATACCTTGTGAAAATGAAAAATTTTGAGCCAGAACTGCATGTTTGTGTAAAAAAATGTAATTTTCCATTTTCACATCCCAGTTGTACCAAAATTGGTGAAACCCCTGGGGGTTTGAAATGTACACTATACCCCTAGATGAATTCCCTGAGGGGTGTAGATTGCAAAATGGGGTGACTTGTGGGGGAGGTTCCTAACTTTTAGCACTTATGGTGCCTAGAAACCTACATGGTGCCTAAAAAAAAATCTCATAAAAAGGAGGCTCCAAAATCAAGTAGGTGCTCCTTCTATTATGAAGCCTGTGGTTTGGTCAACGTGCACACTAGGGCCACATATAGGATATTTTTGAAAACAAAAGAATTGGGGGAATCAATTTTTAGTCACATTTCTCTAGTAAAATCTACTGTATTCGTTAGAAAAATGTATTAAAATTGAAACTCTGCAAAAAAAAAGAAATTTTGAAATTTCACCTACACTTTGTTTTAATTCCTGTGAAACACCTAAAGGGTTAACAAACTTCCAAAATGCTGTTTTGAATACTGTGAGGGGTGCAGTTTTTGAAATGGCATCATTTATGGGGGTGTCTCACATACAAGTCCCTCAAAGTCACATCAGAACTGAACTGATCCCTAAAAAAATCAGTGTTTGAAATTTTCTTGAAAATTTGAGAATTTGCTATTCATATTGTAAGCCTCCTAGTGTCCAAAAAAATTAAAAGGAAGTTGAAATAATGATGGAAACATAAAGTAGACATATGGTCTATGTTAGTTATTAACTATTTTGAGTGGTATGATTATTTGTCTCACAAGCAGAAAATTTAACATTTTGCAAATTGCTAAATTTTCCATTTTTTCACGATATTTTGGTATTTTTCACAAAAAAACACAGACTGTATCGACCCAAATTTACCACTAACTTGAAGTACAATGTGTCACGAGAAAACAATCTCAAAATCACTGGGATAAGTAAAAGCAAAAAAAAGTTATCCCCACTTAAGTGAGACATGTCAGATTTGAAAAAAAGGGCTCTGTCATGAAGGCACAAACTGGCTCTGTCATGAAGGGGTTAAAACAATACAAAAGTTAGTTTTTAAGAGATTGATGTGTTTCAAAAATAATATGGTACAATATTACTATATATATATATATATATATATATATACAGGTTGAGTATCCCTTATCCAAAATGCTCGGGACCAGGAGAATTTTGGATAACGGATTATTCCGTATTTCGGAATATTTTAATATTTCAATGATGTATTTTGAAGTATCTTGCATTTATGCTGTATAAACACATAATATACACACAAATATATTTTATTACCACATAAAATACACACAAATATATTTTAATTGTTCAAAAAACAAGGTTTGAAAACGTGAAACAAAATGTGTGTACTATCTCAGCATTGAATTTGAATGCCAAGCAATCATTGTCTTGCACATATATAGTGCCAGTTACATATCATGTCCCCAGTGATGCTGTTACAAATGTCCCCAGTGAGTTTTTAGCAAAAAAAATATTTTTTTTCACTTTCTGGAATGTCCGTATTTCGGAATAATTCGGATAACGGATATTCGGATACGGGATACTCGACCTGTATATATATATATATATATATATATATATATATATATAGTAATATATATATAAATATATATATATAATATATATATGGGTCCTTCCACCGGCGGCGCCCATCTCCGTCATCATTGTGCATCGTGCAGTATCACTCCGCACAGACGTGGATACGTCACCACGATCCGGCGGTGCCCGTTGCCAAGGATACCTAAAACAAAACATAATACAAACTTTATTACATAAATCAAGTGAACAAAAATTATAAAGAAGTAAAAAAATGTTAAAAGTATTGCAGACTATTTAATGCTGACAAAGACAAGTATTATATCTGAGAGGACCTGCGCTTAGCACTATACCATGGACTGCTCTATATATTCAATTGTAGGTAACAGCGTAAGCCCAAATACTTATTAAGACCACAGGGTGCTAAAGTTTCCAGACTGTATATCCAACCCGTCTCACATTGTAGTAACTTTAATGATCTATCTCCCCTTCAAATAGAAGGTGGGACATGATCAATAAGAATATAACGTAGAGAGGATACAATGTGACCAGCCTGCAGAAAATGCCTCTTGATTGAGTGACGATGGGTTGCCCTCCTCTCCCTTAGTGTCCAATCCTTTTTCCCTACGTAACACCGTCCGCAGGAACACATCAGTAGATAAATAACAAATCTGGTTGTGCATGTTAATATCTGTTTGATATATTATTTTTTACCAGAATAAGGATGACAAAAGAAAGAGGATGCAACCATAGATCTGCAAGTTAAACAGTTTAAACACTTGAAACAACCATTTTCTCTAGCCAGAAAATTATCGGTATGTATCTGACTACTCACCAGTCCCGTAATGTCAGTATGAACAACCCAGTCAAAAATGTTATGGCCACGCTGGTAACAAGGCATCAATCTACTGTCACTAACGCCTATCTTGGGATCAACAGTCACTACCGGCCACCATATTTTTGCCATTTTATTAATCTTGTTACTCTGATCATTGTAGTGATTGACCCACGATAGATAATTATCCGTGTATTATTTGGCCTGTATCTTGAGAAGAGCCCTTCTCGACATGCTCAATGCCTTAATCTTAGCTGCCTCCACCGATTTAATGTCATACCCCTAATTTAATAAATTTCACTGCCATCAGGATCATTTGTTTGCTACTTGTGTACTAGCACGGCGCCCATCGCATCGCAGACCATAAGGCATGCGATGGCAGCCAATGTTATACAATTTTAAATTGTATACGATCGAATTGTATGGCATTGTATGCCATTCTATCGCATATACAATGGTATGCAATTTAAAATTGTATAAGCACCCTAATGAACTTTCCCATGTTAAAAGTGGCTCCTATAAGTTAATTAAACATGTTGGGTGCTTAATATGTTAAAAGCACCCCCACTATCAACGCCAACTCGAAGTGTGGTGAGCGCAGCGAGCCCGCGAGGGGCGGCGGTACGCGTCCTATGACCTTTTCATACCCGCATTATCCACGTCGGCGTGGAGTTGATTTTATATAGTGTGATGAGCGCAGGGGACGCGGAATACATGTAAAGTAATACGCGTCCGCTCGCCACGCTTCGGGCTCAGTGGCTCGCTGCGCTCGCCACACTATATAAAATCAACTACACACCGACGTGGATAGTGGGGGTATGAAAAGGTCATAGGACGTGTACCGCCGCCCCTCATGGGCTCGCTGCACTCGCCACGCTTCGGGTTCACGTTTATAGTGGGGGTGGCATGGGGGTGCATTTAACATTGTAAGCCCCCATTAGGGTGCTTATACAATTTAACATAGTATAGGGGCTTATAAAATTTTAAATCGCATCGCAGTGCATCGGGTGCATGGCATGCGATGCGATGATATGTCGTGCGACCAAATATCGTGGGCGCCTTGCTAGTACCATTCGTTTTTCTGCATCCAAGTCTGAGCTACATACCCTTCTTGCTCTCAAAAACTGAGAGTATGGTAACCCATATTTCAGCGACTTTGGATGGAAACTATTGGCATGTAAAATAGTATTGCGGTCAGTGGTTTTGGTGAATAAATTCAATGGGATAATACCATCACTGAGTGTGACCTCAACATCCAGAAAATTTACATGACTAGGATGTATGACATATGTAAATTTAATAGGGCTGTCCGATTCATTGTGCGACTTTAGATATTTGTCTAGTGCCTCAACAGGTCCACTCCAGATCATAAATAAGTCGTCAATGAATCTAGCATAAGCCTAATGTTCTCACAAATTCCTGGTGCGTCAAGGAAAACTTGTAGTTCCACCTTCCACATGTAGGCGATAGCGTACGATAGGGCCACATTGGACCCCATCGAACAGCCTGACAGCTGCATGTAGAATTCTACATCAAAGATGAAGTAGTTGTGAGTCAAAATGAACTCCAACAACTCTAAAATCAAATCACATGGTGGACCACAACAAAGCGGATTAATCTACCTACCGCACTGAGGTATTTAGGTACAATTAGGTATTACAGTATACAGGCTTGTAATGTCAAGGGTGACCAAGACACTACCAGTAGGGATAGACTCCACACTCTACAACAGATTTAAAAAAGCAGTGGTGTCACATATGTGATCAGGACTATTGGCGATGCATGGCTGTATCAATGCGTCAAGGTACACTGCAAGAGCCTGAAATAATGTTTTCCTGGCAGATATATGCCGCCCAGGTGGCTGTACCAAACTCTTGTGTACTTTTGGCAAAGTAAACAGAATTTCTATCACCTGTTCTTTAGGCAAAAGAGCATCAAACAACTTCTGATCAATCAAAATGTCTATATATATACCCTTCAGTCATACGGCAGCGCCAGAGGCTGCCGCAGCTCACCCTCTCCCTTCATTCACATTAAACGGCATCAGCAATCAGCCGCTACACTGACGGGGAATCCCTCATGACGCGCCCCCAGCCAGTCGGGTGTTGCTTAGCAACATGACGCCACAAGCACCGTTGGTGGTGCTGAGTGACAGCGCACCGCAATTTGAAGTTCTGGGCGTACTTGGCGCCATTTATGATATGTTAAATACTGGTCCATTGCTGCATTGCTTTACCCTTGATGACAACTGGTTGGAATCCAGTTGAAACAGCCTGTCGGGTCTGTTTAATGTAAACTGAGATGTTTGCCATGTTGTAAAACTTCTCCAATACACTTATCTTTTTTTCATCTAAAAACGAGTGCTGGTCTGTTTCTCTCCTTGCTGCAAGGTTGGGTAAATATATATATATATATATATATATATATATATATGCGATGTTTGTAGGCAAATAAGGCGTCACTCAGGGATTTGGTGCAAAAGATCAAGACGGCAATTTATTCTTCCGACATGTTTCGAGCACACAGGCTCGTCCTCAGGGAACAAATGCATATACAAACAAAACGTGCTAAAATACCCAGCAAAGGTCCCACCCCAACAATTAATTAAGAGGCATACTCACCTGCGTCCACAAGTGTGTTGTCTCCGCGTTGGTCCGTTCAGTAGCCCGGGGGTTGCGAGTGACGTCATCACATGCGCCGACTCACGGCGGCGCCTTGCGTATTCTGTCACAGGCAATCTCCTCCCAGCCCCTGACTGACGTCGGCGGCTTGACGCTGCACTTCCTGGACCGCAGGTGTTGCCATGGCGATGTGTAAACAACTGAAAAAACTAAAAATATAATAAGAAGAGTATTAAATATACATATTAAATAGTGATAAAAAAAGTGTCACAATACATTTAAAAGCAAGGTCAGTGTGTTCACAGAGGAATAAACATGTTTCTTTTCGACTAACCACCAAAAAGGTGGGATCTTATAACCATGAAAAATCATTTATTCAAAATTTTATAAATAAACTGATCTATGTCAGAATTTACATTTTTAATTATTTTAGTTTTAATTTTTAATATTATTATAATTCCCTGTGTTCAGATGTGTTCAAGCAACATGTGATGGTCAGAACACTATGGGTTTTACATCACAAAAAGTGATGTAATCCCATCTGTTCATTTAATCCCCTAGGGGAAATAGTGTCCAATACAAAAATCCATCTGGCTTCTGCTTGTAAAAGGCGTTTGCCTCTGTTGCCTCTTCTAGCTGAGACTGGTATATGGTCAATTATTTTAGACCTGATACTTGCTATGCTGTGCCCCTTTTGCACACAGTGTCTAGCCACAGGCTGATCACTGGTGCCTGAACTCAATGCGTGGCGTATGGCAGTTCTATGATTCGCCATGCGCTCTTTAAACTGGCATTCTGTCTTGCCCACGTAGTAAAGACCACATGGACAAGACAGAATGTAAACCACATAGCGGCTAGTACATGTAAGGGGGTACCTGATGGCATATTGGCGTCCTGTGTGAGGGTTGGATGGACAATCAGAAACATTGCCAGAGTGTAATGGACCACAATAACAGGACGTGCAGTGCAGGAGTTCCAAAGCTGGAACACTCTGGCAAAGTTTCTGATTGTTCTATTAACTGTCTGTGGAACCCTTCTACTATCGCTGGGCCATCTTTACCACTTGTGTTCCCTATATATGCTTATTGGATGTTATATCTGAATGGTGGCAATATTCCACTCTGAAGGAACAATTTTAGGATTCCTTGATTTAAAAAGGGAAAAAAAATTCTCTGTACTTTCCTGTTACAGAATACGTGTGAACTGTTCATATAATATGCTGCTTCCACTGCCCCTTAGAAAGTCTTTTTGACGAAACGCGTTGGGCATCTCTTCGACGATCGGAAGTCCAATCAACAGTTCTTTTGATAACAAATTGTGCCAAAATACATTTTTATTGTGTATTTTATTATTACTCATTGAGCATCTTTTATTATTAAATAATATTGTTACTTTTAAATGTTTTAATTCATGTCTGGAAGCGCACCCTGATCTTTTTCCCTTTATTCATCTCTAAAAAAACTGGGTCTCGTCTAACAGGAGACCTTTCAGTGGTGCTGCTTTTATTTTACCCGGGCGCAGATTGGGGTTTTCCATTCATATATATATATATATATATATAATAGTACAGAATGGAGTCCCTCACCAGTCTTTCAGGCAAATCAAGATGGGTTTATTCAGGCAGCATGGCAATGGTAGTGGGCATCGACGTTTCGGTCCGCCTCTAGGACCTTTTTCAAGGATTGTCACCCCAGCAAGTTATTCATGTCGATGTGAGTGCCATTACCATGGACTATATATATATATATATATATATATATATATATATATATATATATATATCATCTCCAACATCCTGCACCCACGGTCTTCTTAGGAATAAATCATACCACACAGGCTCTTTTCATCGACAAGCTTTCGGACTTTAATGTCCTTCGTCAGGTCAGCAAAACAGAATAATTATTCTGTTTTGCTGACCTGACGAAGGACATTAAAGTCCGAAAGCTTGTCGATGAAAAGAGCCTGTGTGGTATGATTTATTCCTAAGAAGACCGTGGGTGCAGGATGTTGGAGATGATATACTAAGTTTGTCTTCCTAGCACCGCGGCAGCAGCACGTGAAGGAGGGTGCCGGTCTACTGGATTTTTGTATATATATATATATATATATATATATATATATATATATATATATAGACGGCTTGGGGGATGGCGGCACTCGGCAATGAAAAGACTCCACACGGGTTTAAACCAACTTTCTGGGCTTTATTAGCCCCTTTGTCAAGGTGCAGGAAGAACAAACAACACATATACAGAGAAAACATTTATACCTTACCGTCCGTTCGCGCTGTCCGCCGTCTCCCACTTCGGCGTCTAATCGTTGACGTCACCCGCCTGAAGACGCTACGAGTAGCGTGAAGGGATCCCGTGCTGTGTTGTTGCCGGGCAACCGCCATAAACAATATGGCCACCGGCTCCCCGGCTTCACTCAATACTAAAACATAAACACAAAATATCACCATAAATATACATGTGAAAAAAACACCCTATAGTGAGCTATTGCAATTAGTTCACACAGCATAGGTCATCTCTATTATAGGAAATTTTATGTGCGAACAGTTTTAACCTGGATTTTTCTTCTTCCTAGATTTCTTCCTTATGTCTGACCATATTACATTAGAACTATGCAAGGACATATTTGTATCTGCCACAGCAGGATAATACATATAGAGCAGTTTACATCAACTATAAACTATCTCTTAGAGTGTTCTATGTAACGCACTATAAGAAATGCTACAGGATATTTACAGAAAGCAGGCCAGCCCCAGGTTCTCGTTGAGCCCCCGGGGACTTAGGGTATCCAGTAGAAAGATCCACCGGCTCTCTAACTGGAGTAGACGTAAGGCCCGATCACCCCCTCTTTTAAAGGGGGGGACATGGTCAATGATTCTATAACGAAGCATTGCCATGTTGTGTCTAGCCTCGGCGAAATGCCGGGCTACCGGCTGTTCACTGTGGCCAGATTGGATAGCGGCCTTAATGGCTGAGCGATGGGCAGCTGCTCTCTCTTTAAACGACCTTTCTGTTTTGCCCACATAGTGGCATCCACAGGGGCAACTTATCAAGTAAACAACAAATTTAGTGTTACAGCTAACTCTGTGATGCATTTTAAATTTCTTGCCTGTATAGGGGTGAAAAAAAGAATCACCTTGAGTCATGTATGAACAGGTTGTGCATCCACTGCACTTATAGCACCCTGCTTTGGCTGTACTCCAAAATGCAGAACTTTTTTGGGGGGGGAGGGAAAGATACATCATTTCTGACCACGAAGTCCCAAATGCTCCTACCTCTAGTGTAGGAATGCATGAGAGATTTGATTTTGAGGCATGGTAAAGAGGGGTCTGAAGTCAAAATAGGCCAATGCTTTTTGGCAATTTTGCCCAAAGCTGGGCTAGCCGGGTGGTAAGTGTTTACCCAGATCACCTTATCATCTACATTTTTGGATGCAGTTTTAGATGTTAACGCCTCTTCTCTTGTAAGGCTCAAAACCTTCCTCCTGGTATCTGCCAGTAAACCATGGTCATATCCTCTTTCTGCAAATTTGGCTGACATACTCACCAAACAGTTATTCAGTTCTTCATGTGCACTGGTGATTCTATGTGCACGGAGCATTTGAGAAAAAGGAAGACCCTTTTTCAATGGAACTGGGTGAAAACTTGAATTTAACAGAATATTATTTCTGTCTGTCGGCTTGTTAAATAGAGCCATCTCGATTTTACCATTATTGATTTTAATATTTACATTGAGGTAATGTACTGTCATATTATCCATGATATATGTAAATTTCACTGGAGAACATGTTGCATTGTGGTTATCCAATAGTATTTTAAGATCACCACTATCTCCTACCCAGAACACCAGGAGGTTATCTATGTATCTTGTGTACAATAGCAATGTCCCCCTGGTGACCGGATTGTGGGTGAACAAGGCTTGCTCAATATTAAACATATATGAGTTAGCGAACGATGGGGCCACTGAGGACCCCATCGCACACCCCCTTAGCTGCAAGAAAAATTTGTTGTTAAACATAAAATAATTGCGCTTCAGCGTCAATTCCAACAATGTCAAAAATAGACCGACATCTGGGCCGGTGTATAGTCGGTTGCCAGCGATTAGTGTTCTAACGGCTTCTAAACCAGCTTCATGCGGGATGCACGTGTAAAGACTTGTTACGTCTGTAGTACTCAACGTGCACCCCGGGGGAACTGTCCCCAAATCTTTAAGTTTAATTAACAGACTGGTTGTGTCTTGTAAATAGCTGGCATCCCCCTGCACACACGGCTGCAAAAAATAATCCAGGAACACTGAAATAGTTTGATATAAAGAACCCCGGGCAGATATAATGGGCCTGCCCGGAGGTTTAACTGGGTTTTTGTGCAATTTGGGAATCGCATAAAGAACCGGGATAATTGGGTAATCAACATTCAAGGCTTTTCTGGTAACTACATCTATTTGGCCCATGGTCACTGCCTGATCTAGAAGTCCATCCAGTTCTGTCTTGTACCCCACAGTTGGATCATGTGTTAAAGGGCAGTAAGTATTGCTGTCTGCCAACTGAGCATTTAGTTCTGCTACATACTCAGAATTGTCCAACACTGCAATGCCCCCTCCTTTGTCAGCAGATCGTATAGTTATGGATGGATCATCTCTCAAACTTTTGAGAGCGATCCACTCTTCTTTAGAAAAGTTTGACCTGACTGTGGTGGGGTTTTTTAACATATGCACAGAGTCCTGTTCCACTAATTGTGAAAATGTTTTTATTGAAGAATTAAATGACGGTGGGTCAAATTTAGAAGTCTTTTTCAGTTTCCCCGGATAATTCATTGTCACAGGTGGCGTCACTTCTTCGATTTGTTTATCTTGAAAGAACTCACAGAGTTTTAACTGTCGATGCAGTTTGAATTGTTCAACTTTGACGTTAAATGGGTCTGTCCTGGTGGTAGGGACAAAATTCAGTCCTTTGGACAGAACTCTAGACTCAGTCTCAGTTAACGTCCGAGAGGATAAATTGAAAATAATTTCTTGGGGTATCTGGGCGGCTTGGTTCGGGTTTTTACCCCTCGTTCTCTTGCTTTGCCACCCCCGCCGCGTGTACCGCCTGTGCCGCGGGAACTCGTTGTTTTTGGCCGAGCTCCTAAAGGGGGGCGACCAGAGTCTGCGCCTGCTCCCTCCACTTCACTAGTGGACGAATATTCCTCCCTTGATGATTCCGTGTCCCAGCCACGCCTATTATATCTAGGACCATGGCATTTCTTCACAAATCTAGACAGGGTTCTCCACCCGTCAGCCAAGGATAAACCTGGTGTTTCTCATAATCTAGATTGACGCGGTCTTTTTTGTTTTGCTTGAAAATCTGCAGCTCCTTTTAATATTTGTCCATCTGCTGAGACAATTTCTCAGACCAATTAACTGCTTGGTCCTGTATTAGAAAATCTTTATGCTGCTCTTCAAACTTAGATAGTTTGACTCGTACACTCTCCAGTTCTCTTTTCACTTCTTCTATAACTGCTACCATTAGGTCAAATGAACATTTGTTCAATATAGAAGTCCAGACCTTGCAAAATGGGATGTTATATCGCCCTATTGTAGGGAAATTTTTAACGCGAAACCCTCGCAGTATTTTTCTGTCCCTTACATAGTTGGACAGGGTGATTCCATGAAAGTGGTAGTCTGTCTCCTTACGTTTTAAATTGTGCCATTGATGGTAAAGTTGCAGGTTATCTGGAGAGGTATTAGTGGCTCCCAGATCATCTAACACTCGATCATAATCTGAGTCCGAGTAGCTGAAGGTGGACCCCAATGTCATCTAAACTCGGGTCTGGGATGCTGGTGCCTGTTGTTCGGCAGTAATGTTATCCATGGCGTGCTGTATGTCACTTGTTACTTTTTCCAAAGAGATGCACTATATGTGCGCTCTGTGTGCAACCACCGAAAGTAAGTGACTGAATAGACACAGTCCTTGTGCACGGGTAGTTCCTGTTGGATTTATAAGGCAAATCCAATTAGATACGGCTGCTGGGTGCCATTCCAGTGATGCAACAAACCAACTCTGTCCACAACACAAATGTACAATTGCAGAGGGGAGGCACTCCAATTTACGCCTTCTGATGGCTGTTTAACAGCACACAACTGCTGGTAATTCCGGTGCCCTCCAACCTGCAGTGTAATGCTGCTCTATGGAGACGGCTTGGGGGATGGCGGCACTCGGCAATGAAAAGACTCCACACGGGTTTAAACCAACGTTTCTGGGCTTTATTAGCCCCTTTGTCAAGGTGCAGGAAAAACAAACAACACATATACAGAGAAAACATTTTGTACCTTACCGTCCGTTCGCGCCGCCCGCCGTCTCCCGCTTCGGTGTCTAATCGATGACATCACCCGCCTGAAGACGCTACGGGTAGCGTGAAGGGATCCCGTGCTGTGTTGTTGCCGGGCAACCGCCATAAACAATATGGCCACCGGCTCCCCGGCTTCACTCAATACTAAAACATAAACACAAAATATCACCATAAATATACATGTGAAAAAACATTAAAAACACCCTATAGTGAGCTATTGCAATTAGATCGCACAGCATAGGTCATTTCCTATAATAGAGATGACCTATGCTGTGCGATCTAATTTGTCTTTATTGTTTGTTTTTTGAATTTTTTTCTAAGAGTCTCTCCGACAATATCGGTGAGATACTTTAACAGTGGGTTGATTATGGAAGACATCACTGGCACAAAGAGATTTACGGATAAGGACATTTCCAAAATATTGTTCAATGATACCACTGCATTGGCATTTGACCAGGACACTACCGGCGAGATTTTCTCTGACCTACTTAAATTACGAAAAAGGCGGTACTCTTTACTTAGAAGGGCGCCCATCATGGCCATCTCGGGCATTGAATGCACTAAAAAATCGGGTGCGATAGGGAACAATGTTAAATGTCTCAATTGACCCGATTTTCCTGTTCAATGCCTCAATTGACCCAATTTTTCCATAGGAAACAATGTTAAATGGGCCACAGAGGCCAAATAGGCACCCTGAAGTGTATAAAAGCCACCTGAATTGTTAACGCCACCCCACGTTCAACGTCAACCCGAAGCGTGGCGAGCGCAGCGAGCCCGCGAGGGGCGGCGGTACGCGTCCTACGACCTTTTCATACCCCCACTATCCACGTCGGCGTGGAGTTGAGAATAGAAAGTGCAGCGAGCCACCGAGCCCGAAGCGTGGCGATGCGGATACCTTCACAGGTATCCGCGTCCCCTCGCGGGCTTCACAGCTGTCCGCGTCCGCTCGCCACGCTTCGGGCTCGGTGGCTCGCTGCGCTCGCCACACTTTCTATTCTCAACAACAAATAAACAACAAATTTAGTGTTACAGCTAACTCTGTGATGCATTTTAAATTTCTTGCCTGTATAGGGGTGAAAAAAAGAATCACCTTGAGTCATGTATGAACAGGTTGTGCATCCACTGCACTTATAGCACCCTGCTTTGGCTGTACTCCAAAATGCAGAACTTTTTTGGGGGGGAGGGAAAGATACATCATTTCTGACCACGAAGTCCCAAATGCTCCTACCTCTAGTGTAGGAATGCATGAGAGATTTGATTTTGAGGCATGGTAAAGAGGGGTCTGAAGTCAAAATAGGCCAATGCTTTTTGGCAATTTTGCCCAAAGCTGGGCTAGCCGGGTGGTAAGTGTTTACCCAGATCACCTTATCATCTACATTTTTGGATGCAGTTTTAGATGTTAACGCCTCTTCTCTTGTAAGGCTCAAAACCTTCCTCCTGGTATCTGCAAGTAAACCATGGTCATATCCTCTTTCTGCAAATTTGGCTGACATACTCACCAAACAGTTATTCAGTTCTTCATGTGCACTGGTGATTCTACAGTATGTGCACGGAGCATTTGAGAAAAAGGAAGACCCTTTTTCAATGGAACTGGGTGAAAACTTGAATTTAACAGAATATTATTTCTGTCTGTCGGCTTGTTAAATAGAGCCATCTCGATTTTACCGTTATTGATTTTAATATTTACATTGAGGTAATGTACTGTCATATTATCCATGATATATGTAAATTTCACTGGAGAACATGTTGCATTGTGGTTATCCAATAGTATTTTAAGATCACCACTATCTCCTACCCAGAACACCAGGAGGTTATCTATGTATCTTGTGTACAATAGCAATGTCCCCCTGGTGACCGGATTGTGGGTGAACAAGGCTTGCTCAATAATAAACATATATGAGTTAGCGAACGATGGGGCCACTGAGGACCCCATCGCACACCCCCTTAGCTGCAAGAAAAATTTGTTGTTAAACATAAAATAATTGCGCTTCAGCGTCAATTCCAACAATGTCAAAAATAGACCGACATCTGGGCCGGTGTATAGTGGGTTGCCAGCGATTAGTGTTCTAACGGCTTCTAAACCAGCTTCATGCGGGATGCACGTGTAAAGACTTGTTACGTCTGTAGTACTCAACGTGCACCCCGGGGGAACTGTCCCCAAATCTTTAAGTTTAATTAACAGACTGGTTGTGTCTTGTAAATAGCTGGCATCCCCCTGCACACACGGCTGCAAAAAATAATCCAGGAACACTGAAATAGTTTGATATAAAGAACCCCGGGCAGATATAATGGGCCTGCCCGGAGGTTTAACTGGGTTTTTGTGCAATTTGGGAATCGCATAAAGAACCGGGATAATTGGGTAATCAACATTCAAGGCTTTTCTGGTAGCTACATCTATCTGGCCCATGGTCACTGCCTGATCTAGAAGTCCATCCAGTTCTGTCTTGTACCCCACAGTTGGATCATGTGTTAAAGGGCAGTAAGTATTGCTGTCTGCCAACTGAGCATTTAGTTCTGCTACATACTCAGAAGTGTCCAACACTGCAATGCCCCCTCCTTTGTCAGCAGATCGTATAGTTATGGATGGATCATCTCTCAAACTTTTGAGAGCGATCCACTCTTCTTTAGAAAAGTTTGACCTGACTGTGGTGGGGTTTTTTAACATATGCACAGAGTCCTGTTCCACTAATTGTGAAAATGTTTTTATTGAAGAATTAAATGACGGTGGGTCAAATTTAGAAGTCTTTTTCAGTTTCCCCGGATAATTCATTGTCACAGGTGGCGTCACTTCTTCGATTTGTTTATCTTGAAAGAACTCACAGAGTTTTAACTGTCGATGCAGTTTAAATTGTTCAACTTTGACGTTAAATGGGTCTGTCCTGGTGGTAGGGACAAAATTCAGTCCTTTGGACAGAACTCTAGACTCAGTCTCAGTTAACGTCCGAGAGGATAAATTGAAAATAATTTCTTGGGGTATCTGGGCGGCTGGGTTCGGGTTTTTACCCCTCGTTCTCTTGCTTTGCCACCCCCGCCGCGTGTACCGCCTGTGCCGCGGGAACTCGTTGTTTTTGGCCGAGCTCCTAAAGGGGGGCGACCAGAGTCTGCGCCTGCTCCCTCCACTTCACTAGTGGACGAATATTCCTCCCTTGATGATTCCGTGTCCCAGCCACGCCTATTATATCTAGGACCATGGCATTTCTTCACAAATCTAGACAGGGTTCTCCACCCGTCAGCCAAGGATAAACCTGGTGTTTCTCATAATCTAGATTGACGCGGTCTTTTTTGTTTTGCTTGAAAATCTGCAGCTCCTTTTAATATTTGTCCATCTGCTGAGACAATTTCTCAGACCAATTAACTGCTTGGTCCTGTATTAGAAAATCTTTATGCTGCTCTTCAAACTTAGATAGTTTGACTCGTACACTCTCCAGTTCTCTTTTCACTTCTTCTATAACTGCTACCATTAGGTCAAATGAACATTTGTTCAATATAGAAGTCCAGACCTTGCAAAATGGGATGTTATATTGCCCTATTGTAGGGAAATTTTTAACGCGAAACCCTCGCAGTATTTTTCTGTCCCTTACATAGTTGGACAGGGTGATTCCATGAAAGTGGTAGTCTGTCTCCTTACGTTTTAAATTGTGCCATTGATGGTAAAGTTGCAGGTTATCTGGAGAGGTATTAGTGGCTCCCAGATCATCTAACACTCGATCATAATCTGAGTCCGAGTAGCTGAAGGTGGACCCCAATGTCATCTAAACTCGGGTCTGGGATGCTGGTGCCTGTTGTTCGGCAGTAATGTTATCCATGGCGTGCTGTATGTCACTTGTTACTTTTTCCAAAGAGATGCACTATATGTGCGCTCTGTGTGCAACCACCGAAAGTAAGTGACTGAATAGACACAGTCCTTGTGCACGGGTAGTTCCTGTTGGATTTATAAGGCAAATCCAATTAGATACGGCTGCTGGGTGCCATTCCAGTGATGCAACAAACCAACTCTGTCCACAACACAAATGTACAATTGCAGAGGGGAGGCACTCCAATTTACGCCTTCTGATGGCTGTTTAACAGCACACAACTGCTGGTAATTCCGGTGCCCTCCAACCTGCAGTGTAATGCTGCTCTATGGAGACGGCTTGGGGGATGGCGGCACTCGGCAATGAAAAGACTCCACACGGGTTTAAACCAACGTTTCTGGGCTTTATTAGCCCCTTTGTCAAGGTGCAGGAAAAACAAACAACACATATACAGAGAAAACATTTTGTACCTTACCGTCCGTTCGCGCCGCCCGCCGTCTCCCGCTTCGGTGTCTAATCGATGACATCACCCGCCTGAAGACGCTACGGGTAGCGTGAAGGGATCCCGTGCTGTGTTGTTGCCGGGCAACCGCCATAAACAATATGGCCACCGGCTCCCCGGCTTCACTCAATACTAAAACATAAACACAAAATATCACCATAAATATACATGTGAAAAAACATTAAAAACACCCTATAGTGAGCTATTGCAATTAGATCGCACAGCATAGGTCATTTCCTATAATAGAGATGACCTATGCTGTGCGATCTAATTTGTCTTTATTGTTTGTTTTTTGAATTTTTTTCTAAGAGTCTCTCCGACAATATCGGTGAGATACTTTAACAGTGGGTTGATTATGGAAGACATCACTGGCACAAAGAGATTTACGGATAAGGACATTTCCAAAATATTGTTCAATGATACCACTGCATTGGCATTTGACCAGGACACTACCGGCGAGATTTTCTCTGACCTACTTAAATTACGAAAAAGGCGGTACTCTTTACTTAGAAGGGCGCCCATCATGGCCATCTCGGGCATTGAATGCACTAAAAAATCGGGTGCGATAGGGAACAATGTTAAATGTCTCAATTGACCCGATTTTCCTGTTCAATGCCTCAATTGACCCAATTTTTCCATAGGAAACAATGTTAAATGGGCCACAGAGGCCAAATAGGCACCCTGAAGTGTATAAAAGCCACCTGAATTGTTAACGCCACCCCACGTTCAACGTCAACCCGAAGCGTGGCGAGCTCAGCGAGCCCGCGAGGGGCGGCGGTACGCGTCCTACGACCTTTTCATACCCCCACTATCCACGTCGGCGTGGAGTTGAGAATAGAAAGTGCAGCGAGCCACCGAGCCCGAAGCGTGGCGATGCGGATACCTTCACAGGTATCCGCGTCCCCTCGCGGGCTTCACAGCTGTCCGCGTCCGCTCGCCACGCTTCGGGCTCGGTGGCTCGCTGCGCTCGCCACACTTTCTATTCTCAACAACAAATAAACAACAAATTTAGTGTTACAGCTAACTCTGTGATGCATTTTAAATTTCTTGCCTGTATAGGGGTGAAAAAAAGAATCACCTTGAGTCATGTATGAACAGGTTGTGCATCCACTGCACTTATAGCACCCTGCTTTGGCTGTACTCCAAAATGCAGAACTTTTTTGGGGGGGAGGGAAAGATACATCATTTCTGACCACGAAGTCCCAAATGCTCCTACCTCTAGTGTAGGAATGCATGAGAGATTTGATTTTGAGGCATGGTAAAGAGGGGTCTGAAGTCAAAATAGGCCAATGCTTTTTGGCAATTTTGCCCAAAGCTGGGCTAGCCGGGTGGTAAGTGTTTACCCAGATCACCTTATCATCTACATTTTTGGATGCAGTTTTAGATGTTAACGCCTCTTCTCTTGTAAGGCTCAAAACCTTCCTCCTGGTATCTGCAAGTAAACCATGGTCATATCCTCTTTCTGCAAATTTGGCTGACATACTCACCAAACAGTTATTCAGTTCTTCATGTGCACTGGTGATTCTACAGTATGTGCACGGAGCATTTGAGAAAAAGGAAGACCCTTTTTCAATGGAACTGGGTGAAAACTTGAATTTAACAGAATATTATTTCTGTCTGTCGGCTTGTTAAATAGAGCCATCTCGATTTTACCGTTATTGATTTTAATATTTACATTGAGGTAATGTACTGTCATATTATCCATGATATATGTAAATTTCACTGGAGAACATGTTGCATTGTGGTTATCCAATAGTATTTTAAGATCACCACTATCTCCTACCCAGAACACCAGGAGGTTATCTATGTATCTTGTGTACAATAGCAATGTCCCCCTGGTGACCGGATTGTGGGTGAACAAGGCTTGCTCAATAATAAACATATATGAGTTAGCGAACGATGGGGCCACTGAGGACCCCATCGCACACCCCCTTAGCTGCAAGAAAAATTGGTACTTATGTAGTATCTGGGCTGCCGATTTTTTGATTGTATGCCTTAAGTTAAGGCATACAATCAGATGCGATGCGATGCGATATCGCATCGCATCGCATACGATGCGATACGATGCGATGCGATGCGATGACCCGATTTTTCCATAGGATTCAATGTTAAAATGGACTGAGTCCATTTTAACATGGAATTCAATGGGAAAAAGGGGTCCTTTTCATACCCCTACTATCCAAGTGGGCATGGAGTTGGATATAAACCTGTGGCGAGCGTAGCGAGCCACCGAGCCCGAAGCGTGGCGAGCGAAGCGAGCCCCGCGAGGGGACGGTATTCTGTGTCCCCTCGCGGGGCTCGCTACGCTCGCCACGCTTCGGGCTCGGTGGCTCGCTACGCTCGCCACAGGTTTATATCCAACTCCATGCCCACTTGGATAGTAGGGGTATGAAAAGGACACCTTTTCCCATTGAATTCCATGTTGAAATGGACTCAGTCCATTTTAACATTGAATCCTATGGAAAAATCGGGTCCATCGCATCGCATCGCATCGCATCGCATCGCATCGCATGCGATTTGGTCGGGTGCGATGCGATGCGATGGACCCGATTTCAAAATCGGCAGCCCAGTTACTACATAAGAACCGAAAAATTTGTTGTTAAACATAAAATAATTGCGCTTCAGCGTCAATTCCAACAATGTCAAAAATAGACCGACATCTGGGCCGGTGTATAGTGGGTTGCCAGCGATTAGTGTTCTAACGGCTTCTAAACCAGCTTCATGCGGGATGCACGTGTAAAGACTTGTTACGTCTGTAGTACTCAACGTGCACCCCGGGGGAACTGTCCCCAAATCTTTAAGTTTAATTAACAGACTGGTTGTGTCTTGTAAATAGCTGGCATCCCCCTGCACACACGGCTGCAAAAAATAATCCAGGAACACTGAAATAGTTTGATATAAAGAACCCCGGGCAGATATAATGGGCCTGCCCGGAGGTTTAACTGGGTTTTTGTGCAATTTGGGAATCGCATAAAGAACCGGGATAATTGGGTAATCAACATTCAAGGCTTTTCTGGTAGCTACATCTATCTGGCCCATGGTCACTGCCTGATCTAGAAGTCCATCCAGTTCTGTCTTGTACCCCACAGTTGGATCATGTGTTAAAGGGCAGTAAGTATTGCTGTCTGCCAACTGAGCATTTAGTTCTGCTACATACTCAGAAGTGTCCAACACTGCAATGCCCCCTCCTTTGTCAGCAGATCGTATAGTTATGGATGGATCATCTCTCAAACTTTTGAGAGCGATCCACTCTTCTTTAGAAAAGTTTGACCTGACTGTGGTGGGGTTTTTTAACATATGCACAGAGTCCTGTTCCACTAATTGTGAAAATGTTTTTATTGAAGAATTAAATGACGGTGGGTCAAATTTAGAAGTCTTTTTCAGTTTCCCCGGATAATTCATTGTCACAGGTGGCGTCACTTCTTCGATTTGTTTATCTTGAAAGAACTTACAGAGTTTTAACTGTCGATGCAGTTTGAATTGTTCAACTTTGACGTTAAATGGGTCTGTCCTGGTGGTAGGGACAAAATTCAGTCCTTTGGACAGAACTCTAGACTCAGTCTCAGTTAACGTCCGAGAGGATAAATTGAAAATAATTTCTTGGGGTATCTGGGCGGCTGGGTTCGGGTTTTTACCCCTCGTTCTCTTGCTCTGCCACCCCCGCCGCGTGTACCACCTGTGCCGTGGGAACTCGTTGTTTTTGGCCGAGCTCCTAAAGGGGGGCGACCAGAGTCTGCGCCTGCTCCCTCCACTTCACTAGTGGACGAATATTCCTCCCTTGATGATTCCGTGTCCCAGCCACGCCTATTATATCTAGGACCATGGCGTTTCTTCACAAATCTAGACAGGGTTCTCCACCCGTCAGCCAAGGATAAACCTGGTGTTTCTCATAATCTAGATTGACGCGGTCTTTTTTGTTTTGCTTGAAAATCTGCAGCTCCTTTTAATATTTGTCCATCTGCTGAGACAATTTCTCAGACCAATTAACTGCTTGGTCCTGTATTAGAAAATCTTTATGCTGCTCTTCAAACTTAGATAGTTTGACTCGTACACTCTCCAGTTCTCTTTTCACTTCTTCTATAACTGCTACCATTAGGTCAAATGAACATTTGTTCAATATAGAAGTCCAGACCTTGCAAAATGGGATGTTATATCGCCCTATTGTAGGGAAATTTTTAACGCGAAACCCTCGCAGTATTTTTCTGTCCCTTACATAGTTGGACAGGGTGATTCCATGAAAGTGGTAGTCTGTCTCCTTACGTTTTAAATTGTGCCATTGATGGTAAAGTTGCAGGTTATCTGGAGAGGTATTAGTGGCTCCCAGATCATCTAACACTCGATCATAATCTGAGTCCGAGTAGCTGAAGGTGGACCCCAATGTCATCTAAACTCGGGTCTGGGATGCTGGTGCCTGTTGTTCGGCAGTAATGTTATCCATGGCGTGCTGTATGTCACTTGTTACTTTTTCCAAAGAGATGCACTATATGTGCGCTCTGTGTGCAACCACCGAAAGTAAGTGACTGAATAGACACAGTCCTTGTGCACGGGTAGTTCCTGTTGGATTTATAAGGCAAATCCAATTAGATACGGCTGCTGGGTGCCATTCCAGTGATGCAACAAACCAACTCTGTCCACAACACAAATGTACAATTGCAGAGGGGAGGCACTCCAATTTACGCCTTCTGATGGCTGTTTAACAGCACACAACTGCTGGTAATTCCGGTGCCCTCCAACCTGCAGGGTAATGCTGCTGTATGGAGACGGCTTGGGGGATGGCGGCACTCGGCAATGAAAAGACTCCACACGGGTTTAAACCAACGTTTCTGGGCTTTATTAGCCCCTTTGTCAAGGTGCAGGAAGAACAAACAACACATATACAGAGAAAACATTTTGTACCTTACCGTCCGTTCGCACCGCCCGCCGTCTCCCGCTTCGGTGTCTAATCGATGCCGTCACCCGCCTGAAGACGCTACGGGTAGCGTGAAGGGATCCCATGCTGTGTTGTTGCCGGGCAACCGCCATAAACAATATGGCCACCGGCTCCCCGGCTTCACTCAATACTAAAACATAAACACAAAATATCACCATAAATATACATGTGAAAAAACATTAAAAACACCCTATAGTGAGCTATTGCAATTAGATCGCACAGCATAGGTCATTTCCTATAATAGAGATGACCTATGCTGTGCGATCTAATTTGTCTTTATTGTTTGTTTTTTGAATTTTTTTCTAAGAGTCTCTCCGACAATATCGGTGAGATACTTTAACAGTGGGTTGATTATGGAAGACATCACTGGCACAAAGAGATTTACGGATAAGGACATTTCCAAAATATTGTTCAATGATACCACTGCATTGGCATTTGACCAGGACACTACCGGCGAGATTTTCTCTGACCTACTTAAATTACGAAAAAGGCGGTACTCTTTACTTAGAAGGGCGCCCATCATGGCCATCTCGGGCATTGAATGCACTAAAAAATCGGGTGCGATAGGGAACAATGTTAAATGTCTCAATTGACCCGATTTTCCTGTTCAATGCCTCAATTGACCCAATTTTTCCATAGGAAACAATGTTAAATGGGCCACAGAGGCCAAATAGGCACCCTGAAGTGTATAAAAGCCACCTGAATTGTTAACGCCACCCCACGTTCAACGTCAACCCGAAGCGTGGTGAGCGCAGCGAGCCCGCGAGGGGCGGCGGTACGCGTCCTACGACCTTTTCATACCCCCACTATCCACGTCGGCGTGGAGTTGAGAATAGAAAGTGCAGCGAGCCACCGAGCCCGAAGCGTGGCGACGCGGATACCTTCACAGGTATCCGCGTCCCCTCGCGGGCTTCACAGCTGTCCGCGTCCGCTCGCCACGCTTCGGGCTCGGTGGCTCGCTGCGCTCGCCACACTTTCTATTCTCAACAACAAATAAACAACAAATTTTGTGTTACAGCTAACTCTGTGATGCATTTTAAATTTCTTGCCTGTATAGGGGTGAAAAAAGAATCACCTTGAGTCATGTATGAACAGGTTGTGCATCCACTGCACTTATAGCACCCTGCTTTGGCTGTACTCCAAAATGCAGAACTTTTTTGGGGGGGAGGGAAAGATACATCATTTCTGACCACGAAGTCCCAAATGCTCCTACCTCTAGTGTAGGAATGCATGAGAGATTTGATTTTGAGGCATGGTAAAGAGGGGTCTGAAGTCAAAATAGGCCAATGCTTTTTGGCAATTTTGCCCAAAGCTGGGCTAGCCGGGTGGTAAGTGTTTACCCAGATCACCTTATCATCTACATTTTTGGATGCAGTTTTAGATGTTAACGCCTCTTCTCTTGTAAGGCTCAAAACCTTCCTCCTGGTATCTGCAAGTAAACCATGGTCATATCCTCTTTCTGCAAATTTGGCTGACATACTCACCAAACAGTTATTCAGTTCTTCATGTGCACTGGTGATTCTACAGTATGTGCACGGAGCATTTGAGAAAAAGGAAGACCCTTTTTCAATGGAACTGGGTGAAAACTTGAATTTAACAGAATATTATTTCTGTCTGTCGGCTTGTTAAATAGAGCCATCTCGATTTTACCGTTATTGATTTTAATATTTACATTGAGGTAATGTACTGTCATATTATCCATGATATATGTAAATTTCACTGGAGAACATGTTGCATTGTGGTTATCCAATAGTATTTTAAGATCACCACTATCTCCTACCCAGAACACCAGGAGGTTATCTATGTATCTTGTGTACAATAGCAATGTCCCCCTGGTGACCGGATTGTGGGTGAACAAGGCTTGCTCAATAATAAACATATATGAGTTAGCGAACGATGGGGCCACTGAGGACCCCATCGCACACCCCCTTAGCTGCAAGAAAAATTTGTTGTTAAACATAAAATAATTGCGCTTCAGCGTCAATTCCAACAATGTCAAAAATAGACCGACATCTGGGCCGGTGTATAGTGGGTTGCCAGCGATTAGTGTTCTAACGGCTTCTAAACCAGCTTCATGCGGGATGCACGTGTAAAGACTTGTTACGTCTGTAGTACTCAACGTGCACCCCGGGGGAACTGTCCCCAAATCTTTAAGTTTAATTAACAGACTGGTTGTGTCTTGTAAATAGCTGGCATCCCCCTGCACACACGGCTGCAAAAAATAATCCAGGAACACTGAAATAGTTTGATATAAAGAACCCCGGGCAGATATAATGGGCCTGCCCGGAGGTTTAACTGGGTTTTTGTGCAATTTGGGAATCGCATAAAGAACCGGGATAATTGGGTAATCAACATTCAAGGCTTTTCTGGTAGCTACATCTATCTGGCCCATGGTCACTGCCTGATCTAGAAGTCCATCCAGTTCTGTCTTGTACCCCACAGTTGGATCATGTGTTAAAGGGCAGTAAGTATTGCTGTCTGCCAACTGAGCATTTAGTTCTGCTACATACTCAGAAGTGTCCAACACTGCAATGCCCCCTCCTTTGTCAGCAGATCGTATAGTTATGGATGGATCATCTCTCAAACTTTTGAGAGCGATCCACTCTTCTTTAGAAAAGTTTGACCTGACTGTGGTGGGGTTTTTTAACATATGCACAGAGTCCTGTTCCACTAATTGTGAAAATGTTTTTATTGAAGAATTAAATGACGGTGGGTCAAATTTAGAAGTCTTTTTCAGTTTCCCCGGATAATTCATTGTCACAGGTGGCGTCACTTCTTCGATTTGTTTATCTTGAAAGAACTCACAGAGTTTTAACTGTCGATGCAGTTTGAATTGTTCAACTTTGACGTTAAATGGGTCTGTCCTGGTGGTAGGGACAAAATTCAGTCCTTTGGACAGAACTCTAGACTCAGTCTCAGTTAACGTCCGAGAGGATAAATTGAAAATAATTTCTTGGGGTATCTGGGCGGCTGGGTTCGGGTTTTTACCCCTCGTTCTCTTGCTCTGCCACCCCCGCCGCGTGTACCACCTGTGCCGTGGGAACTCGTTGTTTTTGGCCGAGCTCCTAAAGGGGGGCGACCAGAGTCTGCGCCTGCTCCCTCCACTTCACTAGTGGACGAATATTCCTCCCTTGATGATTCCGTGTCCCAGCCACGCCTATTATATCTAGGACCATGGCGTTTCTTCACAAATCTAGACAGGGTTCTCCACCCGTCAGCCAAGGATAAACCTGGTGTTTCTCATAATCTAGATTGACGCGGTCTTTTTTGTTTTGCTTGAAAATCTGCAGCTCCTTTTAATATTTGTCCATCTGCTGAGACAATTTCTCAGACCAATTAACTGCTTGGTCCTGTATTAGAAAATCTTTATGCTGCTCTTCAAACTTAGATAGTTTGACTCGTACACTCTCCAGTTCTCTTTTCACTTCTTCTATAACTGCTACCATTAGGTCAAATGAACATTTGTTCAATATAGAAGTCCAGACCTTGCAAAATGGGATGTTATATCGCCCTATTGTAGGGAAATTTTTAACGCGAAACCCTCGCAGTATTTTTCTGTCCCTTACATAGTTGGACAGGGTGATTCCATGAAAGTGGTAGTCTGTCTCCTTACGTTTTAAATTGTGCCATTGATGGTAAAGTTGCAGGTTATCTGGAGAGGTATTAGTGGCTCCCAGATCATCTAACACTCGATCATAATCTGAGTCCGAGTAGCTGAAGGTGGATCCCAATGTCATCTAAACTCGGGTCTGGGATGCTGGTGCCTGTTGTTCGGCAGTAATGTTATCCATGGCGTGCTGTATGTCACTTGTTACTTTTTCCAAAGAGATGCACTATATGTGCGCTCTGTGTGCAACCACCGAAAGTAAGTGACTGAATAGACACAGTCCTTGTGCACGGGTAGTTCCTGTTGGATTTATAAGGCAAATCCAATCAGATACGGCTGCTGGGTGCCATTCCAGTGATGCAACAAACCAACTCTGTTCACAACACAAATGTACAATTGCAGAGGGGAGGCACTCCAATTTACGCCTTCTGATGGCTGTTTAACAGCACACAACTGCTGGTAATTCCGGTGCCCTCCAACCTGCAGGGTAATGCTGCTGTATGGAGACGGCTTGGGGGATGGCGGCACTCGGCAATGAAAAGACTCCACACGGGTTTAAACCAACGTTTCTGGGCTTTATTAGCCCCTTTGTCAAGGTGCAGGAAGAACAAACAACACATATACAGAGAAAACATTTTGTACCTTACCGTCCGTTCGCACCGCCCGCCGTCTCCCGCTTCGGTGTCTAATCGATGCCGTCACCCGCCTGAAGACGCTACGGGTAGCGTGAAGGGATCCCGTGCTGTGTTGTTGCCGGGCAACCGCCATAAACAATATGGCCACCGGCTCCCCGGCTTCACTCAATACTAAAACATAAACACAAAATATCACCATAAATATACATGTGAAAAAACATTAAAAACACCCTATAGTGAGCTATTGCAATTAGATCGCACAGCATAGGTCATTTCCTATAATAGAGATGACCTATGCTGTGCGATCTAATTTGTCTTTATTGTTTGTTTTTTGAATTTTTTTCTAAGAGTCTCTCCGACAATATCGGTGAGATACTTTAACAGTGGGTTGATTATGGAAGACATCACTGGCACAAAGAGATTTACGGATAAGGACATTTCCAAAATATTGTTCAATGATACCACTGCATTGGCATTTGACCAGGACACTACCGGCGAGATTTTCTCTGACCTACTTAAATTACGAAAAAGGCGGTACTCTTTACTTAGAAGGGCGCCCATCATGGCCATCTCGGGCATTGAATGCACTAAAAAATCGGGTGCGATAGGGAACAATGTTAAATGTCTCAATTGACCCGATTTTCCTGTTCAATGCCTCAATTGACCCAATTTTTCCATAGGAAACAATGTTAAATGGGCCACAGAGGCCAAATAGGCACCCTGAAGTGTATAAAAGACACCTGAATTGTTAACGCCACCCCACGATCAACGTCAACCCGAAGCGTGGCGAGCGCAGCGAGCCCCCGAGGGGCGGCGGTACGCGTCCTACGACCTTTTCATACCCCCACTATCCACGTCGGCGTGGAGTTGAGAATAGAAAGTGTGGCGAGCGCAGCGAGCCACCGAGCCCGAAGCGGATACTTCACAGGTATCCGCGTCCCCTCGCGGGCTTCACAGCTGTCCGCGTCCGCTCGCCACGATTCGGGCTCGGTGGTTTGCTGCGCTCGCCACACTTTCTATTCTCAACTCCACGCCGACGTGGATAGTGGGGGTATGAAAAGGTCGTACGACGCGTACCGCCGCCGCTCGCCACGCTTCGGGTTGACGTTGATCGTGGGGTGGCGTTAACAATTCGGGTGGCCATTATACACTTCAGGGTGCCTATTTGGCCTCTGTGTCCCATTTAACATTGTTTCCTATGGAAAAATCGGGTCAATTGAGGCATTGAACAGGAAAATTAGGTCAATTGAGACATTTAACATTGTTCCCTATGGGAAATCGCGGGCATCTCGTCGGTCGCATCGCACCCGATTTTTTAGTGCATTTAATGCCCGAGATTTTTTACTAATGATGCCCACGATCAAAATCGTGGGCGCCGTTCTAAGTAAAGAGTACCAAAAAGGCTTGTGGAATTAGAGTTACATGGACTCATGTTATCCCAGTATCACAAGGATAATCTTATCCCACGTGGGTTCCGAGTTAGAAATCAGCCCACCCTTGGCCGGTCCAATAAAGAATTTTGCACCCAGTGGTGCCAAATTCTTAACCAATGCAGTAAGGATTTAATGATCCTTGTTATCCAGCAGGTTAACAAGGATATTGTAAGTGTTCAACAAGAGATCACTCAGTGTGAGCAAAATTGTGTTGACTGTTTAAATGCTGATGCTGGAGTGTCCAAGTTTAAAACTGAATTGCTTATTTTTAAGAAAAGTAAGTACAGGAAGGTGAAGGAGGACTATAGAGATGCCAAGGTTTATCCCTGGCTATCGGGACAACCCATGAGAAGGACATGGAGGGGTGATTTTGGAAATAGGAGAAGAGGAGAGATGGAATTCACGGATGTGGATTCATCTCAGAGTGAATCTGAATGACCCCCTAGAGGTGTGGCTGCGCCTTTTTTAGGGGCAGGAACCTCCACTCGCAACCAGCAGAGAGGAAAAAACCCTGTAGGAGGGGAGGTTCCAAACACAGAAAAACCAAAAAGCCGGAAGGGGAGGGGGAAATAATGGTATTCAACCTCTCAAAATATTCTTTATCAGCTGCAGAGTTGAAGGTTTTAAATAGGGGACTTACATTCGTCCCAACCTTCAAGCAGAATGTATTTGATTGTGAAACCGAATTGTATAGGTTTCACAGACAATTGAGGTTGAAGGAAATTTTTTCTAAACACAAGACTGAGACACTGGGAAGTGAAGTTAACTCATTTAAGGTACGTTCCACCTTCGATCCTCCCAGTAACAATGCCTCCATCGAGACATTTATGCGACTGGTGCGCAATGACATACTTCCTGTGATAAGGAAAGCGCATATTCAGTGGTCCAACATTTCACATGAAGAGCATATGGCATTGAAGTCATTACGTGAAAATAAAAACATCATTATCCGCCCCGCCGACAAAGGCGGAGGGATAATGGTGTTGGACCATGAGGCATATGTTGAAGAGGTAATGCGTCAACTAATGGATGCCACTTGCTATAAGAAACTATGTTTTGATCCCACCTGCAAGTATAAGGCAGAAATAGACTCTGTGATCAGTCTTGGGTTATCTAATGGGTGGATAGATGAGGGGATCGCGGAGTTCCTTACACAGGAGTTTCCGCGGATTCCCCTCATCTATGTTCTGCAAAAATACATAAATCGATGTCAGCACCCCCCGGTCGGCCAATTATTTCTTCGATTGGCTCATTATGCCAACCTATTTCCCAGTATGTGGATTTCCACCTCCAATCTGTAGTCCAGAACACTCCCTACTGGTTACGAGATACCACCCATTTTCTTAACAAGTTGTTGATGTTTGAAAGGCCACTCTCCAACAGTATGCTGGTGACAATGGATGTCACCAGCTTGTATACAAACATAGGTCATGAGGAGGGAGTGGCTGCGATTCGACGAACTATCACTGGGAGCACACACTACAATGGTCCAGCATCTGAGTTTTTGATTTTACTTATTGATGTCATTCTACACAAAAATTATTTTCTTTTTGATAATAATTTTTATTTACAGCTTAAGGGGACCGCGATGGGGTCAAAAATGGCCCTATCGTATGCGAACCTTTTATGTATGATTTTGAAAGTCGTTACATCATGTCAGATGATAAGTTTTCTTGTTTCATTTCGATGTATGTTCGATACATCGATGATTTATTTTTTGTTTGGACAGGTGGTGTGGAGCTACTAGATGAGTTCGTTAGGCAGCTTGACTCCCTCCCTGGCTCCATCAGGTTCACCCACAGTGCTAGTTACCAGTCTATAGACTTCCTAGATGTCTCTGTGTCGATTGTGGAGGATCGATTCGTTACTCGACTGTATAGAAAGCCTACGGACAAAAATAACTTGCTTCTAGCGACAAGTTTCCATCCACAGCCACTCAAAGCCGGGGTACCATATGCCCAATTACTTAGGGCAGTACGAATCACCTCCTGCCAAGAAGAATTGGCTGGTGTCCTTGACCACATGAGCAAGAGCTTCATGGATAGAGGCTATGCTGAAGTAGATGTTGAGCGTGCAAGAGAAAGATGCCTTGCCTTGAGACAAGATGACCTTCTCAGTATGACATCAGAGAAGAAGAAGGAGGAGAGAATAATGTTCTCGAATACGTACTCGATTACGTCTGGCAAATTGCATTCAGCTATGATGACACATTGGCACATCCTTAGCACGGACCCCACAATAGGGGATATGTGTAAAAATACCCTGATGTTCTGCTACAAACGGAGCCAGAACATTAAACAGCATTTGGTCTATTCAGACATCAGTCCCAGAGTGGACAGGGCTGAAACTTGGCTCAGTAGTAGAAAAGGTTCTTTCAGATGCCCGGGGTGCGTCAATTGCAAACATATAATCACAGGCAGCAGCTGGCAGCATGTTCTGACAGGTCGTACGTACGATATTAGACATCGCATGGATTGCAATACAAGATACGTCATATATATTGTTTTGTGCCCGTGCCAGAAAGTCTATGTGGGGAAAACCGTGCGCACATTAAAAGAAAGGATCGCAGCCCACAGATCCTCCGTGAAGAAAGCACTATTAAAAGTTGAGAATACCACTCCTCCTGTCGCAAGGCACTACGCTAGCTTGGGACACAAGATGAGCGAATTTAAATTTATGCCCATCGATCATATCCCCCCATTGAGGAGAGGGGGTGATCGTCACAAGAGACTCCTGAAACGTGAGAGCCATTGGATATATAATCTACGGTCACTGGCCCCGCATGGACTTAACGAAGAAATCAATATGTCTATCTTTATTTAGTATTTTAAGTGGTGATACCTGGTGGGGTCATTTGGATCATAATATGATCTGAGACCTATCTGCAAACAGTCCTACTTATCTTGATTATCTGTTCTGCCATTAGATGTTTTTTATAAGTTTCCTTTGTCCCGTTAATATTTATTTGTTATTTTGTTGCAACCTTGATGGAGCCGTGCATAATTATAAAATCGCACGATTAAGTGAAAGAAATACCTAAATATGGTTTAAGGAATATTGAGCACGGTGTATAAATGTGTTTTGCTCCATGGGTTGCAATTTACTCATGTTTACCTGTCTGTTTACGTTTGGACGTGGAAAATATCGGGTTACCTTGGTAATGGGGACGCATCACTGACCATTTCCGGTCTGTGCGCCAGTCTGTATGGCACCCCACACCCTTGAACCGCTCCGTTAGTTCCCCTTCCGGTTCTTTGGTTCCGGATAGAGGAGGATGAGGCTGTGGGCGGGTGTGATGGCGGGATGCAGATGGCGGCATAGAGCGGGACGGCGTTGTGGGACACCTGCCATAGGTAAGTAATGGTACAGCCCACTGTCTTAAAAGTACCATCTAGACCCTTGCAGTTGTGGTTACCCTTTGAGAAAGGCGCATGAGCGCCAAAACGGCCCGTCAGGGGACATGCTTGGCTGTATGGCTATAATATTATGCTGCTTCCAGCTGGATTAAGCTGCCTATGCCTGTCTAAACAGATGAGTACTATGTTTGCTTTTTGCCATTAAACTGCCTATTACATTTATTGGATGTGCTGGTCCTATCTTTTGCATACCCTATGCAATTGGAAAAAGACTATATATATATATATATATATATATATATATATATATATATATATATATACGGGTTTTACCCCCTCCTGGTGTAGATAAAGCAAGATGAAGGAAATAGGCGGCACTCTCTGGATTTTGAACAATAAGTTTTTAGTGCATCAAGGAGTTAATTGCATGACTTACTGACCGTCCAGAGAGGGTACCCGGAACAACAAGTATTATTAACTAAAAACAGAGTAGCATCCATGACAAGACAGTCTACCTTGGATGCTAAACCTAAACGTACCCAATCTGATAGAGTGATCTGGGTTAATACATTCCATAACAACAGCTCCAAGATCAGCCGTATCGCCAAAAATCACTGGCCGATTATTAAATCTGACCAGACGCTTACCTCTTTAAAAACCAAAACCATCATGAGCGCATAAAAAAGAGGAAAAAACCTTAAAGATCTTGTTGTACATAATGACATACGCTACCCCCCTGCCCCGCTGCCAGCTTTCTAGGTACCCCCAAATTGGGCTGTTACCGATGCTGTGGCTGTGCCACCTGCAGTCACCTTGTACCTGGTGACAGTTTCCACCACCCGTACTCAGGTAAAAAGTACAAAATTCATTACAGGTTGGGATGCATGTTCAAATATGTCGTCTACCTCATTAGCTGTCCGTGCGGCCGACACAATGTCGGCAAAACGGACCGCACATTTAAAAAATGAGCTGCTGCCCACAGATCAGCCATTAAGGCTGCCATCACAACGGGCAAAAGTGAACAGCCAGTTGCGCGACATTTCTGTGAAGCTAAACACCCTATCGCAACATTGCGATACAAAATAATTGACAATGTGCCGCCCTTGGCTAGAGGCGGCAATAGATCGTTGCTTCTGTTGCAGAAAGAAAGCCGCTGGATTTACACATTGGACACCCTGGCATCCAGGGGACTCAATGAGAACCTGGGACTTAGTTGCTTTCTCTGAACCACCATTCCAGCCCGAGCAATACCAAAGTCGACATGGCTGATGTAGACATAATTGTTCACACTCATGATAGGTACTTCGGTACCCACATAGGCTCCAGAGGTTGGTCTGCATACTGTGTACAATCTGACCGTGGCCTTATTAAGTGATAATAACCTTTTAGAGAACCTTTTTACTCTCTACTCAAACTACATACTACTACCTGGCACTTTACCCGGCGACTACACAGTTTTAGCCGTTTTATTTATTCGTAATATTTTTACTCTACTTCACACTTGTTTAGTATCGCACAATAACCTGCAGTATGTTTGATGTTTTCACTACTAATGTATCCATTTGTGATACTCTTATTTTGTTATTGTTTTTATGCACTTTGTTGTTGTATTTAATTCTGCAGTTTCCATTGGTTTACAGTGGTCGAGCCCCCCTCCGTGCTTTCACGCAGATCGGGAAGTGGTGACGTCATCCAGCAGCGCGTCTCACTGACCGGCGCCGGCAGGAACCACAGACGGAGACAGACACTATTTAGGTAAGATCTTTTTTGTACAAAATTGTTCTCACTAACAGCACCTTGATAATAAAAGCCTGCGGGCTTTGAAACGTCGGTCCACAAAACCGCCTTGTGTCTAATTCTTTCTGAGTGCCGCCGCCCCCAATATCCTTATATATAAATTATCCCAATAGTGTTAACAGCACCCTATAGTAAGAATGGGAATTATTCCATACTTATGAACACAAACATTATACACATTTCTTAAAATATTTATTAAAGTAGATAAATAAAAATATTAATTCTCCTTGTGGCTGGAGTTTGTCTTTGTGTACACAGTTGTTTATAATCACATATGAAGCATACCCAACACGTTTCGTCAAAAAAACTTCATAAGGGGTAAAAGAAACATCTATTTGAAGAATCAAGATAAAACGAATCCTCTATAATTATTGACTGACTGTTTCCCGAAGGCTCCCTTGTTAGATTGGTAGTAGGGTTATTTCAAGTGTCACTTCGATAGCATAGAAATTATTTTCTTGGAAGGATAATCTTTAAGACCTCTTTCACAAAATTTGTACAAGAGGTCCAGATAATTTTGATAGGGTAATATAAGATATTCAGACCCTTGGTAATTATTAGTCGGTTAAAGCAGTATAATTTCCATTGAGAGAGAGCACTGTACATATAACACAACTTTCTTTATTCCATATAGAGAAATGGGATGAGGTGGTTCCTACTTCTGTTGCAATATGTGTGTGTGTCTAGTGATTCCAGCTCACAAGACTTGTGAGTGCCCCAAAACATCGGTTTTCACTAAACAATTTTGCTTATTGACCAAATCCTGTTGAGTGCCGCTGCCTGTTTACTTGTTGTATTGTAGGTACGTACGTACATTTTATATATATATATATATATATATATATATATATATATATATATATCTGTACTCCCCAGTCGGCAGAATGGGGATGTGGGGCACTCGCCACAACACAGCTCAATGGGAGGTGTGTCGTTAATACAAAGTCAATAATCATCCACAAGTTGGTATCAAAATGTAAAAAGGATTAAAGAGAATTTATTTGTAATCCAATCACATGCCCCGACGTTTCGGTCCAAGCAGAGGGACCTTTTTCAAGGAGCCTACAACAATGATATATAGATATAAATTGGAAACATTGCCATAAAACATGAATAGCAGAAGTTAACAAAAATTCTATTACTCACTGAGTGTGAAGTCAAAAACAGCATCAGGCGATGAACGGGAATAAGTACCTCTTCCTAGAGGGGACAGCCTGTAACTGGGATCACCCTGGGCCGGCTTTATATACCAGACTGTATTAGACACGTGTAACCACGCTTGGCGCCGTTTGTGACAGTCTGGTATAAAAAAGTGGGAGACCTCCGAGGAGAGCCCGAGTCTAATATTCAATCTCTCCCCTACCCCGCTAACGCCCGCAGAAGAACAAGTCCTGAGCAAGGGACTATCTTTCGTCCCCACCAATAGGGGCAATGCGTTCCAATGGAAACTTGACAACTTTAAACTGCATCGGGCTTTAAAACTAAAGGAACATTTCCCAAAAAATCCCCTCCCATCCCAAAACCCTTCTCTACCTGACAAAATCCAGAAATTGGGACCCAGGTCACGGTTTGACCCTCAGACACATAATGTGTCCATAAAATCCTTCAGTCGCCTCTTGGAACAGGCAAATCCCTCACCATCCGATGGATCGACACAATCCAATTTGACCCATGATCAAGCTGTCGCCCTCAAAGCATTAAGCAAGAGAGAAGATATCATCATACGAGGGGCTGACAAAGGCGGGTCCATCGTGATTCAAAGTCTGGACAATTACACCATTGAATGCCAGAGACTTTTAGGTGACTCAGGGACATATGAATTATTACCAAGAGACCCTACCCGTCTTTACCAAAAAAAATTGAGTGGCATTCTAGATGAGGCTATTATAGAAGGGACTATCTCTAAAATACTTCAGGACAAGCTATTTGTAGAATTTCCCAAAGTCCCTATTTTTTATAGCATCCCCAAAATACACAAGGACGCACGGAGCCCCCCTGGTCGGCCGATCATTTCAGCCAGGGGGTCTCTGTGCGAAGCCTTGGCCATCTACCTTGATGTATTTCTACAGCCCTGTGTGCAGGGCATATTCACATATTTACGTGACTCAGGGATGTTATTACAGAAATTGATGGAGGTTGACTCGGTTCCGGATGATCTGGTTTTGGCAACGTTGGACGTGACAAGCCTCTACACATGTATACCGCATGAGGCGGGACTCATGGCGGTGAGGAGGCTTGTCACGGGCAACCCCATATACACCGGCCCGGACATTGATGTGTTCATTGAATTACTGAGATTTACACTCTCTCATAACTACTTTTTATATGACGGTCAGTTTTTCCGCCAAACCACTGGGTGTGCGATGGGGTCCCCCCTGTGGCCCCGTCGTTCGCCAACACTTACATGTGGGAAACTGAGTGTAACATCTTTTTCTCATCCCCCAGTGTCACACAGTCCATTTTCATATATTTCCGTTATATCGACGATTTGATTGTTTTATGGACAGGGGATGAAGTGACGCTGGACGATTTGGTTGAGAAACAGAACTCATCCAGCAGTCCCATAAAACTGACACTCAACAAAAGCAAAAAATAAATCTGCTCTTTGGATATCTTGTTAAGAGTAGAAAAAAGGAAAATTGAGACGTCTCTTTACACCAAACCCACCGACCGCAACACATTGTTGCGGTATGAGAGTCACCACCCCCGGGCAGCAGTACGTGGTCTTCCCTATTCCTAATTCATCCATATGTGCCACACCACTAGTGATAACACTATTCTAGAACAGCAGTTGTCTGAAATGTTTTCCAAATTCAGAGACCGAGGTTACCCTGCCAAGGAATTACAACAAGCTTTGCAGAAGGTTCGCCAAAAAAATAGAAAAGAGCTAGTAGCCCAATCTAAAAACAATAAAACCACGCAAATTTTTCCTTGGGTTAACCAATACACGGTCAACAGTAACACCACAGCCAGAAGGGCCAAGGAACTTTGGCCCATAGTGGCCACAGACCCTGAATTGCAATGTTTCAAACAAACTCGGTTCATGCCATGTTATACCAGAGGGCGTAATATCAGAGATCTGGTTGTTAAAACTGACATAACCCAGTTTAAAAAGAAAAAACCCGCAGTGGCAGCAAATTTCCTCAGCTGACGTAACGGATGTTTTAAATGCCTGGGCTGTCACACTTGTAGCTACATGGCTACAGGTGATACCGTTCTACACTCACATTCGGGTAAAAGGTACAAGATCAATTGGCCATTGTCATGTACCTCGAGCTACGTGGTCTACGCTGTGCTGTGTCCATGCGGACTTTATTACATCGGGAAAACTGAATGCCAGTTTAAGGTCCGCATGGCACAGCATCGGCAAGCCATTCGACAGGCCCTGAGCACTGGGTCTAGCCACCAGCCTGTAGCCAGGCATTTTGCTAATTTGAAACATGGCATGGCTACATTAAAATACAAAATCATCGACCACGTTCCAGAAAGCCTGAGGGGTGGTAACCGTGGAAAAGCGTTATTACAATTAGAGGCCCGGTGGATCTTTAGATTGCAAACACTAAAACCCAGAGGACTTAATGAATCCCTTGGCCTCATTAATTTTGTATAACATATGATAGGGAGGTAGTACACAGATATATTTGACCAGACCACTGGCCTTGCCCCCCATGCCTAGTTGTCTTTTGGTCTGCCCCCCACGTCTGCTTGAGGTTTATGACATAGGCAGGATTAGTTCCACAACATGTCACAGGAGCAGAGTCCACTTTTGCGCCAGTCGATGCCCCCTGGTATCACTGCCTATTTTTAATGTGCACTTTAACTAACTTTACATATCTTTATTGTTTGCACTTGCACTTTAAATAGTTAAATGAAATTTTTGTAGTGCACTAATTAGCCATGGGCTCCCCTTACATTAATACGAGTGCAATATTAGCAAAATCATTTTTGGGAGCTCTCATGTAAGATGTGTGTATGTCACTAAGTACACCCTGTAAAACACGCTAAGTTTTTAACATATTGCAACACGGTTATGGATACCCGCACTGAATGTTTTTTAATGATTCGTTTGTATAGATGTTTATGCGTTTTGCACAGTTATAATTTTGTCATTATGTATTTTACAGGGTCTCCGGCGTCTCCATGACAACCTGCCCTGGCGTCCCCGGAAGTATCTGATGATGGCAGGAAGGAGACGCGAAGCCACAGGACGGGGCTGGGCATTCCGGGGGAGTGAGAATCCTCTGGGCGCCTTGGCAACCACTGAGAGCGACGCGACAACTTCCGGGTGCCGTGCATCCGGTGAACGGACGGTGACAGTGGGAGGCGGCTCTGGAAGCGCGGGAAGACAGCGGGAGGGGTAAGTTCTGTGTGGGGTATTTTTACCACTGTTTGTTCACTTTGCTTTTGTCCTGAAGACGGGGAAGTACCCCGAAACATGTAGACATTAAATTCACTGCTTGATTCACTGTTTACAAGACTCTGAGTGCCGCTGCTTCCAGGAGTACTACACATTGGGCTATTTGCCAATACAGAAGGCACCTGAGCAAGACAACCCTAGGAGGGTCTGAGTGCCGGGTTCACGGAGTTTCTATATATATATATATATATATATATATATACACACATAGTAGCTCATCAAGTGGGGAAAACAGAACTCACCAGACTTTTGCAATGTAGTACTCAGGGTTAAAGTCCATCTCGGTTTATTCACATGAATGGTCTGCCGACGTTTCGGTCCCTGAGGACCATTATCAAGGCAGCAACAAATGTAGTCAGCAACAGCAGCAGGGTATATGCGGGTAACAGGGACAGGCTGGCATTGCCTGGGGCCCAGCTGATAAAGGGGAGTCTCACCTCCCACCGCCAATATGTGCTCCAGCGAGTGGAGCGCATGACATCACTTCCGTGTACAACCCGGAAGTGCGTGGCCGCGATGTAAGTGCGTGGCCGCGATGTAAGTGCGGCGCTGATTGCTAATAATAGCAATCAGCTGGCGGCCAGTGCTGTACTGTGGCCCTGCACATTGCGCCATAGCGGGGACAGCGATTACTGGGTGCAGGGACATAATCACACTAATAGTGTGTGTATATTGCTGCACATGTCACATGTCACGTTCAGCCCCCTACGCTGATTGGCTGCGACGTGTCATGTGTGTACTGTTATGGTATCGGGCTCTCAGTGTAGATCGCTGGCATTATGCAGGGACCTGAAGTTGTACAGAACTGCAAGCAGGGTCCAGGATTGGGGTTAAGGGGGATCCATATACAGTACTATAAATGGGTATGACCAGTGTCACAAGATAAACTGGTGTATAATACATTTTAAAGTAAGATGCATGTCTTGGTAGGATAAACTGTTACATATATCATGGCACGAGTCATTAGACAGGAGTATAGCGCAGACATCAGCAAGTATCCAGTGCATATAAATAGTATTGGGGTGGTGGCTCCATGTTACCCCACTTCTAAAGGTGCTATTGTTACCCGGAAGATAAATATATAATTGGTGACATTAGGGGTGGGCCCTATTGTGGTATGTTAAATGCACGTGTCACTGCAGTGAAATGGGGATATGGTTAGAGTTGCAAACAAAACATGTAATAGCAGTAAACAAACATATCTATATAACGGGGTGGGACTCCGTGAACCACCCTTCAGAGCTCTGGGTCTATTCTATGGCTAGGTCCGTGGATCTGCCAGTGTCTAAATTTATGGGTTAGTGGGGTCTAGGGGTTGGCCATGTAACGTGATTATTTATTAGTTGTGGCGCAATTCCGTTACCGTCTGTGGGTATATTTTGAACCCTAAAGCCCCTGGGGATTTGTTTATTGCGATGGTATTCGGATAGGAATTGAACATGCAGGGATAGGTCTATCTCTCTTTTTCTCAACCTGAGACGTCGGTAGTATAGGTCTGAGGAGGATTCCCCGGGTAGTGTGTCAAAGTCTAGCTTGTCAAATAGGACTTTGTCTGCGTCATCGTCCATCAATGACACAATGCCATGCTCGGCTTCTGACAGAAGCTGGTCATCAAGTAAACCTGGTAAACTGAATGCCATAACAGATATAATGGTTTCAAGAATGTGTAGGCAAAATCTGGGGTCCCTCTCACCCTATTGAGCCAACCACGTCACAACTGTCACAGAACAACGTGTAAAGAAATAATGGTGGGTGTCAGGTAAGATAGTAAGTCCCAGTCAGGGCCAATATCATGTATACATACACAAGACCTGCACTCTCACCATGGTGTCAGCACGCACAGTGTTCCTCTGCATTTTGCAAAATATCAGGCAAGGAACCCTGTAGGAATGAAGTTTATGGGTCTTGAACATGTAAAACTTGATATAAGAGGTGGCAATAGAGACAAATTATTGCTAAAAAGAGAATCCTATTGGATTTTTATGCTAGATACACTGTCCCCCATAGGATTAAACGAAGAGATGGAAATTACCCACTTTTTAAAATAAAATATATATATTTTTTTTTTAAATAATTGTTTCTTACATCTTGAAATACATGAAATTAAGAATATTTTTATGAAGAAATTTTTCCTTGTCCTCAAATCCTCAAAGATAAAACAAAACATAGAAATTATTTATATACCAGGATTTGGCTGGAGACCACAATTATATATCTTGTGGCATTATTAGTGGATACTTCAATATGCTATCTGAAGGTATAGTTATCTTGCTGCTGTTAATATATATATATTTTATATTTCTTTATATTTCTTTGTACATTGTTTGTATTACAAGGAATTTTAGCAATATTTTTATTGTAGAGGTATGTATATTGGCAAGATGCTTTGCACATTGTTAAAGTTGTATGCACATAGATTACCGCTAGTAGGAATCAATGGTTATCATAGGCAAGTGGATAATAGACGCAATCTGCTAAAAAGGAGAAATTCCAATATGATACACCTGTGCAGAGGATATGAAAGAGAAGACTGAGCGACGCTAGGCCAGCCCTCTGACAAAGTCCTCTGTGACGAAACGCATAGGGTAGTGGTCTTGCGTTGCTGAGATCAGAGTGAAGGAGTGTAACCGCTCCAAATTGAAGACCAGA